>NC_056741.1:280067279-280427279 GCF_019279795.1 Protopterus annectens
GAAATCTGGAGAAAGAGAAAATGAAAGTGGGACACAGGCCCAAAAATAGTTATGCATCACAGACACCATTGAAACAACTGTAGCTGCAAACATTATACATCACTTATAATCTTTCTGTCCCATCATTGTTAGTTAAGCATTATATGGCTCATTCAATCCTGCCTTCTTTTCCAACAAAGAAAACCATGCTTTGAAATGACAAATGCATTAAAAATAATAAATAAAACACATTGCATCCACATCCTGCAACTTCCTACCTGCAAACAACCACAGAGCTTTCACTGAATCTAGGGCTGCTTATTTCCCAGGAATGATGTTGTTGTGTCTTTTGGCTTTTCTCAGTTAGGGGTTGCCACAGCGGAACTCCGGTCCGCTAATGATTGGTAGTTGATTTTTACGTGCCGAGTTACCAGCCCTGACTCACAACCTTCAACGAAGGTACGCCCATTCGCGCATGTCATCACGCAGAAGACGCTCTAGCTGAGAATTGAACCGGACAGCTTCTTACTGTGAGGCGACAACGCTACCGCAGAATCACCACCGCGGTTAAAGTCTAATGGGATACAGTCTACCAGGATCTGGACTACCTGAAATAAATTAAATTATGGCCTGCAAATTGCAAGTGCACTTTGTTTAATTAAACTATATTTCTAAGCCCACTTACTGTATTTTTTCAGTAACATCCCAATATCTATTTCCAGGTCACTTTACAAGACATTGGCAGTGGTAGACTTGGAATCCTCCAGATCCCTACAGGACCACACTCATATTCTAGCATTGTCCATTAAATATAAATATCCATCCACTGCAAATGGCAAGAAGCTATGTCTTAAAAAAAATCTACTTTTGGCATGCCTAGTACCCAAGTATCAGGTTTTGAAACAAAGAAACATATTCCACAGTCTGTAAGTCTCTGTCTTTAATAATCATCTACTGTTGCAGCCCTCCCAACACACAAACACACACATACACACTAAAACCTGCAACAGTTAAAAAAATGACATTGTGCCCACCTGATTTGCCAGTATTGATGATCCACCAAAGCTATATTTATTGTTGTCCAATCTGCCACTGCTTAGAACCCATCAGTGACAAAACAGTACTGGGTATATTTTTGTTTGTCAGAAAAAACAATTCAACTTTATATGCTACAGTCCCACAAAGTCTATCCACTGCTGACCCATTAATCCTAGGCTGCTGTCTCATTCTTACTTCCTGGATCTGCATTACCTTGGATGACCAATTTTATTTCCTAAGCAAAAGACACAAATTGGAAGATGAAGTGAAAATCCATACAGTTCAGAGGTATGATTTCATATTCAGTACAACACTCTCTCCGTCAGGAAAGCCACAATTTAATGAAAGTGTACTTTTAATGTATGATATATTTATGAGCTAACTTGTTTGTGTTCAGTAGGTAGATTGATCGCCATTAGCCTCTTTTTGCATGTGTGTCTCTCTCTCTCTCTGTCATGCACACACACATACACACTCTTCTACTTTCACATGCACAAACATTCTGCTTTCATGTATGTACTCACTCATTTACTCCCTCTGTACTTACCTATTAACACAGGTAAGTGCTGTCCCTTTCAAAGGCAATGATGGGAAATCCATACATGAGTCCCTGTTCAGCGAGAACACACACGCATTGATTCTTTGGCACGAAATAATGGCGGGAACACACAGATCCTTCTTTGGCACAAAAAAGTCAAAACTAGAATGATGTTTTGGTGCATGTGCACACCAACAGAGTTATAGGTCACGGGCGTGAAAAACACAAAACAAAAAAAGTGTTTTGGGGCATGCGTATATCGATGTTGCAGTTAGAGGTCAGGGGCAGCATGGAAGAGCCCTGAGGGCCACATGCGGCCCACGGGCCGCAGGTTGGACACGTCTGCTCTACATACATCTTTTGTCCTTGGCTGGAAAATAGAATTATGATTCTTAACAGCAGATCCTTTTCCATTCAAGTTTTAAATTGCTTAAGGAAAGCCAAGAGACCTAATATGGTAATATATTGAGCAATGGAAGAAATTTGCTTCATGGACTTTTGCTGCAAAGTCTGGGTCTTTTGCATTCTTCCATCTTAGTATTGTTAGACAATTAATTTGAATTGTTAATTTGATTCTAAGCCAGTTTATCTATCCATCAGAAGTGCATGTTTCATCAGTATTTGCTTGTCTCTTCCAGCTTCTCCTGAGATTATATCACAACCATCTTTAAAGATCTTCCATAAAGGAGTTCATTTAAGACTTCCATGGGATTCTACCTTCGTTAGAGAAGCTGATTTTATCTCCCTTTGAACCAGCAGGTCCATACCATAAGCAGTACATCTTTGAAGAATAGTTGATGTAACAGTAAAGCTACATTTCCTTCGTCCCTCTAAGAAAACCGTACGTGTTTTCAGTGTAATTCTTTGCTGCACAGTTAAGAATTGTGAAAACAGTAACTTGTTTATCTGCAGTGTGGACCCAACATATACAGTCAGGAATACCAGGTGGCTTAATTGCTAGACTCCCTTTAACTCCAGCAAATATATACTTGAATATCACTTTTTAGCAGTAAGGCTGCCAAATCTTCATTGCTAGTTTTGATTTGTAAGAGGGTGTTTAATAGCAGTGGAGTGATGTTGGGAGCAAGAGACAAGTGTGCTTCCTGTAGATGGCAAGTGCTACCACAGAAGCACTTCTGCTCCCCTGTTTGGAAACTTTACAAAATATACTGAATAATTGGCTAAGAGGATGAAGCAAACCACAACAGACAATATGATGGATCATTTTTCATAGCTCATCTGATATGGTAAGAATGTATTCATTTTATAGAAGTATGTTAAGTTGTCTATCTCGCCTTCATTCTTGCTGGATGGGTTCGGAGTCGACCTCGGCTCCGACTCGGCCACTCTAAAAGCTCGAGAGTTGGTTCCACCGACTCGAGGCTCCCCTTATATCCCACAATGCTAGGCGTGAGTTACCTCAGATCTCGTTTGCCGCTACAGCATCGAGGTGTTGGTTTTTCTACCGCTTGTTGGTAAGTGTAATTTTGCAAAATTAGAACACTTAAAACCCTTTATTTTTGAGTTTAATTATATTTCCTTAGTGTAGTGGATTTCTACCCCTGTTTTCCTGAAAATCCTATTTTTTCCCACAAGAACTTTTAAAGTTCTCTCTCGGCCTTCTGGCCTTTCTCCATCCCCTAAGTGGTGTGTGTGTGTTACTCTTAAAACTTTAGTTAATTGTTATTTTGAGTTTTAAAAGTAGATTAGTGTAATCAGTGTGTCTGTTTGAGTGTGTGTGATTACACTTTGTTTAGGATGTCTAAAGACACAAAGGTTCAGGCTTCAAGAAGTGTGATGCGTGCTGTCAGAAAATGTCTCGACAGACGGTCACACTTCTTGTGTCTACTGGGTTTTTGCACCTGCAGGACTCCTGTGCTGTATGCCACGGCTTCAGCCCCAGGTTCCTGCAGGAAAGAAAATAAGTTGATCCTAAGGGGTCTACTTAAGCCTGAGGATTCCCTTTCTGTCTCTGGGAAGCCCTCTAAGGCTTCTAGGTCCTCGGCTCCAGCTACTGAGCCGCGACCTAAAGCTACAAAACCTATAAGTCTGCATCGGCTCCGCTGGAGCCGGCGAGTCTACAGCTTCTGTGGTTCCTCGCCCGCTGGAGCCGAGGTAATAGAATTCCTTGTCGGCCCCGACCAGACCTTCGGAGCCGACATCTAGGAAGAGATCCAGGTCACCATCCCTTGGCTCCGCTTCATTCGCTCCAGCATCTCCTCTGCTGTCTGAACGGAGCCATAAATCTCACTCCTCTAGGTCATCGAGGCTGTCAGACCATGACCTCCAGAGGGTAGTGAGTCGACTTCTAAGTCCGAGGCACTGGCCCAAATGCTTCAGAGCCCGACTCATCAGTCGATGCCTGCCCCTGTCCATCAATATTCCTCCTCCGACTCTGTTGAGCTCGGAGCCGCTTGGGAACCGAGATTGTGGTAGCGCCGAGCCGATACAGGTGTCTTCGGCCCCTTCGCCCGATTTCTTCTTGAGGATTCTCGGCGCCTGACTTCTGTCAGCCCGAGGGGTGAGTGGCATCGGACCCTTGTCCGACCCGCCTTCCTCTCGGAGCTCGGCGCTGGTGAGTTCGGCTCCGACATCGCCTCGGAGCCATCACTGTCGGTGCCGAGGGAGGTTCTCAGCTCGGAGCGGGACCTCTGGCTTTGCCTGACAGGGGTGGGGTTCGAGGTCATGCGGAGTGTGTTAGAGCCTGGCTCTACTCCACAGTCGGCTCCGGCCGCCCCTCCCTCTACGGTGCCTCAGGTCAAGTCGACTCACTCCCTCATCCCGGACCGCAGAGAGCCAGCTCCTCAGGAACCCCTGTGGGGATTTCATCCTCTTCCGAGGCCTCTCCTGATTTGGCAGAAGAGCCCCTCGGAAGAGGAAGTGTAAGAGGAAACACATTGACTCACCTGAGTCCATCACATCTGACACAGATTTAGATGATTCCAGGGTTCCCCTGCTCCCTCTGAAGATGTCTCCTTTGCAGACATTCTAGAGATCCTGAAGCAGAGGGGAAATTGGCCAGCCCTTAACCCTTCAGAGGATGAATCTGTGTATCTTGAGGCGCTTGGCTCTCGCCCTTCCACCTCCTGGTGTCCCCCCCCTTTGACCCCCTCATGCAGGTGGTTGTTAAGCAGCATGGACGGCTCCTGATTCAGTGGACCCCACTCCCAGGAGACCTCCAAATTCATAACGGCACCAGCAGACAAGCAGTTCTTGACAAAAGGAGTTTCTGTGGATGCTATGGTGGTAGCTGCTGCCACTAAGAAGGAACTAGCTGATCCTTCAGTACCTGTCCATCCACCTAACAAGGAATCTAGGTCCATGGACAGGTACGGAAGCGGATGTTCTCGCCAGCGACATTTACTATGCGTCGCTGAACTACTTCCTCTCTGCCATTTCACTCGCCTTCAAAGGGACTTGATCAAAGAAGCGAGTGACATGTTGAAGGACCCTACAGCTGCGGGTTTCAAGATAAGATGAACACTCAGCTGGCTACCCTTAACTCCATAACCAACTCCTCCATGCGCCTCCTTTCTTATGCGGCTGATGGAGCGTGTAGGTCCGCAGGGACAGGTGTGGCCTTACGAGGCATGCCTGGATGCGGCTATGCAATTTGTGGACCTCAAGACGCCTTTCACTAACTCCCCGCTTGATGGATCATCTCTTTGGTCCTCAAGTGAAAGAAACCTTGACTAGGTGCGAGACTGATGGCAAGACTCTTTCTGCCGCGGAGTCCGCTTTTTCTACTCCTTCTAGACCTTACCCCAAAGGCCAGAAAGGTGGGAAAATGTGGTTCTGAAGCAATCTCAAGGGACTTTGCCTGCCGCACAAAGTCGCTTTCCGCCAGAGGCAGAGGCGGAATAACAATGGTAGACATCGCCGAGGCAGGGCTCCGCAGAACCAGGGCAATCGGGAAGCTTTCTCTGATAAGCCCTTTCAGCATCCCTGAGGTGTTGCCCGCTGCCCACCTCGGAGGCAGTCGGGGAAGATTGTCACTGTACCCAGAAGCCTGGCTATCCCTGACTCAAGACAAATGGGTACAATCCGCCATTTCAAGGCTATTCTATCCCCTTCTTCGCATTCCAAACCAATCAAAAAATCCCTTCCAGATGTTCCACCGCCAAAGGGATCTAGCGGTTTTGGAAATTTCAAAACTGCTTGCAAAAAGAGCAATTCAGCCAGTTCCAGCAGACCAGCAAGGATCCGGAATCTACTCAAGGTTCTTTTAGTTCCAAAGAAAACAGGGACTGAGACCAATTTTGGATCTCAGTATCTTGAACAGATCAGTCAAGAAAACAAGGTTTCGGATGGCCACGCTGCAATCCATCCTTCCCCTATTGGGAAAAGGAAACTGGATGTGCTCTATAGACCTTCAGGATGCGTACTATCACATAAAATGAACAGACGCTCAGAAGATTCCTCCGCTTCAGGCTGGGAACCAGTC
This sequence comes from Protopterus annectens, assembly GCF_019279795.1. NCBI lineage: Eukaryota > Metazoa > Chordata > Ceratodontiformes > Protopteridae > Protopterus > Protopterus annectens. The sequence goes on from NC_056741.1 coordinate 280,073,279, forward strand.
ATTTTCAGTTCAGGGCCCTGCCCTTTGGTCTCACCACTGCCCCGGTGTTTACCAAATGCATGGCAGTGGTAGCTTCTCACCTGAGACGACAAGGATTCCAGGTGTTTCCATATTTGGACGACTGGCTCCTCACAGCTCCCACCAAGCATCTCCTTCTGATGGCCAGGGATTACACTTTTCGCATTTGTCAAAAGTTAGGCATTTCAATAAATTGCGAAAAGTCTGTTTTGTCGCCTTGTCGTACTATTACCTTCATAGGCGCAAATCTAGACACAGTAGACATGTTCAAGTAGACTAACACATCAGAGAATAACAGACATTCACAAACTGGTCTCACTCCTGTTCAGCAACAACAGAATCAAAGCCAGGTTAGTTCTGAAAGTGTTGGGAATTATGGTGGCTGCCATACCTCTGCTTCCATTAGCCAGATTCCACATGCGGATCCTTCAATGGATGCTCTTTACACAATGGTCATACCAGCAACTTCCAATGTCCCACACCATTATGATCACGCAGGCAGAAATCATCTCATGTGGTGGATGTCTTCCCCTCAGCTCTTGTTGGGAAGACCATTTGTTCCACCCCCTCCGGTTGCTACTCTGACAACGGATGCCTCCCTGATCGGGTGGGGGGGGCATTATCAGGGCAGGACGGTCCAGGGCACATGGCAACCAAACGAATGCCACTTGCACATAAATGTTCTGGAGATGAGAGCAGTGCTTTTAGCGTTGCAAGCCCTTCAAGACTCTCTTCCCTTGGGAACAATTGCAATCCAGACAGACAATATGTCTGTAGTGTGGTACATCAACAAACAAGGCGGAACCAGGTCATACCCTGTGTCGAGAAGCACTCAGATTGTGGCAATGGGCGATTTCTTCTCAGCGGTTTCTGATAGCAACGCACATCCCCGGAAGTCCAATCAAATTATGGACAAGTTGAGCAGAGCTATCCTCATGCCTCACGAGTGGTCTCTGAAAGACTCTGTTGTGAGAGAAATTTTCCTCAAGTGGGGTCAGCCTTGCTGCGATCTTTTTGCTACTCCCCAAAACAGCAAGTGCAGAGAATATTTCACTCTATTCCCTTTACCAGGCCAACCAAGCAGAGGCGCTCTAGTCCAAGTTTGACCCCGGGGACTTCTGTATGCATTTCCTCCCTTCCCACTAATCTCTCAAGTGATACAGAAAGCTATCGCTCAGAAGGCCTCATTGATCCTCATTGCTCCTTACTGGCCTCGACAGGTGTGGTTCCCTTTCTACATCAATTTCTATTGAGCGACTGTGGCATCTGGACCTAGTTCCAGATCTTTTGATCCATCAGTCGGGTCAGTTACATCGCCCCTCCCTCTCTGAACCTCACTGCTTGGTTCCTCCAGTTCCAACCATAGCCAGGCTTCCTCAATTATCTCACCCGCTCGAGATATTTTGATAGCTTCCCATAAATCTTCCACTGAAGATTTATTTGAGTAAGTGGAAACGCTTCACATATTGGGCTCAAGGAAGGGACATAGATCCTTTCACTGCTTCCATCCAAATGGTCCTTGATTTTCTAGCTGAACTCTTCCATGCAGGTTCATCTCCTCTACTCTTAAAGTTCAATTGGCAGCTATTTCTAACTTTCATGTGGGTATTTCTGAATCTGCCTTAATGTCCCACAAGCTTTGCAAAGCTTTTTTGAAAGGAGTTTTTCTTCTCAGACCTCCTATAAGAAATCCTCCTTCTCCTTGGGACCTAAATTTAGTTCTTACTTCTTTGATTCTTTCCCCTTTCGAACCTGCAGTCTCCTGTTCTTTGAAATTGCTATCATGGAAGACTCTCTTTCTGGTAGCCATTACCTCAGCTAGAAGAGTTTCATAGCTTCAAGCACTCAGTTGTCGACCTCCTTATCTATTGTTTCATAAGGACAGGGTATCCTTCGAACGAACCCGCCTTTTTGCCTAAGGTAGTCTCGACGTCAAATCTAAATCAAAGCATTGACCTCCTGTCTTTTTCCAGAATATTCCAATAGGTCTGAACAAAATTACACTGCCTGATGTTCATCGTCAATTGAGGTACTATTTGGATAGAACAAAACAATTCAGAAAATCTGACCAGCTGTTTGTCTCCTATGGAAGGCAGAAAGGGACTTTCAGTTTCAAAGGTATCATTATCCAGATGGCTAACATCTTGATTTCCCTTGTATATGAAATTAGACACCAAAAGCTGCCTAATAAACCTAAGGCCCATTCCACCAGAGCTTTGGCTACTTCTTTAGCCTTCCAAGACAGACTGCCTATTGACACCATTTGTGCAGCGGCTACTTGGGCTACTCCTCACACTTTCATTTCTCATTACAAGTTGGATTTAGCTTCTAGGCATAGAGCTAACTTTGGTTCCACTGTTCTCAGGAGTCTGTTCCGTTAGGCCACCCGGGACAAGGTGCTAGGGACGCGGTCCCATCCAGCAAGAATGAAGTAGATAGACAACTTAACATAAAGAAGTTATGTTCTTACCATAACGCTCCATGTTAGTTGTCTTCTTCTCACCTTCTTCTTATGCCCCACCCTCCTGCCCCTGGCCTGACAGACCTAGAGGAGTTGTGATTGTGACCTCTCTTTCTACCACCTCTGTATTTTAGGTATATGCTCTGCTGTGCATATTTCCTGGATCAGGATGTAGGTCACCCGTTTCTTCTCCCTTATTTATAGAGGTGGATTTTGTTACTAATTATTCTATTACTATTATAGGCTGGGCCTAGCTTACAAACGAGATCTGAGGTAACTCACGCCTAGCATTGTGGGATATAAGGGGAGCCTCGAGCCGGTGGAACCAACTCTCGAGCTTTTAGAGTGGCCGAGTCGGAGCCGAGGTCGGCTCCGAACCCATCCAGCAAGAAGAAGGCGAGAAGAAGACAACTAACATGGAACGTTATGGTAAGAACATAACTTCTTTATTTGCCATATCGGCTAATCATCCAGAGTGCACTCTGCAGTGGGTCCTTACTTATATTTCCATTGTTTACCTGTTTGGCATAGTCTCTCCATCTGCTTTGTTTCTTGTCTTTTGTATATGTGCAAGTTTGTGTATATTCATTTTCCACAGGGCAGCTCTAGGGAACATAGGTGTGGTCTCCTGTCAGTGTCGATGATGATACTTATGGTTGAATGCATTAGCTAGATGTCTTTGAAGGTTTGCAGAGGCATTGCTCTCAGGAAAACAAAATCCTATTACCCACTACAGAGGACTTCCTTGAAGATGAACAGACATGCCATGTACTAGTATAACTGTAATTTGTGGTCATCTTTTATTTGATGTTTACCTGGTCGTGGCTGATTTGCTCACAGCTGAATGCAAGCCACTTGATTACACAGGCTGTCTCTCTGAATATACTTTCTGAATGTTTGTGTGGTGTCAGAGGCAGTATATTTATAGTCTGGAGTTGTGAGGGTAGATTCCATAAGGTAAAGGATAGAAGGAGACCTCTCCCCAGCAAGCTAAATTGTTTTGTTTTGTTTTTTTTTTAATTCAGTTCCAACAGCTCAAGTCATGGTATGCTAGTGATCAGCAGCAAGTTGGTGAAGCTGTAGCAGGTTGTTGTCAGAGCTAATTAAATGGATCCATAATTCATTGTAGAATCTGTAGTGTCCTTAAAGACCAAGTTACTTTCTGCATTAAATACCAAGTTCTTCAGTCAATTAGTGCAACAGCTAGCCCTTTAGCTAATACTGTTCAACTTGCAGTTGTCTTTTTTCATATGTGACATTTCCAGCAGTCCAAGCAGGTAAGATTTAAGCTTGTTAATTTAACACTGTGCTGCTAGAATGGTTCTACTACAAGACAATAGGCATGAGGTTTCTTCAATCACAAGAGAAGCCCTGTCCTAAAAGAGGGAAAACACATCTGTTTCAATTCAGAAGTCATATACCCACAATAACATGACACTGGGCAGGGGAGAAAAACAACTTAATGTTGATACTTGTTTTGCTGCAACAGAAACAGGTTAGTGAATTTCAAACTCTTGTGTGTCAGCAGGCTGCGTTCCACTTTCTAAGACAAAGCAGCCTGCTATCCAAAGCATTAGTTTATACTTCATTTGCCTAAAGTAGTGATGGTAAACCTAGGGTAAAATCCCTATCCCATCTATGTTGTTTGCCTACTGTATTGTATTTTTCTTCATATGAATAGTAATGTCTGTGGCCCCCAAGGCAGCTTAGAGATAGCAAGCAGTGTGTCAGGCAACAGCAGAAGGATGCCCAGTGGACAATGTTATTGCAGTTAAAATGCAGTGTGCAATGGGCATTGCCTTTATTAATGGTGAGTGTGAACAGTTAGCCCCTTTGCTTTGTCTAGGGACCATTGCCTAAAACACCTAGTGGAGCATGAGTGTGAATCATAGCTGTCAACCAGGCAAAGACAAATCTCAAGAGAATCGAGAACAGATTCAGAAATAATAGGAGAGAAATTCACGGACTCTTCCAAAATATTAGCACTATTATTTTGAGACATTGACAGAATAAGAGAATGTGGATTAGTATACATTTTTTAAACTAAAATAGGCCTATACGTCAAATTACTATAATTAAGTACAACTCTCCACCTTTTCTCCAACAGTCACCAGTTTTAAGAGGGATTAAGAGGGACAAACATAAACACTGATGATCCAGAGGACAGAGTATCAGAGAAATGCTGCTGTTTGAGTCTTGATTCACAGAAACATTTGACAGAGCCAGCTGTGATTTTTTATGAATAGGGTGATGGTGTCCATTTGTGTTCCCTGATGGAATAATGGGATTAATAAGACAGGTATAGAAAGAGATGGAGGAAAGAATTGATGTGGGAGAGATCCTCACTGATTAGCTCTGTTTGAGCAGAGGAGCTAGGCAGGAATGTCCTCTTTCCCCTTTGCTATTTGTCTTACATATAAAGTTATTACAAATAAAATAAGGGATTCACAAATTCAAAAGATATTAACTGGTATGTTAATCAAGAAAAGTTAGCTTTATTTGTTGATTATATTATTTTCTCAAATTCAGTAAAGGATGTTTCAATGTTGTGGAAAATCTTAAGGTTGTTTCAAGTATTTGAGGTATAAAATAAAGATGAAATAAAGGTTATTGTGATCGAACTATGCTTCAGCAGTACCTATAGTTGTGGGGACAGAATAGCAAGTATTTAAGTGTATGGTTGGTTTAAAAAGGATTCTGTTTTGGCAACTAATGATATGTGGAAAGAAATTAAGCAAAAGATCATTCAGAAATTGAGGATCAGAATTGCCCTGTGTACAGAGGGATAAAGCTCTTTCTGCACCTCAGATGACCAGTGTTCCATTAAAGGTATGGGTCCTAGAGGTTCTGCATGGAGAAGGTGTGAGCGAGCTGCCAATGTGTGCTAACCCATTGGGGGGGGGGGGCAGAGCAGCCTAGGCTAGCTGCAATGTACAGTATATGAGCCTCACTATTTCAATGCTTCATGAGCTGTGAACTGCATAGCCGAGAGGCTGCAGAAGCTCACATCTCCCTTGTGCAGTGATAATGGAGCTAGCAAGGCTACCACAAGGAATCTAAAGCCAGGCATATTGCCTGGCAGGAGTATGACTTGCACCAGTCTCCTCTCTTTCTTCACCATCCCTGGATGGAGATCAGAGTGAGCCCAGGAGAGGTTAAAGCCAGTTCAGTAAACCCAGTGAATGAGGTGGCAGCTGCCGGTGGCAGCTGATAACTATGCAAAGGAAAGAACAATTAAGAAACTAGATGCTTTTGATTATGGATAGCAGGGTACATGCATTAACATTTTTTAGTCCCTTTAGTCTTGTATACAAGGCAGGCTAATTTTATTGAGCAGAAAAGTTGTGGGTGATGATTAGGAAATGAAGGAATGCATTTGATCATGGAAGGGGGTAAGAGTTAAGTGGTTTAAGCTGATTCTGCCCAAAGAACAAAGGTGGCTTAGGACTACCTGATTTTAAATGGTTCTTTAATTAAAAAATTATAAATGTAACCCAAGCTTAAGATTGTAAATGAAAGTGGAAAGAGATGATGATGAAATGGAGTAGGGTTTCAATGTATAACGGGAAACTTGGATTTTGTCTGCAAGCCCTTAAGGATTCAACAGCCATACAGATTACTGTTTATAATGAATAAGTCAGTGCAGGAGTGGAGAAATATTTTACCATTAGGGATGTCTGCAAGGGTATAGAGAATTGGAAAGAAAGAGTTGTAATTTACTGGAAGAAATTAGCAAATGAACCACGGTTTTGGAGCAAATAACTCATGAGGGTAAAGGTGAAATAGCAGAAGTTTGGACTGCAGGTCATAGACTGCCTTCCCTATCAGGGATTGATAAGAGTATAGACAATGTGAAAGGAGTAGGGGAGTTCTGAGTGAAAGGAGTAGGGGAGTTCTGAGTGAAAGACTGCTCTAATACATTTAATAGTTAAATCTGGAGCATGAATTGCTGTTATAAGGGGATAATTAGGAGGTATAAAATATTGCATGACAACTATAAAAATCAAATGTGAAGTTGTTCAATCTCACCATTCGTTCTTGACTGATGGGTTCAGAGCCGATCCATTGGCTTTGGTACGGCCACATGCAAAGCTCGAGGTCTTCCAGTAGCTTGAGGCCAAGCCCCAATCCCATGATGCACTGTGAATTACCCCAAATCTAGTTTGCCGCGGCATCTGATCAGAGGTTCCATTGTAAGCTCTGCCCAGTAACTTTAAAAATCTTTTCTATTAGTAGCTTTTCATATATAGCATTACTACTATTTCGCATAAGTAGTTAGTTAGCTCTTATAGCTTTCTAGCAGTTCCCTTCCCATGTGATATTATATTCTATACTTACTCTTAAGTATTTGGCCTCATTTTTTTTTGGCCTAGTTATTTTGAGTGTGCGGTAGATATTATATAGTAGTTATAGTGTAGAGTTTTTGAATAACTTTTTCTTAGTCTCTCTTTGTGTGTGTGTGTGTGTATGTTTAGAGCCTATTGTTGCTAATTTCTCATTGATTTTTGATCTGCGTGGGTTTAGTGAGGTATCATGGCAGATAAGGACAAACATCCCAAGTCCGGTTTTAAAAAATGTCCGGACTGCTATCAAAAAATGTCAGTCTCTGATGGGCATGTTACCTGTGTATATTGTTTAGGGGCTGTCCACTTACAAAAATATTGTGCTGTCTGCCATTCCTTTTTGTCCAGAGTTTTGTTAGAGAGGAAAAGGAAGTTAATGAACAGGGGCTTGCTAAAGCACCTCTTTTAAGAGGCTTTGAGGGAACAGGATGTGGCCAGCAAATCTTCTATGTCCTCTAAGTCATCTGTTGAATCTAAAGACTCCAAGCATTCGGTGCGGGAGGGTTTGATGGTTCCCTCGGATCTGTCGATTCCTTCCCATGGGAGCCATGGTGCCTTCGAAGCCATGAGGAGAGCTTTGTCTCCCAAGACATCCTTGACTTCAGGCCTTGCTTCCTCATCCCCTAAAGCACCTGTGTCCGCTTCTGCTTCCATCATCCAGGCTAAGGGTAGAGACCCAGAGACCCAGGTAGCCCCACAGGGTGCCCCCTGCTCTTCCGATACCTCCCCAGAAGCTCCCACTGAGGAGCTTCCCAGGAAGAGATTGTGCAAGAGGAGACACTTGGACTCCCCACAGGAGTCTTTAACATCTGACACTGACTTGGATGAGTCAGAAGGGTCTCCACGGTCCCCCTCTGAGGATATCTCCTTTGCTGAGATACTTGAGATCCTTAGGCAGAGGGGTGATTGGCAGTCCAAAAGCCCTACTGAGGATGAGTCAGTTCTCCTGAAGGCTTTTGGGTCTCAACCTTCCACCTCTTGGGTGTCTCCGCCCTTCGATGAGCTCATGCAGTTGGTTTCTCGAAGGGCGTGGGAGTCACCTGAGTCCATGGAGCCTGTCCCTAGGAGGCCTAACAAGTTTGTATCTGCCCCACCAGACAAAACATTCTTAACCAAAGGAGTCCCCATTGATGGCATTGTGGTGGCGGCCACCAAAAAGGAAATGTCTGAGACTTCCTTGTCTATCCATCCAGCTAATAGAGAGTCTAGGATCATGGATAGATATGGGAAACGCATGTTCAGTTCAGTGACTTTTGCTCTCCGTTCACTGAACTACTTGACCCATTTTACTAGGTTGCAAAGAGATCTCCTTAAGGAGTTGGGAGATGTTCTTCAGGGTACAGTAGCTGCAGGTGCCTCTGATAAAATTGCTGCCCAGCTTTCTACCCTAAATTCTATTGTCAACTCATCCATGCTTCTCATATCCTATGCAGCTGATGGAACGAGTAAGGCAGCGGGTACAGGAATCGCTCTTAGACGACATTCCTGGATGCCCTTGTGTTCCTTCGTGGAGCCCTTCAAGACGTCCTTTTTAACACCCCCTTTGATGGCTTATCCCTTTTTGGGCCTAAAGTGAAGGAAACCTTGACCAAATGTGAACAGGAGGGAAAGACTCTGCCGTCGGAGTCTGTTTTTCCACCCCTACCCGACCTTCTCCAAAGGTCAAAGGGGAGGGAAAATGTGGTTCTGGAAAGCCCAAGGAGCCTTTCAGGACACACATGGTGTGAACCCTTCTCTAGGGGCAGAGGAGGGCGTAATAGTGGTAGACGCCGCCCTCGCGGCAGAGGGGGTCCGCAACATCAGGGTGACAGTGATCACTTTTCTGGACAACCCTACCAGTGCTCCTGAAAAGAGGCCCGACTGTTCTGCTTTGGAGGCAGTCGGGGGGTTGCTTATCTTTGTACCCAGACACCTGGCAAATAATAACAAAAGACAGCTAGGTACAAAGTATCATGTCCAGAGGGTACTTCATACCATTTGCCACCCCCTCCCCCATCCATAAGGAGAATCCCAGACGGTCCACCCAGTTACAGGGAACAAGCAACTATAGAGGTTCGAAAATTGCTACAAAAAAGGGTCATCCAGCCAACTTACTCAAGATTCTTTTTGGTTCCAAAGAAAACAGGGGACTGGAGACCCATTTTGGACCTCAGCAGACTCAACCAATATGTAAAGAAAGAGAAGTTCCGGATGGTCACGCTTCAGTCTATACTTCCCTTCTTAGGGAAAGACAATTGGATGTGCTCGATAGATCTCAAGGATGCATACTACCACATAAAGATGGCCAGGCCCATCCAGAGATCACCTGCATTTCCTGCTGTGAGCCAATCATATTCAGTTTCGAGCCCTGCCCTTTGGTCTCACTACAGCTCCCAGAGTGTTCACCAAATGCATGGCAGTGGTCACGGCTCACCTGAGGTGTCTAGGATTCCAAGTGTTTCCGTACCTAGACGATTGGCTCCTTACCGCCGCCACCAGGCATCAACTTATTCAGGCAAGGGAGTACACTCTGTCACTCTGCAGTCATCTAGGCATTACAGTCAACTCAGAAAAGTCTGCTTTGTCGCCATCGCAGCAAATTGTTTTTATTGGGGCAGAGCTAGACACCTCAACCACCACTCTAAGGCTACCAATCGAAAGAATCTTTCTTCTTCGTCAGCATGTCAGCACATTGGTATCGAAAGACAGAGCACCAGCTTCAGAAGTTCTGAAAGTATTGGGTATGATGGCTGTAGCACTCCTAGCCATACCGTTAGCAAGAATGCATATGCGGATCCTTCAGTGGCTGTTGTTCACTCAATGGTCTTACCAGGAACTACCCATGGACCATACAATATTGATTACAAGCTCTTGCAAGAAAGATCTCCAGTGGTGGTTGATGTCTCCATGTCACCATAGGACGCCCCTTTTTTCTACCCCCTCCAGTAGCCATTATGACCACGGACGCTTCCCTGATTGGGGGGGGGGGGGGCATTTTCAAGGAAAGACTGCCCAAGGCACATGGACCGATCAGGAGTCACACTTGCATATCAATGTTCTGGAGATGAGAGCAGTACTTTTGGCGTTGCACTACTTCCAGGACTCTCTTCCTCTAGGAACGAGTGCAATTCAGACAGACAATATGTCAGTAGTCTGGTACTTGAACAAGCAAGGGGGAACCAGATCTTATCCTCTTTGCCGAGAAGCCCTCAGAGTTTGGCAGTGAGCTGTTTCCTCTCAGTGCTTTCTGTTGGCAGCGCACATCCCGGGGAGATCCAACGTGATAGCAGACAAACTAAGCAGGGCAATCTTGTTGCCACACGAGTGGTCCCTCAAGAAAGGGATTGTGGACAGGATTTTCCACAAATGGGGCCAGCCTTGATGCGACCTTTTTGCCAGTCACATCAGCACAAAATGCAGAAGCTACTTTACCCTGATTCCCCCTCCTGGAGAAGCCCCGAGGGACGCACTCATACACGATTGGCCCCTGAGTCTCTTCTATTGATTTCCACCAATACCATTGATATCCAAGGCTCTACAGAAAGTGAAATCCCTGGGAAGGACCATTATCCTTATAGCCCCTCATTGGCCTCGGCAGATTTGGTTCCCATTCTTTCAACATCATCTCTTGGAGAATCCCTGGATTCTGGACCCATTTCCAGACCTTCTGATGCATCCATCGGGGGATCCTCATCCCTCTCTGCAGTCATTGAAGCTGACAGCTTGGCTGCTCCAGTTCCCCTCATAGCCAGGCTTCATAACTTTTCCAGTGAAACAAAACAGATCATTTTGTCTTGTCATAAGCTGTCCACCAGAAGATTATATCTTAGTAAGTGGAAGAGATTTTCCATATGGGCCTCTGATCATAATATTGATCCTTACCCAAGCCCCCATGACATCCATACTAGAATTCTTGACTATGATTTTTAACAAAGGAGCGGCAGCAGCAACAGTTTGGGTTCAGTTGGCTGGTTTATCTAATTTTCATCTTGGGGATGACAGGTTAAATATCATGTCCCACAAGTTATCCAAAGCCTTTCTCAAGGGGGATGTTTCATATGAGACCACCAGTGAAAACTCAATATTCTCCATGGAATCTAAATTTTATGCTTTCCTGTATAATTCTCCCTCCATTTGAACCAGCATCATCTTATGACCTCAGATATTTGTCATGGAAAACCATTTTTCTGGTAGCTATTACGTCTGCCTGCAGAGTGTCAGAGCTTCAAGCTTTATCTATCAGCCCTCCTTATTTGATTTTTCATGCTGATGGAGTAGCACTTAAGACAAATCCTTCCTTTTTGCCCAAAGTTTGTTCAGAAACTAATAATGTGAAGTTGTTAAATCTCAATGTTTATTCTCACTGATGGGTTCGGAGCCGATCCTTGTCTCCGACACGGCTGATAACAAAGCTCAAGGTTTGCCAGTAGCTCCAGACCAAGCCCCTTATCCCATGATGCACTGCTGGAATTACCCCAGATCTAGTTTGCCGTGGCGCAGATCTCGGTGCTCCAGATAGCACTGACCAATATAAATCGATATATATATATATATATATATATATATGTAATATAGTTTTAGATTTAGTTTTAAATAAGTGCCCTGTGTTGGCTTGTTTCTTTTTATGGTGTTGGCCTAATAGTTGGCCTTGTATTTAATCCCATTCTTAGGAGTACTTGCTAGATAATTTCTTGAGTGTGTTGTTTCAATTGTTTAAAATTGTTTAATTTTATAATAGAGATGTCTGATGAGTAAGAGAAGCCACATCCTAAATCTGGCTTCAAAAAATGTCCGGATTGTGGACAAAAAATGTCAGTCACTGACGGGCATGTTCAGTGTGTTTATTGTCTGGGGGCATTACACCTCCAAGACTCTTGTAGTATCTGTCACTCCTTCTCTTCCAGGGTACTTTTAGAGTGAAAGAGGAAATTAGTGGATAGGGGGTTACTTCAGCACCCTTTCTCCGAAGTACTGGGTGACCAGGATGGTGCTAGTAGATCCTCAAAGTCTTCCAAGTCTTCAGGTGACTCGAAAGCATCGAAAAAGGCTAAAAAAAGGGAGGGTGTAGGGTCATCGGTTCCACTGTCCTCGGAACCAAGTGTCCCTTCTCTTCGGAGCCAGCTCACAGCTTTGGAGCCGGTTTCTGAGATTCCCTCATCTTCTCTGCTCCAATCAGCACCCTGGGTGCACGCCTCAAAGTCTTCTGTCAACCTCTCAGATCTGGATATGGACTGGTTGGTGCAGAAGCTTTTACGGGCACCAGGCCTTGTCAAATTGTTGTCAGCTCCGACACCTTCATTGGAGCCGAAGACCATTAACCTGGACTTGACTACTCCTCCTCCGAGCCATACTGGACTTTCTGAGCCGAAGGAGCCCGACCTGATGGTTGTTGAGCCGAGACCTGCTCCACTGTTATCAGTTCCATCTACTCGGACATCCTCTGTACCGACCAGGGACTCTAGGAGCTGACACTCTCCTGTCAGGTCCGGGGAGGATAGTTGTACCGATTTGTTGGTGCCGACTCATCCTCTCGGGGCTTTGGCTCCGATGAGCTCGGCTCCTACCTCGGGCTCGGAGCCCATGGCCTCTGTGCGGGAGGATCGGACCGTCCCTTCGGATCCGTCTACCCCTTCTCGTCGGAGCCATGGTGCGTTTGATGCTATGAGGAGAGTCCTGTCTCTGAAGACATCATCAGCATCAGATCTGGCTTCCACCTCCCCTCAAGTGCCTGTGTCTGCTCCTGCTTCTACTGGTCCACTCAAGTGTAGAGCCCCTGAGCCTCAAGTAGCCCCACAGGGTGCCTCCTGCTCTTCTGAGACCTCCCCAGATCCCCCCACTGAGGAGGTACCCAGGAAGAGACTGTGCAAGAGGAGGTACTTGGACTCCCCACAGGAGTCTTTGACATCTGACACTGACTTGGATGAGTCCGAAGGGTCCCCTTGATCCCCTTCTGAGGATATCTCCTTTGCAGAGATATTAGAGATCCTTAATCAGAGGGGAGGTTGGCAGTCCAAAAGCCCTACTGAAGACGAGTCAGTGCTCTTGAAGGCTTTTGGGTCTCAACCTTCCACTTCTTGGGTGTCTCCGCCTTACGATGAGCTCATGGAGCTGATCTCTCATAAGGCATGGGAGTCTCCGGAGGCCATGGAACCTGTCCCTTGGAAGCCAAATAAGTTAATTTCTGCCCCAGTGGACAAAGCCTTTTTGACTAAGGGAGTGCCTGTTGATGCCATGGTGGTGGCTGCAGCCACCAAAAAGGAAACTTCTGAGACGTCCTCATCTATCCATCCTCCTAACAGAGATTCTAGGATCATGGATAGATATGGGAAACTCATGTTTAGTTCAGCAACCTTTTCCCTTCAATCACTGAACTATTTAACCCATTTTACAAGACTACAAAGAGATCTCCAGAAAAAGCTAGGAGATACTCTCCAGGGTACGATAGCTGCAGGGGTTGCCGACAAAGTTAACACACAGCTCACTACCCTAAACTCAATTGTGAACTCGTCCATGCATCTCATATCTTACTCAGCTTGATGGTTCGAGTAGAGCCGCTAGTTCAGGCATTGCTCTGCGTAGACAAGCCTGGATGCATCTCTGTTCCTTTGCGGAGCCTTTCAAGTCTTCCTTTATCGACACCCCATTTGATGGCTCATCCCTGTTTGGGCCCAAGATAAAGGAAACTCTAAACAGGTGTGAGCAGGAAGGCAAGACTCTATCTGCCATTGGAGTCCATTTTTCTACCCCTACTCGGCCCTTTCCCAAGGGCCCTAATGGTGGAAAGATGTAGTTCCGAAAAGCACAGGGAGCCTTTCAGGACACACGTGGGGAAACCCCCCTCTAGAGGCAGAGGAGGGGGTTATAATGGAAGATGCCGCCCGCGCGGCAGTGGGGGTCCGCAACAGCAGGGTGACAGAGGCCAGTTCTCTGGTCAGCCCTACCAGCACTCCTGAAAGGTGACCCGGCTGTCCAGCTCTGGAGGCAGTCGGGGGTCTCTTATCTTTGTACCCAGAGGCCTGGCTAAGCATAACGTCCGATACCTGGGTACGAAGCATCATTTCCAGAGGGTATTTCATACCGTTCTCTTCCCCTCCCGTAAACAGAATCCCGGATGTTCTACCCAGTCTCATTGAACAAGCAACTATAGAGGTCCGCAAGTTGCTAGAAAGAAGAGTCATCCAGCCAGTCCCAGCAGACCAAGTTGGATTCAGAACTTACTCAAGATTCTTTTTGGTTCCAAAGAAAACAGGGGACTGGAGACCTATCTTGGACCTCAGCAGACTCAACCAATTTGTAAAAAAAAAGAAGTTCTGAATGGTCACACTTCAGGCCATTCTTCCCTTTCTAGGGGAAAATCAATCTCAAGGACGCGTACTACCACATAAAAATGGACAGACGCTCCAGAGATCACCTGCGTTTCTGGCTGGGAGCCAATCACTACAAGTTTCTTTCCCTGCCCTTTGGTCTCACTACAACCCCCAGAGTGTTCACCAAATTCATGGCAGTGGTCATGGCTTATCTGAGGCATCTAGGATTCCAGGTGTTTCCATATCTAGATGATTGGCTCCTCACCGCTACCACCAGGCATCAATTGATTCGTGCAACACAATCTACTCTGACACTCTGCCACCACTTAGGCATTACAGTCAACTTCGAAAAGTCTGCCTTGTCGCCATCGCAGCATACCATCTTTATAGGAGCAGAGTTAGATACCTCAACCACCACTCTAAGTCTTCCAGTCAAAAGGGTCCTACTTCTTTGCCAACACGTCAACTCATTGGTGTCAAAGAACAGAGCTACAGCCGCAGAGGTCTTGAAGGTATTAGGTTTGATGGCAGCAACAATTCTAGCCATTCCACTCGTACGGATGCAAATGCAAATTCTTCAATGGCTCCTGTTCGCTCAATGGTCTTACCAGAAATTACCAATGAAACATATAATTCTCATCACAAATTCTTGCAAGAGAGACCTTTGGTGGTGGTTGACGTCTCTTCATGTCACAATAGGAAGACCCTTTGTGCCCCCCCCGTAGCCACTGTGACCATGGATGCTTCCCTGATAGGGTGGGGGTGGGGCATTTTCAGGGAAAGACTGCCCAAGGCACATGGACGGATCAAGAGTCACATCTGCATATCGATGTTCTGGAGTTGAGAGAAGTACTTCTGGCGTTGCAGTACTTCCAGGACTCTCTTCCTCTAAGGACAATTGCAATTCAGACAGACAACATGTCAGTGGTCTGGTACTTGAACAAACAGGGCAGAACCAAGTCTTATCCCCTTTTTGAGAAGCCCTCAGGGTATGGCTGTGGGCTGTGTCATCCCAGCGTTTTCTGTTAGTAACGCACATCTCGGGGAAATCCAATGTGATAGCGGACAAACTGAGCAGGGAAATCCTGTTGCCTCACGAGTGGTCTGTCAACCAACACGTTGCGGACATGATTTTCCGCAAATGGGGCCAGCCTTGCTGCGACCTCTTTGCTAGTCACATCAATACCAAATGCAGAAGCTACTTTGCCCTAATACCACCTCTGGGACATCCCCCAAGAGACACACTCGTACACGATTGGCCTCCGGGTCTCCTATATGCATTCCCACCAGTTCCATTGATACCCAGGTTTTTACAGAAAGCAAAATCGCTGGGAAGGACTGTTATCCTCATAGTCCCCCATTGGCCTTGACAGATTTTGTTCTTTTTTTTTTCACCATCATCTGTTAGAGGATCCATGGATCCTGGACCCAGTTCCAGACTTCCTGACACACCTGTCAGGGGACCAAAGCTGACTGCTTGGCTGATCCACTTCCCCAAATAGCCACCCTTCATTCACTCTCAGATGACAAAAGACAAATTATATTGTCTTCTCATAAGCCATCCACCAAAAAACTATATCGCAGTAAGTGGAAAAGGTTCTCCATTTGGGCCAGTATACAAAAAATTGACCCTTTCCGAGTTCCTTTGTCATCCATTTTAGAGTTTTTGACAATGATTTTTAAGAAGGAGCAGCAGCTGCCACAGTTCGGGTTCATTTAGCTGCCATATCAAATTTCCACCTTGGATTCGATGGGTTAAATATTATGGCCCATAAGTTATCTAAGGATTTTCTTAAAGGTGTTTTTCACATGAGACCTCCTGTCAAAATCCCTTATTCTCCCTGGAATTTGAATTTTATGCTATCTCAAATAATTCTTCCCCCCTTCGAACCAGCATCATCTTGTGATCTCAAATTTTTGTCCTGGAAAACTATTTTTCCTAGTGGCCATTACTTCTGCCCGCAGAGTGTCGGAACTTCAGGCATTATCTATCAGACCTCCTTATATGATTTTCCACGCTGATAGAGTATCTCTCAGAACAAACCCCTCCTTTTTTGCTTAAAGTCTGTTCCGAGTCTAATATCAATCAGGTCATTGAGTTGCCAGTCTTTTTTCCCAACCATTCCAACAAATTGAAATACATGCTGCACAAACTTGATGTACACAGACGGCTCAGATTTTATCTTGATAGAACTAAGGATATTAAAAAATCAGATCAACTCTTTGTATCCTTTTCGGAGGCCAGAAAAGGTAGACCAGTGGCTAAATCAACCCTTTCAAAATGGTTATCGGATTGTATCTCATTTGTTCATGAAAATGCTAACATACCTTTGCCACACAAAGCAAAGGTTCATTCAACCAGAGCCGTTTCTATGTCTTCTGCCTTTCAAGCTAAATTGTCCCTTGATAACATTTGTGCTGCAGCCACTTGGTCTAAGCCTCAGACCTTTATCGCTCATTACAAAGAAGATACGGCTTCCAGGCACAGGTCTTCTTTTGGTTTTACAGTCCTGAAAAATGTACTCCCGTGAGCCACCCAGGATTGCGGGTGCTTAGGGATGCTACCCATCAGTGAGAATAAACAGTGAGATTTAACAACTTCACATAAAGAAGTTATGTACTCACCATAAAGTTCCATGTGAGTTGTTTATCTCACCTTTATTCTCACGTCCCTCCCTTCATCCCCCTCCTGACTGACAGTTGACCTAGAGGCTAGTATAATCCTGGTTGTTCAATACTTCTTCTTTCTTGGGGAGAGCTCCCCTTACAGGGGTATATATACATGCAGCAAACAAGATCTGGGGTAATTTCAGCAGTGCATCATGGGATGAGGGGCTTGGTCTCGAGCTACTGGCAAACCTTGAGCTTTGCTATCGGCCGTGTCGGAGCCGAGGATCGGTTCCGAACCCATCAGTGAGAATAAAGGCGAGATAAACAACTCACATGGAACGTTATGGTGAGTACATAACTTCTTTTTAACCAAGTTATTGAGTTACCAGTTTTCTTACCCAATCATTCCAACAAGGAGTATATGCTGCACAAACTTGTTGTTCACAGACGGCACAGATTTTATTTGGATAGAACAAAAGATTTCAGGAAATCAGACCAGCTCTTTGTTTCATTTTCTGAATCCAGGAAAGGTAGACCAGTGGCTAAAACAACTCTGTCTAAATGGTTATCTGAATGATTGTATCACCTTTGTCTGTTCAGCTGCTAATATGCTTTTGCAACACAAGATTAAAGTTAACTCAACCAGCGCAGTTTCTACATCCTCTGCGTTTTCAGCCAAGCTGCTCCTTGATAACATTTGTGCAGCAGCCACTTGGTCAAAACCTCATACCTTTATTACTCATTACAAAGTTGATAAGGCCTCCAGGGACCAGGGTTTCCTTTGGGTCCATGGTCCTGAAAAATGTATTCCCGTGAACCACCCGAGATTGATGGTGCTTGGGTCGCTACCCATCAGTCAAGAATGAATGGCGAGATTGAACAACTACATGTTAAGAAGTTATATACTCACCATAACATTCCATGTGAGTTGTTCATCTCACCTTCATTCTTACGTCCCTCCTACCCCTTCCTGGCTGATAGCTGACCTAGATGTTGGTCTCATCCTGGTTGCTCAATTTCTTCTTCCCTTATATAGGGGATAGCTATTTTATATGGTCATAGTACACGCAGCAAACAAGATCTGAGGTAATTCACAGTGCATCATGGGATATGGGCTTGACCTCAAGCTACTGGAAAACCTCGAGCTTTGCATGTGGCCGCACTTGAGCCGATGGATCAGCTCCAAAGTCATCAGTCAAGAATGAAGGCGAGATAAACAACTCACATGGAATGTTATGGTGAGTACATAACTTCTTAATCTAAGTAGTTAACTTAATTTTATCTGCAACCTGTGGGTATTCGGATCCATATCAGATTCGAGCAGGCAACTTATTTTCTAGCATCTGATCCGAGCTCCTCCCCCTACCCATAATACACCACCATCTCCTATCTTCCCTCAGATCTCGTTTGCTGTGCCATAGTGAGCATCGTGGTCTCCTTTGCTCTGAGTTTCAAGGATAAGTAAGTTAGTTATTTCTATTTTGTGTGTAAGTGGTCGTTAGTTTTCCCTCCCTCCTCCTTTTAGTGTATGCTGTTCGTCGGTTATTTCTTCACAAAAAAAAAAGTTTTCTTTCTGTGAGTAGTTTCTAGGCCCACTTCCCTTCAGTGTGTGCTAGTGTGTTGTGTTCTCTCTCTAGGGAGTGGCAATTAGTTTTTAGACTATGGCTGATCAGCCTAAGTCAGTTTTCAAAAAATGCACAGAGTGTGGCCATAAGCTGTCACTGGCTGATGGTCACACTCTGTGTGTAATATGTTTGGGAGTGCCCCATTTATCAACCCAGTGTACAATCTGTGCAGGCTTCAACCCAAGGGCCCGCAGGGATAGGAAGGCCGAATTGGTTACCAAGGGTCTTTTCCATGCCTCCATGCTGGATTCTGCCACTGTCTCTGGTATTACCGCCCAACCACCCACTCAGACAGGGACTTAAACTCCCGCTCGTTCTGGTGTTGGGGAAGATAAAGACAAGGAAAAAGAAAAAGCAAAAGACAGAAAAAGAAAAGGACAGAGAAAGGCGCAAGGAAGATAAAGAGAGAACGAGGGGTAGGCCTCGCAAGAGGTCTCCAGATAGGGAACCTTTCCCTAGTCCACCATCCAAGACTTTGAGGCCAGCTTCTCCAAGGCTCCGCTAACCCCATTTCTCATGGGATCCGATGGAATCTTCTGATCCGAGGCCTTCCTCACCCTTGCTGTGCAGACCAGCCAGATCCAAGTCGGTCGCCTCTTCGCGATCGACTCTGAGCCTATCGGACTTGGACATGGACAGGATGATGCGGAGATTCATTCAGACCCAAATACAGATGGGAGTCTTGCCAGGCCCCCTCCCTCAAGAGTGGGGACCTCCATGCCTTTTTTCTGCCCCATCTCTCCTTCCCGATCCTGGTGGCTGCTGTGGGGTTTTTGGATCTGAAATTCTTTGGAGCTGGTAGCTCGGTGCCGACGGTTCCGCCAACCTCAACTCCGGCTGTTACCGTGAGTTCCTCGGATCCAGCCTGTTCGGATCCGAGCGACTCTCGGAGCCGTGGATAGGGAGTCGGACCCGAGGGAATGGATCCATCTTCGGCTCTGATCTTTTCAGATCCAAACTGTTCCCTTGGACCTCAGGCTACCCTCGCTTCGGCTCTGATTCCCGCTTCGGACCCGGCAAGAGCTTCTTTCTTGCTGGGTGCCAAGGAGGTACGCTCTCCTTCGGCATTCATAGTGGTGGTGAGGGTTCTCTCCCAGGGATTGAGACTTCAGCCCATCTGCTCGGATTCCACCCAGACTTCACTGGATTTGGCGTTGGCTCCCTTCATCCTGTCTTAGGGACAGCCCATGCCAGAGGATCCCCAGGTTATTCCCCTTGAGGAACCCCCCGCAGCTCACGAGTCTTCTTCAGAGTCCCACTGAAGATGGCCCCTGTAAGCGCAAGTGCAAAATGAGGCACTTGGACTCCCCTGAGTCCCTTACTATGGACACAGATTTAGATGGAGAAGGTTCCCCCAGGTCCATGATGTCTCTGAAGATCCTCCGCCAGAGGGGAGGTTGGTTGGCCCCAACACCTTCTACGGATGAGTTTGTGTTCCTGGAGGCCTTTGGCATGGGCCCATCTACTTCCTGGGTGTCCCCGCCAGCAGACCCCTTGGTGGACCTTATCACCACACAGGCATGGAAGGAGCCTGACACCGTAGAGCCCATCCCCAAATGCCCTGACCAGATTCTTTCTCCTCCCACTGACAGGCAACCTTGGTCTAATGGAGCCCCCGTTGACGCTATGGTGGTCAAAGCAGCCACCAAGAAGGAACTGGTGCAAGAGAGTTTCTCAGTCCACCCTCTGGACAAGGAGTCCAGGTCGGTGGATAAGTTTGGGAAGCACGTTTATTCGTCAGTGACCTTTTCCATACGTGCGCTGAACTATTTGGCATGTGATACAGCTGCAGCGAGACCTTGTCTCAGAATTCGATGAGTCTCCCCCAGAGTCCTTATAGCAGCAGGACAAACAACTGTTCTCCGCAAAAATGTCGACTCTAAAGTTGATATCAAACACGTCCATGCGTCTCCCTTCCCACGCCATGGAAGGAGCAGCTAGGGCACCTGGGACAGGCGTAGCCATAAGGCGAAACGCCTGGCTCAGGTTGTGTCAGTTTGCGGACCCTTTCAAGGTGTCATTTACTAATGCTCCCAACGATGGTTCCTCCCTTTTCTGGAAGGCAGTACGTGACACTCTTGTCCAGAGCGAGAAAGACAGGAAGACTTTGTCTGCCATTGGGATCTGCTTCTCTAACCCTCAGCAGTCCTTTTCTAGGAACCAAAGAGGGCAAAAGAAGATCTGGAAATCTCAGTTTTCCCAGGAGTTTCAGGACAACTCTTCCCCCAGAGGCAGAGGGGGAAAGGATCGATGCTGACCCAAAGGTAGAGGGGATCCCAGGAACTTCAGGTCTAGGGATCCTTTGTCTGACAGGCCCACTCAGCAGCTCTGAGGGGTCCCCTGACTGTCCTACTCTGGAGGCAGTCGGGGGGAGATTGTCATTGCACTCAGCAGCATAGGAGTCCATAATTGCAGATTGTTTGGTGCTACAAATAATATCCAGAGGCTACACTATCCCATTTGTTGCCCCGCCAAGTGCTACAAGACACCTCCTGGTTGTTCCACCTGCTCACAGGGAGGCCACAGCTCTAGAGGTTTCAAAGCTGCTTCACAAACGAGCCATCGAACCGGTCCCTCTCGAGCAGTCCGGATTAGGCATTTACTCCAGGTTCTTTTTAGTGCCAAAAAAGACGGGGGACCTGTCAGCCTTGAACCTGTCTGTCGCCAAACAAAAGTTCCGGCTGGTCACCCTACAGTCCATACTACCTTACCTCCGAGAGTGCGACTGGATGTGCTCATTGGACATCCAGGATGCTTACTACCATATCAAGGTCCTCAAAAGCTCCAGGGGGTTTCTTTCTTCACTTTCGGCTGGGAGCCAGTCACTTCCAGTTCAGAGCGCTACCCTTTGGTCTCATCACAGCCCCCAGGGTGTTCACCAAGGTAATGGCGGTAGTAGCAGCTCACCTGAGGCTTCAGGGAATTCAGGTATTTCCTTACCTGTATGACTGGCTCTTCACTGCGTCCACCAAGCGTCTTCTGTGTCTGGCCTGGGACTACTTTCTTCTCTTGGCAGATAGCCTGGGGATTACAGTCAATGTTCACAAATCTCTTTTACAACCAGTACAAGTTCTAGACTTTATCGGGGCATGGCTAGACACTTTGCAGCTAAGTTTTCTCAACACCAGACAGGATCTTACACCTCAGGGACCACATCGCTCTAATCGTGAACATAAAGTTTCCAAAGGCGAGCGATGTTCTCCGGGCCCTGGGCTCCATGCCTGCCTCAATCTCTGTTCTCCCTTGCGCATGCCTTCATATGCGGGTCCTTCAATGGACTCTAGCTATCCAGTGGTCTTGGCTAGACCTGCCCATGGATTTTCCGATAAGGATCAGTCACACCTGCAGGACGTCTCTCCTTTGGTGGCTCCATTCACCGGATGTTGCAGCGGGACACCCTTTCTTGTCATCTCCAGCCCAAGCCACAGTGACCACGGATGCCTCCCCCTGGGTGGGGGGGACACTGTTCGGGAAGGACAGTCCAAGGCATGTGGTCCCAGATAGAGACCAAGTTGCACATAAATGTTCTAGAGATGAGGGTAGTGCTTTTAGCGTTGAAAGTCTTCCACACTGTTCTTCCTCTGGGTATGATTGCAGTTCAGTCAGACAACATGTCGGTTGTCCGGTATATCAACAAGCAAGGGGGAACCAGATCTTATCCTCTGTGTCGCGAGGCCATGAGAGTGGGCGATTTCCACCAGTCAGTTTCTGATTGCAACACACATCCTGGGACACTCCAACATTTTAGCGGACAGATTTAGTCGGGCTATTCTGATGCCGTATGAGTGGTCTCTGAAACAGTCAGTAAAGGAGGAGATATTCCTTGCATGGGGGACAGCCTTGCTGTGATCTCTTTGCCATCTCCTTCCAATGCAAAGTGCAGCGAGTTCTTCACTCTGATTCCCTCACCAGGGGATGCACCCAGAGATGCTCTATCCATGTTTAGCCCCCCAGGCTACTGTATGCTTATCCACCATTACCACTCATTCCAAAGTTCATTCAGAAAGCTTGCCGACTGGGGTGCAAAGTGATCCTCATAGCCCCATTCTGGCCTCATCAAGTTTGGTTCCCCTTCCTTTGGTCTCATCTTCTAGCACCTCCATGGATTTTGAAATCCTGCCTGAATCTAATCTCTCATCCTTCGGGTGCCTACCCTCCCAATCTGGACAGTCTCAAGCTGACAGCTTGGCTGCTCCAGTTCCCTTGATTGCCAGGACTCCCGGTCTTTCATCCCCTGTAAAATCTATACTAGTGGCTTCTCTTAAAGATTCCACTAGGAAGGTCTATCGCAGTAAATGGAGACGTTTCTCTATCTGGGCCTCTCAGAGAAACCTGGATCCTTTTACATCGGTGTTGGATTTCTTAACTAGTATTTTTCAACAAGGAACTTGTTCCTCCACGGTGAAAGTACAACTGGCAGCCATTTCTAATTTTTGTGCAGGTGAAAATAAGATTGCACTGGCCTCTTCTAGGCTATGTAAAGCCTTTCTTAAAGCCACCTTTCTTCTGCGTCCTCCCATCAAAGATTTGGTTCCTCCTTGGGACCTCACTTTGGTTCTCCAATCATTAGTAACTCCTCCTTTTGAACCTGCTGCATCAGTGGATTTAAAGTTTTTGTCTTGGAAGACAGCCTTCCTAGTGGCTATTACGTCGGCTAGGATGGTCTCTGAGCTGCAGGTTGTGTCTGCTGTGCCTCCTTATTTGGTCTTCCATAAGGACAGAGTCTCTCTCCGTAAAAATCCTTAATTTTTTTCCCCAAAGTGGCATCTCAATCAAACATAAACCAAACAATTAATCTACCTGTTTTCTTTCCAAATTTTCAGAACAAAGGGGAATATAAACTTCATTTGTTAGGTGTTCATAGACAACTTCATTTCTACCTTCATAGAACACAATCCTTCCGTAAGTCTGATCAATTATTTGTCTCATTTTCTAAACCTCGTTTGGGCAAAGCCATTTCCAAGGTTTCTATAGCCAGATGGATCACTCTGCATTCTACACATTTACAAAGCCAAGGGTTTATCTCCTCCTGATCTGATTAAAGCTCACTCTACCAGGTCCATGGCGACTTCTGCTGCTTTTTGGTTTAAGGTTCCTTTGGATGGCATTTGTGCAGCAGCAACTTGGGCAAATTCTCATACTTTCATCGCCCATTACAAATTATATCTGATTTCCAGAGGGAGAGCATCCTTTGGCTCTGCGGTACTCAGGAATATCCTTCCATGAGGGCCTCCCAGGATTTGTTGAGTAGCTGGGGTCTCTGTCCCACAGGTCACAGACAAAATGAAGTTAACTACTTTAGATAAAGAAGTTATGTACTCACCATAATGTTCCATCTGAGTAGTTATACTTCATTTTTCTGCAACCTTCCCACCCTCCATCCCCCTGACCTTTTCCTGTGAATAAACAGGTTAGGTTTATTTAGCGGAGTTGCTAATGTGTATAGTTGCAGCAAACTCGATCTGAGGGAAGATGGGAGATGGTGGTGTATTATGGGTAGGGGGAGGAGCTCGGAGCAGATGCTAGAAAATAAGTTGCTGGCTTGGATCCGATATGGATCTGAATACCCACAGGTTGCAAAAAAATGAAGTATAACTACTCAGATGGAACGTTACGGTGAGTACATTTTAGTAAATATTAGGAAAAGAGAATAGAAGGTCAATCTACACATGCACAATGGGAAGAAATCTCTAAGGCTCCCAGGTAAGAGTAATATGACTTAGAAGGTTTAGGATTTTTTGTTTGGCAGTGATTCCATAGGTGTTTTTGTAGCATAAGTAGACTTCAGAGGATTTTTTCATAGGTAGATTGCAAATGCTGGAGGTGTGATGGGAAGGGATAGATCAATGGGAGCATGTTCTTTGGGAATGGAACTAGTTGGCAGATTCTTAAACTTCATTAGAGAATACTTTACTTTGGAGCCCATCAGGTCTGGTCCATAATTCCCAGATGTTCCTTACTGGACTCTCCCCTTTGGTATTTTTAGATAAACTAGTTGGGGAGTGCCTTTCTTTTAGTTCAGTAAGCAACATCATAGCAAAACATTTTGCATGATTGCAGACATTTCAACATTAGGAACTGCTTAGATATATATTTGGAGTATTGTACAGTGACTTTGTTTTTTGTGTTTATTTGATGAATTTTATGTCTCAGATATGCAGAATTAACTGTAGCTGTTCTACCCATTTGTCTTTTTCTGTCATTGAGCCTGTGTTGTGCTTATGTATTCACCTCATGTTTTTAGGGCAGAAAGCAGTCTTTTAATTGCCCACATATAGTTATGTAACGTAGACGGATATAGGACAAATCCTTAAGGTGACAGGGTTTACTTCTGACATTGTTAACCAGTATTGTATATTTTCTCCCATTTGGAGTGCCAGTCCCAGAGAAGCTTTGCGCAACAGGAGTTTCATTCTGAAACTCTAAAGGTAAATGGCAAATCAAAGGTAGCTTTCAGGTTGGGAACTTGAGGTATTCATAATACGTAGCATATATATCACCTTCTATCTTTTGAAGGATCTGTTGATCCTCGTTGAGTTTGGTTTAGAAAATGGTAAATATGCTCATTCTAGTTTCAGTGTTGACAGTCTATGCTGACTCCATTCTGCCTAATAGTTGCTGAGCAAAGTTGGAGTTTGTGATTAACCGACCACTGGCTGAATATTGTAGTAAAAAAAACAAGTGACTGATAGTGAATAGGTAATGTCTTCTGCAATTTCCGTAATGAGTTCTGGCTGAAACAGATGGTGTTGGCAGCCACTTTCACTGGTGCTGGTTGCTTAAAGAGGAGCTGCTGAAACATATTCTTTGGCTAATATTTAGTAACAGATGTTCTAACTTATTTTGCCCAGCATGTTCTGTTTCTTTCCTTTTTATACTCATTTGTTTTTGCAGTTATTCATCCTGTATATTGATAGATCACAGAATGCATTAGATGACTTTTGGCAAGCAGCTATTTCCACCCACCTCTGATTTCAGGAAATGCACAATACGATCTTTATTAATAAAGGAGGCTTTGCTTGGAAGAACTGGCTGGAATTAGGAGGAGGAAGGCAGACTGAATGTTGATAGTGACTATGTATCACATAAAACCAGTATTTCAGTACTCACTGTTTGTGTCTGACCCTTAATTCCAGCATCTGCAATATTCTGTTAAAAGTTCGTGAAAGTATATATAGTAAGATGGTGTCTCAACACTAGCAGCATAATTTTTTGGACATGGATTTTGAGTTTCTAGTATGAGATTTTAATGTTGGCTGTGCATTGTAATGACATGGATAAACATTCATTGGATTTCTGATTGAAGTAAAGAATTAATTTTGGTTTGCAGTAAAGAAAGTGTTGTAGTCAAATGAAGGACACCAAGGATATTATTGTTTAGATTAATTGACTACTTTTTTCTTAAGATTCAGGCTTGGACAAGAATGTGGCTGGCACGAAAAAAATACTTGGAAAGACAGCAGTACTTTAGGAAGCATGTAAGCATTTGAAATTACTACTCAAGTAATGTTTTTGTCGTATTTATCATTTTTTTTAATTGATATAATTTTTTCAGCATAAAATCACAAAAATCAAATTGCTTGCATCATCAAGTAATCATTTCGAACTTTAGTGTGCCAGTCACATAACCATGAATTATATTACACTTTCTACATCAGAGCAAGAAGTACAAAAAGCTCTGTAACTTACTTGTATTAAGTAATATTACATTGTGGAGCCTCACTGAGTTTGTAGATGATACCTTTCCTTTTCTCTTCTGTTTGGCTGTTTTTCTCTGAACATCCTGCACACTTTGGGGCAGAAGTAAAGATAAATGAGCCTTCCACTAGTGTATGCCGGAATGTCATGCACCACACTAGAAAACCGCCTATCCCCTAAACCTGACTGTTCTTTACAGTTGCTTGAGCAGTTATGCAGGCATTTATCTTGGAAATGTTTCCACATCTCATACCTAAAGCAGTTAAGTAATTGAGTTGCTTCTGGGGTCACCAAGTCGCAAAGCATCACCTGTATCATAGTTGTTTTATTGCTTGGAAGAACTGCGCAATGTGAAACACTCTGCTCTAAGTGCCAGTATCATACAGTTACCCCACCCTGCAGGACGAAAAAACATAACTTGCACAGCCCTTGGTCTGTGATAATATAATCAACAGGCAGATGGCAGGCAATGGTTATAACTTCTTAGAGGTGCAAATCCATTCCCAAAGTAGCATTATTTCCAGGGTGCCAGGGCCTCACCTTTAACGAATGGAGTCTTGAATTCACATGTCTTCCTGTTTGGTGGATGACAAGCAGCCCATGAGATATCCTTGGCCAGCTACCTTGAGGGGGTACATATTAGGGTGCAGTGCACTATCCATCCTCCAGTTGAATGACCAGAACAACATGCAGTTTTCCTGCTTCTGGAAGTGCTTCCTTAAGTCCCCAGGCTGGAGCTTGATTGGAGTACTTGAGACTGAGGAAACTCTACTCCAGTGCTGACTTTCCTAAGATAAACATGATCCAAAGGGTTTTCCCACACCAAGTTTTGCTGGTCAGCCTCTCAACCTCTTTTTTTTTTTGTGGTGGGACCTATTTTTGTGGGTGTAGGAGTGAAGCCTTCGAGAACATGGCCTGATGCCATCACCATGCAGTGGATATGTCCCTTGTCCCCATGGCATCCTTAGTAGTCATATCTCCTTATGCCAGTTCCCCACTGCCCAACAGCTAATATGCCCAAGGACAGTAGGACACTGAAACCTCTTCACTGCAGCTCTCCACTGGTATAATCCATTCTTTACAAGAACTGTAAGGCTCAATAAGTCCACAAGGACTGGCCTTTGACCCCGTATTTTTCTCTAGAAACACCTGTCTCTGGAACTTGCTATCCAGGACAGCATATTTGCAGTCTGGAAACACCCATATTTGCTCCCTTAGCTTCCAAGAAATTTAATGGACCCTCCTACAAGCCCATGGTTGAATGGAGTGGAGCACTTGTAGACATACTGCTTGAGCAGACTCTGGTCCAATATAAATCCAAGAGATCATTTTGCAGTTTTCGTATTGACAGGAAGTCCTGAACTTTGCTCAGGATGCACTAGAAGATTGTAGTCTCTGTCATGTTGAAATTTAGTTGTCTGTCTCACTTGCCAAGGTTCTTGTCCTGTTTAGTAGATCAGATGCTGGAAAGCTTTGAGCTGCCCGAGTCTGGGATGAAGGAAGAGCTGGTCAATTTGCAACTATTTCCAGCCTCTCTAGCGAGCTGTCTTGTGACTCGCTAACTTTTGCTGTTCTGATTCTGTGATGGAGCAGCAGACTGAAGCATATACTTATGCAGGATGGCTTGGCTAAGGCTATTTTCCCCCATCAAGAAAAGCTTTGGCAAACCAATCTGAATGCCACTCTTCAGGAAGAAGTCCTGCTTGACAACCCTTCCCAAGAGTTGGTTGATGACCACTTGAAAGGGAAACGAGCCCTCACTACTTTCAAGTGTCTCTCTGACCCCCCCTCTTTGAGCCCTCCATCTCATAAATTAGGTCCATCACATTGGTAAAAGCTCTGTTTGACTAAAGAAGTCCTTATGGCATCAGATGGTCTTAAACCCTGGTGTGTGATCCTGTCAGCTCAACATTTGCAGTCCTGACTACCAAGGTTGTACATTGGGGGGGGGGGTCTTTTGCATTTGCCTCTATTTGTAGGGCCATCATAAAGGACCGGTGAAATGCTCAACATAAGGTTTATTGCTGCAGTTTGATTTCTTATCCATGGGAATTAGGCACAGGCAGACAGGCACCATTCTGATATTGTTTTCAGAATTTTCACATAGCCACAGGACAGACATGAACTGCTTTTCTTACCCATGACATCATCTCAGTGCATGGTTGAAAAGGGAACAGTAGCTCATGCCATTTTTAGTTTATTTTTGCTGAAAAAAGTAATCAGGCATTTACTACACGTTTCCATTTGTAATGACTTCCAGAGAACGTACCCATCTTTGGAACCTGGACATCTTTTATTAAAACAAATTTTCTAATTGTTGTATTTGTTTTAACAATGTTTCTGTGAATCACTGACAGTCCTATTAAAACATTTGCATCTTTGGATGCCTAATTCTGCCCGAAAACTGGCATCTGCATTGCCTTTTCTGTCTAAGGAACAGCCACAATTTATACACTTGTGGCTGCTACGCTACTTTCATCAAGATGATGATGTCTTCACTGGACTTGGAATCTTCTGAGAATCTCAATCATACAAAGCTGTTGGTATTAACTTAAGGGCTGCTCACCTGTCCCCTAGTTGCAGGAAATCCCTTCAGCAATAGCCATAAATATAATATTTCACTTAAAGAATAGTAGTGGATATAAAAAAAATATAAAACCAAACAATTTAAATGTCAAGGAACCAGCATACTGAGAGAGAGAGAGAGGACATAGCTTCTGCACCATCCTTGCCATGACCAGTGGGTGTTAGAAATGGTGAGGTGTCACATTTTCTTCCTGTAGTCCTACAGCCTAAATTGACCTTGCCCTCTTCTGTCCAACCCAGTTTGGAGGGTGACAGTGGAATATTATTTAGTACCTTCTAAACAGTGCCTGTGCTGAAGTGGGACCTCCAGACACCCATGACAAACATCCATCCATTCTTCAAAGTTTTTAAGGTGTGCAAATAAAAATGTTCTCTCTGCAAAAAGTTTCAACTGTTTTACAGGTTGAGACTCCAGACACTTGTTCTGCTATCTGGTATACATTTGTCCTTTGAAAGAGGCTATCTGTAAATTTACAGGTTTCAGTTTCCAAGGGCTGGTTGTGTAACTTACTCTCTGCCACTTTTGATTACAGAAAATTTGCTGAAGAATACATGGTCATATCTCCACACAGCTGTGTTTTCAACTTAAGGTGGTGTCCCTGGTAAAAAGAAAGGCAAATCCCATTCCCCCTAATTCCTCAAATTCAGTCAATAGAGATGATCTTGCTTACAACAGTGAAGGTAGCAAAACCATGTCATTAAGCTTCACTGCAAAGGAAGTTTCTTTCAGGAACATATTAAATATAATGAGAAAACATTTCAATTTATGGAAAGTAGTAGTGTAGGAGTCACATAAAAGGTACCAAGACCACCTGGGCCTAAAGGAACCTAGATTAACTGTTGTCCCTTCAGTATTCCAGACATTTGAGAATTGCCCTCGAAACCAAATTTGTTAAACTCCAACCTTCAGAAATGCCGTTATAAAAATTAAGTAGCTGACAGTGATATCTCTAGATGCTACAGAGGGAATCCAGACTGTGGCTGTAGGTCTCAACTCCGTTGCTATATGCAAAGTGTTGTGTTGGACTGATTTGAAGAAATTGTGGTCATTCAAACAATTGTTTTGTCCTCCATCTCTGAGGTAGAGTAGAAGGTATCATGCAGAACAGTGGCCCTTTTAAAGAAAGCAATTCAAGTCTGACCAATCCAGACGAAAGGGCATTTGAGAAAAAGGAGGCCCAGGAAGATGGGGGCAAGCAGCAAGGTGACAGTGGCAGGTAAGTTTTTTTCTTTCAAGATAATGAATAACTACTGATTATGCTTCCCCATCTGTCCTCCTTTTCCTTCTTCTGCCATTCCTGTGCTACCATCACATATTTCCGGAAGGATGTTCTCCTAATTCAGAGCAGACTGGTTCCTCATAGCAATAGGCAGGTGAATAAATGGGACTGATTTCTACAGGATATAGAATCTTTTGTGACTTCTTAGGAATGTTGCTACATTCTCTGCTGCCAGTAGTGTCTGGCATAGACCATTCTGACTTATCCTGTGCAGTGTGAACTATAGAAGGAGTTCAACTGGAGAAGTGAAAGCACCCCCCCCAATTATTCTCAGTCACAAAAAAAGAATAGTTGGAGACCCATACATGACCTATATGTGCTGGATACGCTTATGAAAGGATCCTGATACAAGATGCTAGCCCTGCAGGCACATTTCATACACTTAAACCAAAATCACCACTGGTTACTCTTCATCTGAAAATGCTTTTCTAGGCATGCTTATTTATGAAGATCTCTGACAATTTCTAAGTATCGGGCTGGGTGAGATCATTTTTGTTGGAAGATCTGCGGGTTATAGATCAGTGTTTTGATGAAATGGGAATGTTTTATTGCTTAAATGCTCTCCATTGAATAGATTGAGGTTGTAGAATAGTGGGAGTAAGGATTTTACCTAACCTCCAGTGTTGTGCATTGAGTTCCTACATTTAAAAATGCAGTTTAGGGTCCAGGAAGGGTGTACTCCCTACTAAATGATCATCATCATAATTATGATCACTGCTATAGTAGCCTAAGCTGTATGAGGTTATATCTTGCATAGGATAGAACAGCCATCCAGCTTCCAAAACTTTAGGATGGCTTTGACGCACCCAAACCATTAGGCAGCTTGAGCTAAGTTTACTAAAACTCTAGCTTGGATGTCAAGCCCTTCAGAGAGTTACCGCCACGAAAGAGAGTTCTCCTTTGTAGGATTTCGAGGATCAACAGTTAGCTTGCACCATTCCACTACTAGGCAAATAAGTTCTCATTTGGGGGGGTACATTATCTTCCACTTTACTTTTTATTCCAGAAAACTAACCATCTGATACTGTCAATTTTTCATCTCGCCCTCACACATGGGTCCTGATCCAATCCATCGGATCTGACTCTGCCGTTACTAAACTCGTGGCAAAAAAAAAGTTCTTGGATAGCTCCCCTTACCCACAATGCATCTGTCCCTATTACCTCAGATCTTGTTTGCTGCTTTGCAAAGACATGGTCCGATCAGCTAGCTCTTGGGTTATCAGGTCATTCTGTTATATTTCCTTCTGTAGTCTCATTTCTATATCTTGTTAGTGTAGTTGGGCTTTTTCTATCGCCCCCTTTTTTCTAAACAAAAAAAAAACCTTTCTTTTACAGTAACCGTTTTTTATTAGGTTACTTTCATCATCTCTCTCTCCCTCCCCTTTTCCGCTAGTAACCACTTTTTTATAGGATACTCTCACTTTTACATTTAAGTTATTCCTTTAACTACTATCATTAGTAGTTATCTTTTTCTTCTATTTCCATCTATATTTGCATATTAAAATTCAATCCTTTTTCCCCTATTTTTGCTGTTGTGTGTGTGTGTGTGTGTGTGTGTGTGTGTGTGTGTGTGTGTGTGTGTGTGTGTGTGTGTGTGTCAGCATGAGTGTTTACTCTGTCCATATTTTTTGCATCATGGTAGAGCAGCAAGATTAAACCTACAGGATTCAAGAAATGCCCAAAGTGCAGTCATAAGATTCTTTTTAGTGACTCTCACTCTGTGTGTGTTTATTGTCTTGGGCCCCTTCATTTACAAGAAGATTGTGCGATCTGCCATTCTTTCCACCAGCGAGCTTTGGTTGAGAGAAAAAACAAGCTCATATTGAGGGGCATGCTGCCATCTGCTTTTAAGGAGGCTATTTCTGGCAGGCAAAATCTGGTTCTTCCACCAAAACTAAATTGGCTCATTCTCGCCCTGCTTCTTCACTTTCCTCAAAATCTAGTAACAGAGGAAAGATGGAGGCCTTCTTTGGCTCTTATGTACCCTTTGGAGCCGAAAGCTAAAACGTCAAAAATCTTCCAAGTCTGTGACTCAGTCTGAGCCTTCTGCGCCGATCAATTCTGGGTTGGATCCAGCTTCTTTGGCTCCGATTTTATTTTATCTTTTGATTGGATCTGTTGATGTCTGATCCGACAGGAAGTCCTTTCAAGCCAATATTGACACTACCAAGGACTCTGTACTCCCCGACATTTGATCCGTTTCTATCAAGGGTACCATCTCCATTCTTATCTAGACCAAGATCCCCATCAGCATTCTCTTCCTGTTCAACCAGGAGCCTTACTGAAGTAGACATGGAATGGATGGTGCAGAAGATTTTGTGGGCACTGAGCATCACTAAGTCCCCCTCTGACTCGACCTTTGCACTGCCAGTTCTGTCTAAACCATCTACTCCCCCTCGTCGTCCTCCTCCGACTTCAGGGCAGGTTTCTGAGTAATTGAATCCGTTACACTTGGTGCCTTTCAACTCTGATCCAAAAATGTTCTCTCCCTTGGATCAGACCTTTGCTCAGAGCTCTTCAGCATTTTCGGAGCCAGAGAGTTCCTGGAGCCGCAGTGAACCTCGCAAAGCTAGAGTGCTTTTGACTCCCAGATCTTTGGAGCAGTCACTGCACCTTGGGACTTTGACGCAAGTGAGCATGGCTCCAGCTTCTACCCCTGTTGAGCTGCCTTCTGCCCCCACGGACTTCAATCCCGTCAAGGTACCCTGCATTCTTCGTCTGACCAGGATGTTCCACAGGAACAGCAGGACCTCAGGCACCAGGATACCTATCCGGGTACCCCTGCCTCTTCTGATACCTTCCCAGCCTACCCCACTGAGGAGGTCTATAGGAAGAGACTTTGAAAGAGGAAGCATTTTGACTCCATAGAGGAGTCGGCCATGGAAGACACTGATCTAGATGAGGGAGAAGGATCTCCATGGTCATCTCCTGAGGATGTTTCCTTTGGGGAGATTCTGGAGATCCTGAAACAGAGAGGTGACTGGCAACCCCTTAATCCTTCACCTGAGGAATCTGTGTACCTGGTGGCCTTTGGTTCCTGCCCATCTAGCTCCTGGGTGACTGTGCCTACTGATGTGCTCATAGGTTTGATCTCTCAGTGAGCATGGGAGAGCCTGGATTCCATCAAACCTGTTCCTCAGTGACTGAATAAAGTAATCACCATCCCATCTGATGAGGCCTTCTGGACAAAAGGGGTAGCAGTAGATGCCATGGTCATGACAGGTGTGACCAAGAAGGAACTTTCTGTGGAGAGTTCATTATCCACCCTCCTAATAAGGATTCTAGGATGATGGATAGATGCTGGAAGCAAGTGTTTTCTTCAGTGTCCTGTGCCTTGCAGTTGCTGGATTATCTTTCTCATTTTACCAGGTTGCAAAGGGATCTGATGAAGAAGCTGTAAGATATCCTTGAAGGGCAGTAGCTGAGAGTGCAAGAAAGACTGTAGCTTCCCAGTTAGCCACCAAACATTCCATAATGAACTCTTCCATAAGGCTCATCGTGCATGCATCCAAAGGAACAAGTAGAGCAGTGGGGTCTGGCATCTCTATGAGAAGGCATGCCTGGATGTGCCTATGCGATTTTACAGAGCCAAGTCTTTGTTCATCAATGCTCCATTTGACTACATTTCACTTTTTGGTCCCAAAGTTAAAGATATGCTATGCAGGTGTGAGAAGAAAGGTAAACCTCTTTCTGCCATGGGCATACGTTTTTTGGCTCCCCAGAGACCTTATCCTAAAGGTCAGAGAGGCAGCAGAAAAATGTGGTTCAAGAAGTCTCAGGTGTTCTACCAAGATACAAGTGGATAGTTTTCCTGCAGAGACAGAGTGGGAAACTATAATGGAAGACAAACTTGTGGCAGAGGAGATCTGCAAAACCAAGGGTCCCAGCAGTCTTTCTTCGGGAAACCCTTTCAACCCTCCTGAAAGGAGACTGAATTGTCCACACCTGGAGGCAATCCGGGGTCTACTATCCCTGCACTGGAGAGCCTGGCAAAAGATAACTTCTGATATGTGGGTGCAGAGGAATACTATGCAGGGGTTACCAAATTCCCTTTTCTCAACAACCCCCTCCCACCAAGAAAATCCCTGACGTTCCACTCAGTCAAAGGGATTAGGCAGTTATTCAAGTTCAAAAACTGCTGGAAAAAGAGCCATCCAAGAGGGTCCCCTGAGATCAGAGAGGATTCGTAACTTACTGAAGATTCTTTTTGGTTCCAAAGAAAACAGAAGACTGGAGACCAATCCTGCATCTTAGCAGATTGAACAAGTCAGTTTGACATTGCAAGTTCCAAATGGTCACAATGCAGTCCACACTTCCATTTCTGGAACAGGAGGATAAGGATGTACTCTATGGATCTTCAGGATGCGTACTACCATATAAAAATGGACAGATGCTCCAAAGGATATCTATTCTTCAGGGTGGGAACCAGTCATTAACAGTTCAGAGCACTGTCTCTGGTCTTACTACCACCCCCAGTGTTCACCAAATGTATGGCAGTGGTTGTGGCTCACTTAAGATGACAAGGATTCCGGGTGTTTCCTTATTTAGATGACTGGCTCATATCTGCCCTGACCAGGCATACTCTTATCTGCACAAGAGACTTCTTCAAATCTGTACCGAACTAGGCATAACCATAAAATCTGAAGTAGTTACTTCATTTGTTCTGCAACCTGTGGGTATCGGATCCGATCTCGGATCCGAGCCGGCATCTTTACTAGCTAAAAGATCTGAGCTCCTAGCTCCTCCCCTTACCCATAATCCCCTGTAACATACTTCCTTTCCCCAGTTCTCGTTTGCCACGGCTGAGAGAAGCTTCAAGTGAAGAGCTCCTAGGCGTGGGTGAGAACTTTCTGGTTTACCAAACCGTAAAAAAGTTAGACTCTGATATTTTTCGTTGTGTGTGTGTGTTTATTAGCGCCCTAGTCGTTGTGTAGTATTATTAGTTTAAAAAATTTGTGGTAATTTTTTGCCTTAATTTTTATTTCCCTCCCCTTAGTTTGTCGTGTATTATGGCTGAAAGGCTCAAAGCCATATTCTCTAAGTGCACTGAGTTTGGCCATCAGCTTTCCCCAGCTGATGGCCACACTGAATGCGTTCTTTGTCTGGGGGTGGCCCATTTGTCCACCAGCTGCCAAAGTTGTGCAGCATTTAACCCCTGGGCCACCAGGGATAGGAGGAACAAGTTAATCCTGGCGGGATTATTACCACAGGATTCTTCTTCCTCCTCTCCCTCTAAGGCACAGGCCGCGACTGCGGCCCCCGGGCCTTTGGACCCCCCTACCCTGTCTGGGACTCAACCTCCCTCAGATTCTCAGGGTCAGGGGGACTCTTCTTCCTCCTCTAGGGAGAAGAGGCACAAAGAAAAGCACAAAAGTCACAAGAGGTTGGCTGAGACTCATCCCTCAGCCCTGCCATCTAAAGTTACGAGTCCCTCCATGAGGGCCTCCGGATCCTCTCCCTCTCGGCTCCATTCGCCTTGTTTCTCGCCAGAGGAGGAGTATCGGTTTTCCTTGAGGTCTTCGAGGCGGCCCTCCTGCCTCGACGACCTCTTCTAGATCGACAAGGAGCCTGACTGACGCGGACATGGATCGGATGATGCGTCGATTTTTGCAGACTCCTGCAGATGGGGGTGCTCCTGCCCCCCCCTCCGGGGGGAAGAGCAGCCCCCTTCTTTACCCCAATAGGTCCTTCTCTGACCCAGTTTGGGGTCTCGGAGTCGTCGGATCCGGGCCATTTTGGAACCGGGGAGTTGTTGGCGCTGACAGCACCGGTTACTTCGGCGCCAACTTTACCCTCGAGCTTGTCGGATCCTGGCTCTCGGGGCTGAGAGTGGAGCGTCGGATCTGTGGGGGTAGGTGTGTCTTCGGCTCCGTTCAGGTCGTAGCACACTTCCCTCTCGGGTCCGACCGCTTCGGCTCCGACGCCAATCCCTACCTCGGAGCTGAGGGGGCTGCTTTCGGAGCCTGGGGAAAGCGGTTCACCTTCGGCATTCGAGATAGTGGAGAGGGTTCTGTTGAGGCCTTCCAGATCCCCGGTCCGGGCGATGGATCCCCCCACCCCCCCTACACATTTGGGTCTATCCTCCATCATCCGGCCACTCGGACAGGCTACACCAACACTCCAGTTAGTTCCCTTAGAGGAACAGGACCCCGTGGGTGAACCCTCCTCGGATAGCCCCACCGAGGAGGTTACTCGCAAACGGAAGTGCAAAAGGAGGCACCTGGACTCCCCTGAGTCCCTCACGGAAGACACAGATTTGGATGAAGGGGAAGGTTCCCCAAAATCACCCCCTGAGGATGTCTCCTTTGGAGACATCATGGAAATGTTGCGAATTAAGGGAGGGTGGTCTGCTCAAAAACCTTCCTCAGATGAGTCTGTGTTTCTGGAGGCGTTTGATGCAGGCCCGTCTACCTCCTGGGTGTCCCCCCTGGCTGACCCCCTAGTAGAATTAATTACTACCAGGGCGTGGAAGGAACCAGACACCGTGGAGCCAATTCCAAGAAGGCCAGATAAAATTCTTAGCCCTCCCTCGGATAGGCAAGTTTGGTCTAAGGGGTCACCAGTAGATGCCATGTTGGTGGCGGCCGCCACGAAGAAGGAACTAGCACAGAAGAGTTCCTCAGTCCATCCTCCGGATAAGGAATCTCGGACGTTGGACCGCATTGGAAAGTGGATGTTTGCTTCAGCCGCCTTCTCTATAAGGCCTTGAACTACATGGCGCACATCATCAGACTCCAGCGAGACTTAATAAAGGAGTACGCTGGGGCTCCACCGGAGTCCATGACGGCCGGGGATAAGAGGACTTTCTCGACTCGCATGGCCACTCTGAAGTCTATTTCTAACACGTCTATGCGGCTACTCTCCCATGCCACGGAGGGAGCGGCTAGAGCTAGCGGAGCAGGGGTCGCCTTGCGGCATCATGCCTGGCTCTGCCGTTGCGATTTTGTGGAACCCTTCAAGGTGTCCTTCGCGAGCGCGCCCTTTGATGGTTCTTCGCTCTTTGGCAAGATCGTCCGCGAGACGCTGCTCCAAAGCGAGAAGGATGGGAAGACGCTATTTGCTGTCGGAGTCCGCTTCTCTAATCCCCAATGATCCTTTTCTAGGAATCAGAGGGGACAAAAGAAGATGCGTTTCCGGAAGACTCAGCAGTCCCTTCCAGCTTTGGACACCTCGTCCTTCAGAGGCAGAGGAGGACAAGGTGGACGCCAGCCCAGAGGCAGAGGGGGGGCCGCGTAATTTCCAGTCTAGAGAACCGTTCTCGGACAGGCCCACGCAACAGCCCTGAGGGCTTACCCGGCTGTCCCTCTCTGGAGGCATTCAGGGGGCATCTGTCGGAGCACCTCCAAAATTGGGAGTCCATTACGACGGATCGGTGGGTGCTCCGAATCATATTCAGAGGTTACACCATTCCCTTTCAAAGTCTTCCCCCTCCTATGAAGCGCCTCCCCGATGTCCCACCCGATCATAGGGAGGCGGCAGCTTCGGAGATTTCGATGCTGCTAGAAAAAAGAGCCATCCAGCACGTCCCCCCAGACCAGTTTGGATTGGGCAATTACTCCAGGTTCTTTTTAGTGCCAAAAAAGACGGGGGACTTAAGACTGATTCTAGACCTTTCTTCCCTGAACCTGTTCATTCCCAAAGAAAAGTTCCGGATGGTCACTCTGCAATCAGTTCTCCCCCTTCTTCGGGAGAACGACTGGATGTGCTCCATAGAACTCAAAGATGCATACTACCATATTCTTATGGACAGATGATCCAGGAGGTTTCTCCACTTTTGGCTGGGAGCCAGTCATTATCAGTTCAGGGTTCTTCCGTTCGGCCTCACCACAGCGTCCAAGGTCATGGCAGTTGTTGCAGCCCACCTGAGACTCCAGGGCATTCAGGTCTTTCCGTACCTGGACGACTGGCTCCTCACCGCCTCCAACAGGCATCAGCTTTGTTCTGCCAGAGACTATTCTCTCACTCTTGCCCAGCGTCTGGGCATTTCAATAAACCTCCAGAAATCCTTCCTTCGTCCTGTACTGGTTCTGGAATTCATACGGTCCAAAATAGATACTCGCCTCTCTCACTTTGTCACGTCATGTTATGGCACTTCTTCGGTCCCCAGCCCCATCAACAGAATTAGTCCTGAGAGTGCTGGGCTCTATGGTAGCAGCAATCAGTCTTTCCCTGCACGCACGTCTGCGAATGAGAATTCTTCAATGGACCCTTCAAGTCCAATGGTCTCTGTTGCTACACCCATTAGAGACTCCTGTTCCCCTGAGCAAGGTTTGCAGGGAATCCCTCCTCTGGTGGCTTCGCTCACGGGAGCTGCAGGAAGGGAGACCCTTTGTGATGCCTCAACCCCAAGCCACGTTGACCACGGACGCTTCTCGCCTTGGGTGGGGGGGCATTCTTTGGGCAGAACCGTCCAAGGCACGTGGACTCCCTTAGAGACCGCTCTGCATATCAGTATCCTGGAGATGAGGGCGGTGCTTCTAGCGTTGCAAGCTCTTCACGCCCTTCTTCCCCTGGGGACTATTGCAATACAGACAGACAATGTGGCGGTAGTCTGGTACATAAACAAACAAGGAGGGACCAGATCTTATCCTCTTTGTCGGGAGGCTATGAGAGTTTGGGAATGGGTGATATCCACTAACCGTTTTCTGATAGCGCACATTCCGGGACGGTCCACCGTTCTTGCGGACAAGCTGAGTCGCTTGATCCTCACACCTTACGAGTGGTCTCTGAACCCATCAGTAGCAAAACAGATTTTCCTCAAATGGGGTCGACCTTGCTGCGATCTTTTTGCTTCTCCGTCAAACACAAAGTGCAGCGAGTTTTTCGCTCTCATTCACCCACCAGGGGAGAGCCCCAGAGATGCTCTGGTTCACGCTTGGCCACTCAGTCTCCTCTATGCTTACCCCCCACTTCCTCTCATGACGAAATTCCTACAGAAAGCACGATGGTTGGGGAGCAAAGTTATCCTCATAGCCCCATTCTGACCTCGCCAGATCTGGTTCCCTTATCTGCGGTCTCACAGTGTAGTTCCTCCTTGGATCTTGGATCCCATCCCGGGTCTGATTTTGCATCCTGCGGGATTGCAACCCCCAAACCTGGAAAACCTCAAGCTTGCGGCTTGGTTGATCCAGTTCCACTGATGGCAAGTACTCCCGGTATCTTCTCACCAGTGAAAGACATCCTGGTAGCAGCGCACAAACCTACTACCAGGAAGTTTTACAGTAGTAAGTGGAAGTGTTTTTCCATCTGGGCTAGAGACAAGGGTTTGGATCCTTTTACCGTCCCTATCCCGACTGTTCTTGAATTCTTGTCACATATTTTTCATCAAGGAGCCAGTGCATCTACAGTTAAAGTACAGTTGGCAGCCATCTCTCATTTTCACATAGGAGATGGGCTGGGATCGTTAGCTTCAGCTAAAATATGCAAAACGATTTTGAAAGGAATTTTTCTGTTGAAGCCGCCAGTTAAGACTGCGGTTCCACCATGGGACCTGACCTTGGTTCTGCAGGCACTGACGAGTCCGCTATTCGAACCGGCTGCCTCGGTTCAATTAAAATTTCTATCCTGGGAAACAGCCTTTCTGATT
Source organism: Protopterus annectens (assembly GCF_019279795.1). Lineage (NCBI taxonomy): Eukaryota > Metazoa > Chordata > Ceratodontiformes > Protopteridae > Protopterus > Protopterus annectens. The sequence continues at coordinate 280,112,772 of NC_056741.1, forward strand.
GCTATTACGTCAGCCAGGAGGGTCTCAGAACTTCAAGTGCTTTGCATGAGACCCCCTTATCTAATTTTTCATAAGGATAGTGTGTCTCTCAGGACTAAACCCTCCTTTCTACCCAAAGTGGCCTCTGAATCAAATATTAATCAGTTTATTAATTTACCAGTATTTTTCCCAACTTCCAGAACAAAGGGGAATATAAATTACACAAATTGGACGTACGTAGACAAGTGCGCTTTTACTTGCACAGGACGAAGGCTACTCGCAGGTCTGATCAATTGTTTGTGTCCTTTGCCAAACCATCCTTAGGTAAGGCTATTACCAAAGTTACTTTAGCAAACTGGATTTCACAATGCTTCATCCATGTTTACTTAGCCTCAGGGAAACCTGCTCCTTCCGGAGTCCATGCCCATTCAGCTCGTTCCATAGCTACTTCTGCAGCATTTTGGTCCAGAGTTCCTCTGTATGATATATGTTCAGCAGCTACTTGGTCCTCTTCTCATACATTCATTTCTCATTATAAGTTGGATATGATATCCAGGAGTAGGGCTTCCTTTGGCTCCGCGGTGCTCTGGAATATCCTTCCTTGAGGACCTCCCAGGTTTTTTTTTAGGTAGCTGGGGACTCTGTCCCACAGGTTGCAGAACAAATGAAGTAACTACTTCAGATAAAGAAGTTATGTACTCACCATAACGTTCCATCTGAGTAGGTACTTCATTTGTCTGCAACCGACCCTCCCTCCATGCCCCCTATCCAGGATCGTGCTTCCTGACTATGAATGACTTTGGTTCATGCAGTTAGGCAGTAGGTTATGGTCCTCGGTCGAGGGTCTTGGTTGCTAGTATAGGCAAACTCGATCTGGGGAAAGGGAGTATATTGCAAGGGGTTATGGGTAAGGGGAGGAGCTAGGATCTTTTAGCTAGTAAAGCTGCCAGCTTGGATCCGAGATCGGATCCGATACTCACAGGTTGCAGACAAATGAAGTATGTACTCAGATGGAATGTTATGGTGAGTACATAACTTCTTTTTACCAAAATTTACATCCGGAACCTTCTCAAACACTAGAGTTCATAGGAGCGCTACTGGACACCACTCAAATAATTGCGCAACTTCCTTCCTCCGGAGTGTTACCAATCAGACGACAAACATACAGATTAATCAGAAACAAGAAAGTAGCCACTTGCCATGTTCTACAGGTTTTAAGATCGATGGCTGCAGCAATAGTGTTAGTTCCATTAGCCAGCTTTCACATATGGGTACTGCAATGGCTTCTAGCTGCCCAATGGTCAATTATCCACCAATCTATGTCTCACCAAATTCTTATAACAGACACATGCAAATGGAATCTTTCATGGTAGATTCAGGCAGAACAGTTGATGCAAGGTTGACCATTTATCTCCCCTCAGCCATAGGCTACAGTGACCACAGATGCTTCCCAGATGGGGGGGGGTGTTATCTGACGAAGACTGTCCAAGGAACCTGGTCCACAGACGAGGCCAAACTCCACATAAACATCTTGGAGATGAGGACACTGCTTCTAGCATTGCAGGCATTTGGCTGCTCTTTCTCTGCGAACAGTAGTAATTCAATCAGGCAACATGCTGGTGGTCTGGTACATAAGCAAGGAGGAACCAGATAATACCCTCTGTGTCGAGAAGTGCTCAGGGTGTGGCAATGGATGATCTCATCCAACCATTTTAATAGCAACGCACATTACAGGAAAGTCCAGTGTCATAGCGGACAAGTTATGCAAAGCCATTCTCATGCCTCACAAGTGGTCCCTCAACCAGAAGGTAGCGGAGAACATTTTCCGCACATGGGGCCAGCCTTGCTGTGATCTCTTTGCTTCTCTCCTAAACAACAAATGCAGCAGGCATTTCATCCTAATCCCCCCACTGGATGCTCTAATGCACGATTGGCCTCACGGTCTGTTGTATGCTTTTCCCACCATTCTCTTGATTTCCAAATTCCTTCAGAAAGCCAACAGGTTGAAGAGAGCAGTAATCTTCATTGCTTTGTATTGCCCTCGACAAATCTGGTTCCCTTTTCTCTAGCCTTGTCTACAGGAAGAACCCTGGATTCTGGAACCCTTTCTGGACCTTCTGTCACATCTGATGGGAATGCTTCATCCCAACTTTCACAACCTCAAGCTGATGGCTTGGTTCCTGCATTTCCATTGATTGCGAGACAACCTATGCTCTCCTCACCGGTCCGTCATATTTTGATGCCCTCTCATAAGTCATCCATTCAAAAACTCAGTAGGAGTAAATGGAAGACGTTTGTAATTTGGGCTTAACAGAATGTGGATCCTCTCATGGCTCTTATTCACTCTGTTCTAGAATTTTTAGCCCACCTATTCAGTAATGGAGCAGCTATTCTACCATTAAGGTCCAATTAGCAGCCATCTCCAATTTTTGCATTGGGATAGGTAACTTCTTTCATTTCCCACAAACTTTGCAAAGCCTTCCTAAAAGGGACCCTGTTGTTAAGGCCTCCCCATAAGGATCCTTCTCCCCTTTGGTACCCTAATTTAGTACTACATCTGATTGTTCAACCGCCTTTCGAACCTGCAGCACTTGTGATATTAAGTTTCTGTCTTGGCAAACTATCTTTTTGGTGGCTATCACATCTGCAAGAAGAATATCAGAAATTCAGGCACTATCTTTCCAGCCTCCCTATTTGATTTTCACAAAGATAGTGTTTTTGTGTACCAACCCCTCCTTTCTGCCCAAAGTCATTTCACAAACAAATATTAGTCAGACCATACATTTGTCTGTTTTCATTGCTAATCAGCAATAAAGGTGAATGTACATTTGTTAGATGTTCTTAGTTATGTTTTTATTTGCATAGGACTAAAGTGTTTTGGAAAGCAAGTCAATTGTTTATTGTCTTTGCAGGCTGTAGAAAAGGCCTTCCAGTGTCTAAAGTTACCTTGTCGAAATGGCGCTGTCATTGCATTTCTTTCATTTACACCTCAAAAGGCATAAATCCTTCCAGATCTTTTCGAGCTCACTCAATCAGGACCATGTTCATATCTGCAGTCTTCCAGACAAATGCCTCCATGGATGATATTTGTGCAGCAGCCACATGGACAAACCATCCTACCTTTATCTCTCATTACAAGTTGAATTTGGTCTCCAGGCGAAGAGCTTCCTTTGGGTCTATGGTTCTGAGAAGCATCCTCCCGTGAGTCCACCCGGAGTAAAGATAGCTGGGGACTCGGTCCCATATATGAGGATGAGATGAAAAATTAACAATATCAGATAAAGAAGTTATGTACTCACCATAACATTCCATCTGTATTGTCTATTTTTTCATCTGTCCTTACATTCCATCCCTCCAACCCCCTTCCTTTGGTTTTCTGGTTGAACAGGAAGAGAATCTCAGGTCATTTTTTTTATTTCCAATACTCCAGAATTGGTCTCCTTAAAAATCCTTTTAACATTAAAGTTTAATTCCTTCTATGGTAATAATGCTAGCAGACAAGATCTGAGGTAACAGGGAGAGATGCACTGTGGGAGGGGACAGTATCCAAGAGCTTTTTGGTTGCCATGAGCTTTAGTAATGGCCGAGTCGGATCTGTTCGATTGGATCCAGACCTATATGTGAGGAGAGATGAAAAAACTGACAATACAGATGGAACGTTATGGTGAGTACATAACTTTTTTTTTCTGTAAACAATGAAATGTTAAGTTGGGGAAAAAGTGATTTGACTGTCTCATGACTTTTTATGTACTTTTAAATGGATGCATCCCTTTTTTACTTTAGCAATATGTTTAAAACTACTTTTCTGTATAAAGCTGTTTTTACTTTTAAGGCTGGGATAAGTGTTTAAAGTGATTTTTACTGTGTTTTGTCTGGAGGAAAAGTTACTATTTTGCAACTTAACTGTTTTTACAGACTATTGCTGATAAGTTTCCATGGGAATTAGCCATCATTTTCAGTTTGACTATGGAACAGCTTACTGGTTCATTGGTAGTACCTTCTTCCATCCATAGAAGGAAAAGGATAGTTCAGCAGACTTTGCTACCACAGCAGGCTGGCGTTTGCCTCAACTGCAGGTGAATGACTCTGCTGTATCTAAAGTTGGTTCCTCAGACCACTCATCTTTATCTTTGGATCCATCTCGACATTCCCAACAGCCACAAAGGACTGAGGGTTAGACATGTCCTTTGCAGCTTTTGGTGTGCCTTTTACTAGACAAGAGAGAATCGTTTTTGTCTGTACTGGGAGAAAGGGGTAGGGAAAGTGCCTCAGTTTAGTCAGAATGCTGTGCCTGTTCTTAATATTGTTGCTGGCAATTCTGGGTCTGTTTCTTCAGAAGTTTTTCTCAAAAAGAAACAGAAAACTAAAGATATGTCCTCTCCTGTTTGTTACTCTGGGCAGGAGTAATTTATGAGTCTTTGTTCAGGGTCTTGTGCAGGTTTTTCACACTTCTTTTATGACTTTTTCTTGGAAGAGAAAAAGGAATTAATCTTACCCTGAGGAGGTTCAAGAGACTGAACTTGATGGGAATGTGAAGGGGCAGAGGTAGGTTTCTCTCCTCATACTTCTGACTTCGATCCTGAGGAGAGTGCGATATCTGAAAGTCCATGTAAAGGATTTGTTCTCTGAAACTATTTCTAGAATAAATTTTCTTTTTTAGTGGGAAAACAGTGACGGTTCTCAATCCCTCAGAAAATATGATCTGGAGTAGGGACTTCCTTTGTCAGCAACCTGTGGGTCTTGGATCCGATATCAGATCCGAGCCGGCAACTTGTAGCATAGCTATGGATCTGAGCTCCTAGCTCCTCCCCTCACCCATAATCCCCTGCCGACCTCCTATGACCTCAGATCTAGTTTGCCACGCTTGAGTGTGTAGCTAGATTTTAGAGCTCCTAGTGTTTTCTTAACAGATAAGTGAATTTCTTCATTTTTTTATCAAACTTTGTAATTGTAAATTGTGTGAGTGGTTAGGTTTCCTATCTAGTTTAATATTTTTTGGTTTACACCCTCCCCTCGCTGGTCGTTAGAGTGTGTCTGTGTGTGTTTGTGTTTGGGGCCTGGTGTGCTTGAGTAGTATGCTTTAGTTTTGGGTATGGCAGAGGCCCCAAAACCTATTTTTTCTAAATGCACCGAGTGTGGCCATAAGCTATCTCCGGCTGATGGCCACACTCTGTGTGTTCGGTGCCTTGGGGTTGAACACCTCTCTTCAGGATGTACCATTTGTGCAGTGTTCAACCCCAGGGCACTGAAAGAGCGGAGGTCGAAGCTTGTCCTGGCGGGTCTTTTGCCTCCAGATTCGGCTTCGGCCTCCGCTCCTCCTGTGGCACCTCCTCAGCCTGTGGTGGTAGCCACTCCTGCCCCCCTTCCCCCGGCCGGGATTCAAACTCCCACTAAAGCGCCGGAGGACAGGGAGGCCAGGAGGGAGAAATGGAGGGAAGAGCACCACAAGCGGCGGGCCGAGGCCTCTGCTTCGGCCCCCCCAGCTAAGCGGGCTTCTCCCTCCACGGCTTCCAGGTCTCCTCCTCCTCGGCTCTGATCTCCTTGCTTCTCCCCGGGATCCGAGGAGGAGGAGACCCAATCTCCGTCGAGGTCATCGAGGCGACACTCCAGGCCTGCCTCGGTGGCCTCTTCGAGATCTACATACAGCCTCTCAGATGCAGACTTGGACTGGATGATGCGAAGGTTCTTCCAGGCCCAGCTGCAGATGGGAGTGCTCTTGCCTCCCTCCCCTTCGGGGGGGGAGCGCGACCCCTTTCTTAGCTCCGATTGCTCCTTCTCCAACCCGATTTCCGGGTTCGGAGCTGAGCAGCGTTGGAGCCGGGGGTGGGTCGGCGCCGACAGTACTGGGTACTTCGGATCCGACCCTGCCCTCGAATTTGTCAGTTCCATCGTCTGATCCGACCTCTCGGAGCTGTGGGCTGAGCTTCAGATCCAAGGGTTTCAGTGTGCCTTTGGCTCCGTCCAGGTCGGAGCACACTGGTCCCTCGGATCCGACTGTCTCAGCGCCGGTTCCGATCCCTTCATCGGATCCGAGTGGGAGTCGACTTTCGTAGCCCAGGGAGAGTGGCTCCCCCTCGGCCTTCAATGCAGTGGAGAGGGCTCTGTCGAGAGCATCCAGACCCCCCCCCCCCCGGCCCTTGCCTCGGCTCCACCTTGCACTCCCTCTCTTCTGGGTCAGGCTTCCATCACCCGGCCAGAGGGACAGCCTGCTTCGATGTCCCAGGTTGTTCCATTGGAAGAAGATATTGCTGGCGAGACTTTCTCGGACAGCCCCCCCGAGGAAGTGCCTCGCAAGCACAAGTGTAAGAGGAGGCACGTGGACTCCCCTGAGTCCTTAACAGAGGACACGGACTTGGATGAAGGGGAAGGCTCCCCAAGTTCACCCCCGGAGGATGTCTCCTTTGGAGACATCATGGAAATGCTTAGGATCAGAGGTGGGTGGTCTGCCCCCAAGGCTTCCTCTGATGAGTCCGTGTTCCTGGAGGCATTCGAAGCAGGCCCGTCTACCTCTTGGGTGTCCCCTCCGGCCGATCCCCTGGTGGACCTTATTACCACCAGGGCGTGGAAGGAGCCGGACACTGTGGGACCAGTCCCTAAATGCCCGGACAGGATACTGAGCCCCCATGCAGACCGGTCCCACTGGAGCAAGGGTCCCCCCGTAGATGCCATGTTGACGGCGGCAGCCACGAAGAGGGAACCAGCTCAGGCGAGCCCCTCGGTCCATCCACCGAGCAAGGAGTCCCGCTCGATGGATCGCCTTGGGAAGCGGGTTTTTAGTTCAGCGACCTTCTCAGTAACGTCTCTGTACTATATGGCACATGTCGTCAGGATACAGCGGGATCTTATCAAAGAATACGCTGCTTCCCCCCCTGAGTCCATGTCGGCAGAGGCAAGCAGTTGTACTCCACTCGAATGGCCACTCTAAGGTCTATCTCCAATACCTCTATGCAGCTTTTGTCCCACGCTACTGAGGGAGCCGCTAGAGCTAGCGGAGCGGGCCTAGTCATGAGGCGTCAGGCCTGGCTCCGGCATTGTGACTTCGCGGAGCCCTTTAAGGTGTCCTTTGCGAACGCCCCTTTTGATGGTTCTGCCTTGTTTGGCAAGACCGTTCGCGAAACACTGGTCCAGAGCGAGAAGGAAGGGAAGACGTTGTCTGCCATCGGAGTCCGCTTCTCTGCTCCCCCGAGGTCCTTCTCGAAGAACCAAAAGGGACAGAAGAAGATGTAGTTCCGGAAATCGCAACATTCCCAACCTGTTCCGGACAACCAGTCCTTCAGTGGCAGAGGAGGACACCGCCCTAGGGGCAGAGGGGACCAGAAGAACTTTGGGTCCAGAGAATCCTTCTCTAACTGGCCCACGCAGCAGCCCTGAAGGGTTGCCCGACTGCTCTGTTCTGGAGGCAGTCGGGGGGCATTTCTCGAGGCATCTGGCGGCATGGGAGTCCATCACATCAGACCACTGGGTGCTTCATATCATATCCAGAGGCTACAAAATTCCAATGTATCATGTCCCCAAACTCAGGAGCCTCCCCGATGTTCCACCCGATCAGAGGAAGAATGCAGCCGCAGAAATCCAGCAGCTGTTAAAAAAAGAGCCATCCAACCCGTCCCCCAAGCCCAGCTCGGGTTAGGGTTCTACTCCAGGTTCTTTCTGGTGCCAAAAAAGACGGGGGACTTGAGACCAATTCTAGATCTTTCCCTCTTGAACCTGTCGGTAACCAAGGAAAAATTCCGAATGGTCACTCTTCAATCCATTCTCCCCCTCTTACGGGCGAGCGATTGGATGTGCTCTATAGACCTCAAGGATGCGTACTACCATATCCTAATGGACAGACAATCCAGGAGGTTTCTCCACTTCCGGCTGGGAGCCAGTCATTATCAGTTCAGGGTCCTTCCCTTTGGCCTCACCACAGCCCCAGGGTGTTCACCAAAGTTTTAGCAGTGATAGTGGCCCACCTGAGACTCCAGGGAATGCAGGTCTTTCCGTACCTGGATGACTGGCTTCTAACTGCCCCAACAAGGCATCTACTCTGCTCAGCCCGAGATTACTTTCTCTACCTAGCCCCCCAGTTAGGCATCACAATCAATGCGGACAAATCTTCCCTTGCTCCGACACAAGTAATAGAGTTTATAGGGGCCAGATTAGATACCAGGGATCTACGAGTCTTCCTGATTTCGGAACGGCTACAGAATCTGAGATTGCATGTGCGGGCCATCCTACAATCGGAATCTCCACCGGCGAAATTGGTCCTGAGGGCGCTGGGCTCCATGGCGGCTGCAATAACACTTCTTCCATGTGCTCGCCTAAATATGAGGGTACTGCAGTGGACCCTTCAAGTGCAATGGTCCTTCCAATCTCTTCCTCTCTGCCACCCTATCTCTATCAGCAAGGTTTACAGGAGGGCCCTGTTATGGTGGCTCCAATCCCCGGACCTCCATATAGGCCGGCCCTTCTGCACTCTTCCCCCTCGCGCCACGGTGACCACGGACGCCTGTCACCTCGGGTGGGGGGGCATTACACGGGCAGGACAGTCCAAGGCACGTGGAACGACACAGAGACCTCCTTGCATATCAGCGTTCTGGAGATGAGAGCGGTGCTGTTGGCGTTGCAGACACTTCAGAATCTCCTCCCCGTAGGAACGATTGCAATTCAGTCAGACAACATGTCTGTTTGGTACATCAACAAACAGGGGGGAACCAGATCCTACCCCTTATGCCGAGAAGCTATGAGAGTGTGGGAATGGGCGATTTCCACCAACCGCTTTCTGATCGCAATGCACATTCCGGGGCGGGCCAACATTCTGGCGGACAAACTCAGCCACACCATTCTTTCCCCTTATGAGTGGTCTCTCAACCCACTAGTAGCGAAGCAGATATTCACAAAATGGGGGCAACCCTGCTGCGATCTCTTTGCCTCTCCCTTAAATACGAAATGCGACAGCTTCTTCGCTCTGATTCCCCCACCAGGGAAGCCCCGAGAGAAGCTCTGGTGCATGTTTGGCCACCCGGTCTACTCTATGCCTACCCTCCCTTACCCCTGATGCTAAAGTTCTTACAGAAAGCCTCGCGGTTGGGGAGCAGAATGATCCTCATTGCCCCATTCAGGCCTTGGCAAACTTGGTTCCCTTACCTGTGGTCTCATCTAGTGAATCCTCCTTGGATTCTGGATCCCACTCCGGATCTAATCTCCCATCCATTGGAATTACAGACGCCGAATCTGGTCAACCTGAAACTGACAGCTTGGTTGCTCCAGTTCCACTCTTAGTCTTGACTCCCGGCATCTCTTCACCAGTCAAAGCCATCCTGGTGGCAGCACATAAGCCTTCCACCAGAAAAATATACCGCGGTAAATGGAGACGCTTTTCCATCTGGGCGGAACATCATAATCTGGATCCCTTCACTGCCCCTCTATCGTCCGTACTGGATTTTCTAACCGGACTCTTTCAGCAAGGAGCTAGTTGTTCGACAGTCAAGGTACAGTTGGCAGCCATCTCCCATTACCATGTGGGACATGAGACAGATCCTTTGATGTCAGCTAAATTGTGCAAAACATTTCTCATGGGCACCTTTCTACTCGGGCCCCCTATCAAAGAAGCCGTACCCCCTTAGGATCTTTCTCTAGTCCTTCAAGCCTTGACCGCTTCTCCCTTTGAACCAGCCGCATCGGTTGATCTCAAATATCTGTCCTGGAAAACAGCATTCCTGGTAGCCATCACTTCAGCCAAGAGAGTTTCAGAACTCCAAGCCCTTTCCGTAAAGCCTCCTTACTTGGTCTTCCATCCGGACAGAGTGTACCTCAGGACCAATCCCTCCTTTCTTCCCAAGGTGGCATCGGAAATAAATATCAATCAGTCCATCAACTTACCGGTTTTCTTCCCTAAGTATCAAAATAAAGGAGAGTACAAGCTGCATTCATTAGATGTACACATGCAGCTGCGTTTCTATATTCATAGGACAGCTGGTCACAGACAATGTGATCAGCTGTTTGTCTCCTTTGCTAAATTCAGTTTAGGTAAAGCCGTTTCAAAGGTCACCTTGTCACGTTGGATTTCTCAATGTATTCTTCTGGCCTACCAAGCTTCCGGGAGGCCAGCACTTGAGGGAGTCCGTGCACATTCCACTCGCTCCATCTCTACTTCTGCTGCCTTTAAATCTAGAGTGCCATTGGATGATATTTGTTCTGCAGCTACTTGGGCCTCATCTCATACTTTTATTAACCACTAGAAACTGGACGTAATTTCTAGAGGGAGAGCATCCTTTGGCTCCACAGTGCTCCGGAACATCCTTCCATGATGGCTGCCCAAGATTCAGGTAGCTGGGGACTCTGTCCCACAGGTTGCTGACAAATGAAGCCTCTACTCCAGATTAAGAAGTTATGTACTCACCATAACGTTCCATCTGAGTAGGTGGCTTCATTTGTCTGCAACCATCCCCCCCTCCTTCCCCCTGGCCTTCAGAACTTGGTCCTGTTATATTGTTCTATCTGTTATGCTTGTTGGAACACCTTTTCAGGTATTCATAGAGGGGCAAACTTGATCTGAGGTCATAGGTGGTTGGCAGGGGATTATGGGTGAGGGGAGGAGCTAGGAGCTTGGATCCATAGCTATGCTACAAGATGCCGGCTCGGATCCGATATCGGATCCAAGACCCATACGTTGCAGACAAATGAAGCCACCTACTCAGATGGAACGTTATGGTGAGTACATAACTTCTTAATTTATTACAACTGGAATTTCCAGAACCTTCAACTATTCCTCCATTTCTGTCAGTCTTGAAGAATCTTTTTGTTATAGCCTGCAATCTACCAGACAATCAACCTGCTGCCTCTAAAATAAAGCAGATAATCTATAAAGAAGTTCCTCAGTCTTTTGCGGTAGCGTTGTCGCCTCACAGTTAGACGTTGCCCGTTTGATTCTCAGAGCGTCTTCTGTGTGTCGACATGCGTGAATGGGTGTTCCTTCGTTGAAGGTTGTGTGTTAGGCCCGGCAAGCCAGCATGTAAAAATCTACTGCCAATCATTAGCGGACTGGAGTTCCGCTGTGACGACCCCTAACCGGGAAAAGCCGAAAGAGAAGAAGAAGATACACTAATCCCAGACCTGACTTGGCAGCCATTGATCTAGTAAATCTGTCTGCTGTTAAACATATCGCAGTGCATGGAGCTTGATGATTACACCCTGATATTTGGAAAAGACAAATCACATAAACAGTACTATAGTGTGAGACCCTGTCTTAACAAATGTTAAGTACTTCTGCTTAACTTGTTAACGTCTGGTCCTGCTCTAGCCAATCCAATCTGCCAGTATTGACCAGCAAAGAGGCAGAAAAAAAATATTTCTGCCTGCTGTCTGTACCAGTAATTTGTTCCTGAATTCCTGTTATAAACTTAGAAAGTCGCTAGAATAATGGGATGTCTGTCTGCATTTTCTGGAGGATTCAGAGTCTGAAACTCAAATGCATGTCATTATTTTGTGAATTTAATCATCATTAATTTCTCCAAAAAACACAGATTTTGAGTCAGACCAAACATAGGAGGCAAAAATCTGGACATCTGACAGTAATAGCAAGACGAGTGTAAACATATCAGACTGTGTTCCACTGCCTTTCTGATGGTGCTTGCAAAGTGCTTTATGGCTTTCAAAGCCGGCAAAACGCTTAGTGATTTTTTTTTTCCCCTTAGCTAGTAGTAAATGGAGCATAAAAAGCTCAATGCAGTACAAAGAATTATGATCTGATCTCCGATCATGGCCTTTATTTATGTGATCTCGACATGGATGAGCTCTCAAGGTGAATTTCTTGGCATCCATGTCTTGAATATATAATTAGCAGGTTATGACTGGCGACTTTCTCATAATCCCTGTTAATTATAATCCCTGTCCTTCTACAAAGATGAGAAGGCTTTTGATAAGTTAGGGAAGATGTGTAAGGTTCTGCAACTTTGTTTTTAGAATCCTCAGGCTCATATGTTGAAGTTTATTATGGCTAATTGTGATGAAATGAGACATGTTTTGGCTTCAATTTCTTCTGGTGAAGAGAACCCTGCTTTGTGTAATTTGGTTTCTTTTGTTTCCAAGCCACATCCAGGGTTGCTGCCACTGGAATTGTTTTTTGACGCTGTTTACCTGACTACTTCTCAGTGCCTCCCAAATGATGTCATGAATGAGATTTGAAATTCTCCCTTGAATAAAGAAGTAATTTTGTGACCTTCTGCTGCAGAAGCCACTAAAAAGTGTGATGGGCGGGGATTTATTTATTTATTTACAGCAAAAGACTGACTGGGACAGAGCCAATTTTCAGCGGAGGCCCAGGGAGAAACACTCCAGATGCATGTCTTTGAAAAGAGATTCCTTGATCCCTCATTTAACTTCACCACAAAACAAAATAAAAAGTCTTAGCAGAATACTGGTAGGCAAATGCTTGAAAAGTAGTGTCAAGGAGGACTGAAAATGCAAACACCCCCCCCCCCCAAAAAAAAAAGACAGTCTAATATGTCAGAATGATGATGTGGAGGACTTTGTCCCTCCACCCTGGCAGTCCCTTAATCCTCTCAAAGTCTGAACCTTCATTTCTTTCTTTGTCAACAGATTGTTGTAGACAGATGCATTCAGAATGTGATCCAGCAAAGCTACAGATGGCACTGGGGTACTCTTTCCCCTTTCCAGGGGATTCCTCCTCACTCATCAGATCATATTCTTTTCTTTCCTCAGTGTTGCAGCACATGCTGTGTCAGGGGGTAATAGAATGTCCATCATCTTGTTTTAGAAGGAAGTTTTATGCAAGAATGTTTCTGGTGCAAAGAAAGAAGATTCCTGGAGAGCAGTTCTGAATCTTTGCTTCCTGAACCAGTTTGTGATAGCGTTCAAAATTCTGTCACTTCACAACTTATTACGCCTTCGTTGTTTGAGTTTTAGTGACTTTACGTTTAAAAGTCTCCTATCATCACATTCCTGTTCTTCCAGATTCCAGGTGTTTCTTAAAGTTTTTGCGTGTCTGTGTCATTATCAGTTCTCATCCTTACTCTTTGTGAGCACTCTTAGAGCAGTGGATAGCCCAGAGCATCTAGCTCTTGTCATAGCCCACTGCAGACTACAGGGTATCCACATATTTACTGATTTAGAAGGCATGCTTATCTAAGCAGAATCTTTTTATCAAACTGTCAGGATTCTCTCTCCCTCTCTGATAAGAGATCTGCACAGGCTGGGATTCAAAGAGAATGTTCTTTTGACTCCTCACAAGAATGTTTTTCTAAGGTACCTGCTGGACACCTCAGTACAAAGAGTTTTTCTTTCACAGGAAAAATAAACCTGTACTTAGATGATTTGCTGGGGTTTTCCATTCAAACTTCCATCTCAGCAAGGGAATTCTTCAGGTTTCTGGATCTCATGGTTTCCATGATACTCACGATACCTTATGCAAGACTCCAAATGAGAAAGATACAGTGGTATTCTGAAATTTGTATGGTCCCAGCATCCAGCACCCTTTGACTTTTCAAATCCCAGTTTTAGTATGGTCCCAGCATCCAGCACCCTTTGACTTTTCAAATCCCAGTTTTAGGATGTGTAAACTGGAGGACTACATGGTAAAAACAAATGTCTCTGTATTTAGGTTTCCCATTCTCCCCTCCTGCTCTAACACAGTCAGTCACAACTGACATCCTGGACTTTGCTTGGTGAGCAGTATCTATGGGAGTAAAAGCGCATAGTCTTTGAAAGAGGAAAACAATCAAAACACATCAACATAAGAGATGTTTGCTCATAAATGCTGTTAACTGTCTGAATCATCTGTGGTCCCTGGGACCTCTTTAAGTGTTTAACGACAACACCACAGTGAATGTGGTACATTAACACGCAAGTGGAAATAAGATCTTACCCCCTGTGCAGACTAGCAATGTTTTCTTGGGATATAGCTTTACAACATAATCTCACTGTACAGGCATCTTGCAAATTGTCAGAGCAAAATATTGTGGCAGACCTTCACGAATGGAAACTGAATCAGGGGGTCTTCCCAGACTTGATCCATCTATGGGGAAAACCTCAATTAGATCTTTTTGCCTCCTCTCTAAACAATTAACTGGCAAATTTCTGCTCCAGGACTTCATGCAAGAAGACCTGAAAGACAGATGCAGTTTCTTTTAGAGAAATGTTTCAGTATGCTTTTCTACCATATTCACTGATGTCTAGTGTACAGTACTTACAAAGATTCAAAAGAGATTGCCCAAGATCATTGTGGTGACTCCCTTCTGACACAGGCAACAGTGTTTCTTTAGGAAATGGCCAGTCAATTTTCACAAGTTTTGTCACAGACTAGATTTGCTCACATAAGATGAAGGGTATTTGATATACCCGAACCCCAAACAACTCCAACTAACTGGGCACCTTTTTTCTGAGGAGTTGCAGCCAGTATTAATGGAGGCAAGAAAGCCTGCTACCACAAAATTTGTATATCAATAAGTGGAAAATGTGTGCCAACGAAAGTATTTCTGTTTTTATAGTACGTGAGATACGATCTTTTGGTCTGTCTTGCTTCTCTGTCAGGGTTTATTTGTTGACCATTTCAGCATGCCTGCCCATGTGCCCCCCTCTTTTAATGCAGTCTAATGTGAAAATGTTTTTGAAAGAGGTTCTGCATAAGAAACTTCCCAGAAAGCTGGCAGCTACTCCTTGGGATCTTAATTTTGTGTTACAAAAACAAATTCTTCCCCTATCTGAACCAGCTTATCAGGCTGACTTGGAAAAACAAAGATTTGCATGGATAAATGCTATACAGAGAATTTTTTCTGGACTTGATCAACAGGTGGTATGTACTAGCGATAGACCTCTTTGCTTCTACAAGCAACAGACAGTTAAGCAAATCCTGCTCCAGAGCACCTCACAAACATCTCAGTGGATGTAGTCTCCCTAAATTGAAGAGGGCTGTTTCTGTATACTCTCCACCTCCTTTGCTTACTGTGGTAGTTCATAAGATAATGGTGGAGTGGCCAGAAATACTTCATTCCTTTCTTACTGGTTCTCTCGTCTTCACTTGGCAAAGGAGAAACCTTTCCTGCTGCTGATACAGCATGTCTACCTCCTGATATAGAATAGGCATTCTCTTCAGTCCAGCCTCTCCACTACGGGACTGACAGCTTGGAGAAAATGACCTAGCTTCACTTTTGACACTTTTATTCTAAAGACCTATCAGATATCATAAGAAGGCCATTAGGAAATCATACCTAGCTAAAGGGAAGAGATTTTCCTCTCTTTCAAAGGTGGAGCCTAAACATCAAACAGGTTGTTAGTTCTGTAGTATCCCAATAAGCAGTTCTCCACTGGCCTAGCATACATCTCATTAAAGGTATGCCTTTTGGCCATTTTTGCTTGCCTGACTTTCCCCCCACCCTGCTTTTAGGCCACCAGTCTAGCAGTTCTTGAATGTAATCTTCATATTAAGTCCATCCTGCGGCTCTAGGTTCCAGCCCATGACTTAACTTTTTCCAGCATGAAATTTGTGATGTTATGTTGTCCCCATCTCGCCTTCGTTCTTGCTGGTTGGGTTCAGATCCGATCCTTGGCTCCGACTCGGCCATTTACTATAGCTCGAGAGCTTATACTGGACAGAGGCTAACCTCTATCCCAACATGCCTAATGGTAGCTACCCAGATCTTGTTTGCCGCTTGCAGCATCGAGATTGTAACTACTGGCTTAGGCTGAGTATTTAGAGTTTTTGTATTTTGCTGTCATCTTTTACCAGGATTTTGCTAGTTTAATTACCTTGTTGGTGTCTATCTTAGCCCTCGTCTAGACTAACAACCTTCTGACCTTCCTCTGCTGCTGTTTTTTGGGTTCTTCTTGGCCATAGTTTTCTTGGGCCTTGCTTTCCCCTTGAGCCCGTTTAACTTAGAGGGTTCGTTTCTTCTTTCCTCACTATTTGTTGAAGTAGACGTTTAAGTTAGAGGCTCTCCTATTGGGGGAGTCACCATTTTACTTAGAGTCTCTCCCCCTTCTTTTTTCCTAAAAAAAAATATATATATATACTTGCTTGTTGGTAATGTTTGTAGTTGTGTATTGCTAGCCGTTACAGCCTTATTTTTGCTGTTTGTGTCTTCCTAGTTTATCCAGCATGTCCAAAGAGTCAAAACCCTCCGGCTTTAAGAAGTGCGACTCGTGCTGCCAAAAAATGTCCCTTATGGGCGGGCACATGAACTGTGTATACTGTTTAGGGGCTGTTCACCTGCAGGACTCATGCTCTAGCTGTCATGCTTTCAGTTCTAGAGTCCTGCAGGAGAGAAAAAAAATGAACTAGTTCTGCGTGGCCTTTAGAACCCTAAGGATCCTTTGTCTCTGGTTCCTCAGCCAGCAAAACAGTCTGACAAATCTCCCAAACCATCCTCAACAGTTCTGATTTCAGAGCAACCCAAATCTTTTGTCAAATCTTCAGCTCTGTCAGCTCCCAGTGTCTGCTCTGAAAAAGCTTCATCTCCGGCGGCTCCATCACTGACTTCAGAGCCAGTCCGGGCCCATAAAAGAACCAGGTCTCTCTCTTTAGAGCCGGTGCACACTGCTCCACAGTCTCCTTTGTTGCAATGTGTGGCAGGCAGTCACCGGTCCTCCTCTCAGTCTTCCAGGTTTTCGGACTATGATGTGGAGAGAGTGGTTAACAGGCTCCTCAAGTCACAGGCACTTGCCAAATTGCTATCGAGCCCAGCCCATCAGAAATTGGCTCCTTCGGCCCATCCAGCTTCTCTATCGGTTCCTCCTCCGGCTCTCTTGAGCTCTGAGCTAGAGTGCATGGATGTCGTAGTGGAACCCTCAGCTCTGGTTACTTCTCATTTATCGGTTCTGACTCCAGCTCCGATCTCTTCGATGTCTCAATCCATCGAGTGATCTGGGTGCCGAAGCTCTCATGTCTGCTCCGAGGGGTAAAGTGGCATCAGACCCCTGGCCAACCCTGCTCTCCCTCTCGGAGCTTCGGCGCTACTGAGCTCGACTCCCACATCAGCCTTGGAGTCGTCACTCTTTGTTCGCAGGAGATCTCCGGGCTCTTCAGAGCCAGAGGCTCCTTCGACTTGGGACCATGGCGGCTTTGGGGTGATGAGCGTGCTGTCCCCTGAGACCGCACCACCCTTGGCTCCATCAGCTCCTTCTCCCTCAGGGCCTGTATCTGCCTTTGACCCTCCTCCTCCCTCCAAGCATAGGGAACCTGTGCCCCAGGATGCCCCACTGGGTGACCCATCCTCTTCCGAAACCTCCCCCGAATATTCAGAGGAGGTCCCTCAGAAGAAAAAATGTAAGAGGAAGCATCTGGACTCCCCTGAGTCCATCACTTCAGACACAGACTTTGATAAATCGGAAGGGTCCCCTTGGTCCTTCCTCTGAGGATGTCTCCTTTTCGGACATCTTGGAAATCCTTAGACAGAGGGATGGCTGGAAGTCCCTAGTCCCTTCTGAGGATGAGTCGGTCTACCTGGATACATTTGGTTCCTGACCCTCCAACTCTTGGGTGTCTCTGACTTTTGACCCACTTTTTGTCTGTAGCGAGTCTGAAGGCATGGAGTGCTCCAGAGATCATGGAGCCGGTTCTGCAGAGACCAAATAAATTTATAACGGCCCCCGAAGACAGGTCCTTTCTTTCCAAAGGGGTTCCTGTTGATGCTATGGTGGTGGCAGCAGCCACTAAGAAGGAACTTGCAGAAACTTCTTCATCTGACTATCTGCTGAACAAGGTGTCCCGTATGATGGACAGGTATAGGAAGCGTATGTTCTCTTCAGTGACCTTTACACTCAGGTCGCTGAATTATTTGTCACACTTCACGTGACTTCAGAGGGATCTGCTAAGAGAGTTGGGAGATGTCCTGCAGGATTCTACAGCTGAGGGAGTTGCGAACAGGGCGGCTTCCCATCTTGCGACCTTGACTTCAGTGGTTAACTCCTCCATGAGGATCATTTCTTATGCGGTAGATGGAGCGAGAAGGGCAGCAGGTACCGGAGTTGCTTTGCAGAGACACTCCTGGATGCGCCTTTATCAATTTGCGGAACCCTTCAAGTCCTCCTTTACCAATACCCCTTTTGATGGCTCGTTCTTGTTTGGGCCTCAGGTAAAAGAGACTCTCACCAGGTGTGAAAAGGATGGCAAGACTCTCTCTGCTGTGGGAGTCCATTTTTCCACTCCATCTAGACCCTACCCTAAAGGTCAGAAGAGTGAGAAAATGTGGTTTCAAAAATCCCAGGGAGCTTCGCCTGACAGACGTGGAGAATTTTCCCCCAGGGGCAGAGGGGGAAACAACGGAAGAAGCCGGCCTTGCGGCAGGGGGGGGTCCGCAACCGCAGGACGACAGAGATGCATTCTCTGCTAGGCCCTTCCAGCACTCCTGAAGGGAGGCCCAACTGTCTGCCTCTGGAGCCAGTTGGAGGCAGAGTATCATTGTGTCCAACAGCCTGGCAAACTATTACGAAAGATGCATGGGTACTGTAAATAATATCCAGGGGTTACAAAATTCCCTTTTCCCAGTTACCCCCCTCAAGAACAAAATGGTCAATCCCAGACGTTCCACCCAATCTTTTGGATCAAGCAAACCTAGAAGTACAAAGGTTGCTAGAAAAAAGGCCATCCAAGAAGTCCCCACAGACCAAATCGAATCCGGAACATACTCAAAGTTCTTTTTAGTTCCAAAAAAGACAGGGGATTGGAGATCCATCTTGGATCTCAGCAAGCTAAACAAATCAGTAAAAAAAGCGAAGTTCGGGATGGTAACACTGCAGTCCAGTCTTCCCTTTTTGAGTCAAGGCAATTAGATGTGCTCCATCGATCTCCAGGATGCATACTACTACATAAAAATGGACAGGTGATCCAGGAGATTCCTACGCTTCTGGCAGGGAACCATTATCAGTTCAGAGCTCTGCTCTTTGGTCTCACCACAGCCCCCAGGGTGTTCATCAAGTGTATGGCAGTGATCACGGCTCACCTGAGATGTCTAGAATTCCGGGTGTTTCCATATCTAGATGACTGGCTCCTCACTGCTACCACCGAGCATCAACTGATCAAAGCACAGGATTACACAATTCAAACCTGTTCCCAGCTAACCATCACCATAAACTTCGAAAAGTCTGCCTTGTCAGTCTATTAACTTCATAGGGGCAGACATAGATACACGAGCCATGATAGCAAAGCTGCCTCAAGACATGGTGTCATCCATCCGTCAGCAAGTTTCATTCCTCATGAAATAGAAGAGAGTTCAGGCAAGAGAGATATTGTTAGTCCTGGGATCAATGGCTGCAGCAATTACTCTAGTTCTTATGGCTCGCTTCCACATTAGAATTCTGCAGTGGCTTCTTTTCGCTCCATGGTTGTTCCAGGATTTACCAATGTCACATATGATCTCGATCACGGAATCTTGCAAAAAGGACTTAGTATGGTGGCATGTCTCCCCCAGGTGACTCTGGACAGACCCTTTCTAGACCCTCCCATCCAGTAGCCACAGTGATCATGGACGCCTCCCAGATAGGTTGGGGAAGGCCATTATCTGGGACAGACTGTCCAAGGAATGTGGCAGCCACATGAGTACCACTTGCACATCAATGTTCTAGAGATGAGAGCGGTGCTTCTGGCCTTGCAAGCTCTTCAAAACTCTCTACCTACCAGAACTATTGCAATTCAGACAGACAATATGTCAGTGGTATGGTACATCAACAAACAAGGTGGGACCAGATCTTACCCCTTGTGTCGGGAGGCCCTTCGGGTATGGCAATGGGCGATGTCTTCCCAATGTTTTCTGATTGCGACGCACATTCCCGGGAAATCCAACATGATAGCGGACAGGCTCAGCAGGGCTATCCTCATGCCTCACAAATGGTCCCTGAAGCAAGAAGTTGCGGACTTGATTTTTCGCAAATGGGGCCAGCCATGCTGCAATCTTTTTGCCACTCCCCTCAACAACAAATGCAGCAGCTATTTCGCCTTAGTCCCCCGCACCTGGACAGTCACCCAGGGATGCACTTGTTCACGATTGGCCTTTGGGACTACTTTCCACCTTTTCCTCTGATCCCCAAGGTACTTCAGAAAGCAAAGTCACTGGGTTGTAAGCTCATCCTCATTGCGCCTTACTGCCCTCATCAGATATGGTTCCTGTTTCTCTGCCATCATCTACAAGTGGAGCCTTGGATCCTGGACCCAGTTCCAGACCTGCTGATGCATCAGTCGGGTGTGCTCCACCCCTCCCTCCAAACTGTCAAGCTGACAGCTTGGTTTTCCACTTACAGTCTTAGCCAGGCTCCCCAACATTTCCCCAGCAGTAAAGCACATCCTGGTGTCTTCTCTCAAGCCCACTACCAGAAAGATTTATGCTAGCAAATGGAAGAGGTTCTCTTATTGGGCAAAGAAAAATGATATTGATCCCTTCACTGCTCCTGTTCCTAAGATTCTTGATTTCCTGGCCAAAATGTTCGAATGAGGGGCAGCTGCAGCTACCATTAGGGTCCCAACTGGCTGCCATCTCCAATTTTCATGTGTGAGAGTTGGGCTCTAATATCATGTCCCACAAATTGTGCAAAGCATTCTTACAAGGTACAACCCTTTTTATGGCCCCTGGTAAGAGAAGCCCCACCCCCACCCCCACGGACTTAAACTTTGTTTTAGCCTCTCTGTTTTTTCCACCCTTTGAACCAGCATAATTTTGTCCCCTAAAATTTCTTTCTTGGAAAATTCTCCTCTTGATTGCCATCACCTCAGCTAGACAGGTTTCAGAATTACACGCTTTATCTATTCACCTGCAGTATCTCATCTTCCACAAAGATAGAGTTTCTCCTCAGAACCAATCCTTCCTTCTTGCCAAAGGTGTGTTCAGAGTATAATTTAAATCAGTCCATCGAGCTCCCTGTATTCTTCCCCAATTATGGCAATAAGGCAGAGTATAGACTCCACCAAATGGATGTTCATAGGCAATTATACTTTTATTTACACAGGACCAAGCACTTTAGAAAATCATATCAGATGTTTGTATCCTTTTCTGACAATTAACAAGGTTCTCCAGTTTCAAAAGTGACCTTATTAAAGTGGCTGTCAGATACAATCATCTATACTTTTGATTTACATAACAAGAAGCTTCCAGGGAAAGCCAAAGGACACTCAACCAGGGCCTTGGCTACCTCTGTTGCCTTCCAAGCAAAATTGCCTTTAGATTCAATTGGTGCAGCAGCAACATGGACAAATCCTTATACCTTTATCACTCATTACAAAGTGGATGTGGTCTCCTGGAACAGGGCATCCTTTGGTTCCACGGTCCTGAAGAATTTGTTCCAGTGAGCCACCCAAGAACCAGGTGCTGGGGACGCGGTCCCAACCAGCAAGAACAAAGGCGAGATGGGGACAACATAACATAAAGAAGTTATGTACCTACCATAACGTTCCATGATGTTCATCGTGCATACAGCTGCAGTCATAACAGATGGATTCTCCTGCCGTCAGGCGGGTCCTCGGTCGGCCGAATTCCAAAGTCTAGGTCCGGCGTCGGTTGTCGTCGCTTCTTCCCTGACGTCAGTGCGACAGGGGTATAAAAGAACCAGCCGACGCCATTTTCTTCAGTCTTTCTTGCCGCGCGATGCCCGAAGCAGAAGCAGTTCGCAAGTGCCGGTCAGCCAGCTCCTGAGATTACGAAAATTTGGAAACTGAAGTCTTCTTAAAAGCCAAGTACCCCGTTGGGGAAACTTTTCTTGCCTCAGACCGATGTCAGACAAAGTTAATAATTGTATTTCTTGTGGGAAGCAAATACCGCATAAGGATTTCCATTCCCTCTGTATACCTTGTTTAGGCCCAGACCACGACATCTCGGTCTGTCGCTTTTGTGCTACATTTAACAAACGCACTATTAAGCATCGGGTGGAGTTCGCCCAGCATTATTTTGGGAAAGCATTTAACTATACTATGTCGTCGGATACTCTGACTCCGGTTTTGTCTAAAAAATGCAAAAACAAGGACCGACACATGAGGTCCGCGGCCTCTACCGACACCATGCCTAAGCCGACTACACGTGGTCCGGTTCTCAGCGAGGCGCCTACGCAGCCCCTGACTACCGACGACACTTCATTGACGGTATCTCCTGTGCCCGAGGTCGCAGGCTCCTCGGCCCACACCCCGACTACAGATACCGAAGCCACTTTTGGCGCTGAAACTCAGAATGTGGACAGGTCCACCTCCACTCAAGGTGTCTTTAGACCTTCCTCTTCTTTCTCCATCAAGGCTTTCACAAAGTCTAAAGCAACCATGCACTCTAAGAGACCAACTCCACAGGGCCCATCTCCAGGCCCCATGCCTAAGAAACAGATGTTTAAAATGGCTGAGGATTTAATTACTCTTATCAGAGGTTCTCCGCCCCCACCGGACAAAAGGCCCAGAGTGGAGGAAGATTCCCCCTCCTCTGATCAGGGCTCCATTATTTCAGAGCACTCTGATGATCAGGAACATTCTTATTCCCCCTTTGAAGACTCTGATGCGGTGGAGTCCATCCCTTCTGTATCTCCCCCTGAGGATTACTCATTTGGGGAAACTTTGCATACCTTAAGGGAACATTTCCACTGGGAAGGCCAAGATTATTCAGATTCCAAGAAAAGGTTCAGGGAATTTCTATTGCTACCTCAGCACAGGCCTTTGGCTATACCTCCTGTCTTGGACATCCTAGATGATGTTTACTCGGAGGCCTGCCTTAACCCGGACTCTCTACCTCCAGCTCCGGTTAAGCCTGACAGGTACTACAGGGTTCCTGACTCACACCAATTTCTATATAAAAGCCATGCTGCTGACCCAGAAACCATCTCACAGGGCCCCAAGGGAGTTAAGGCCTCCATTGCTAAAAATCCATTGCCTTCCAAGAGAGATTCCAGATCCTTAGAAAGGTGGGGAAAAAAGGTATATACCTTGGCTACCTTATCCATGTGGGCCTTAAACTGTCAGTTTCATATGCTTAAATACCAACAGTTTTTGTTATCACAATTAAAAAGTAAAATGTCACAACCTGAACAACCAGACTTGAAGGAGTTGCAGGATTTGATGCATAGTGCAGAAAAAGTGGGTAAGCATACCTTACAATGTGGTTTTGATGCTCTAGAGGCCTCATGTAGAGCTGCTGTTACAGGATCAGTCATACGTAGGCATTCCTGGCTCAAGGAACAAGCCTTGCCTGATCATGTCAAAGCTAAATTACTAGCTCTTCAAAAGGATGTACTATTTGGAGCTAATGCTGAGGAGGTATTAAGGAAAATGGAGGAAAAGGCTAAATCAATGCAAACTGTGAAATAATTTCTACAGGTTCAACCCCCACGTTTTAGTAGAAATTGGCCTTCCAAAAACTGGTCCTTTCCTGCCACAGACCGACCCCAAAGAGGCAGATACAGGCGCCCGAGGGGCAGAGGACAACCCCAAGGATCGTTTAGAGGCAGACAGTGGCAAGCTCCTACACAAAGAGGTGGTGAGGACAACTTGCAATCTTTCAGAAAGCAAACCCAATGACTTTCCCCTTTGCATGCCAACCAGGTCTCAAATGGTAGCCACCTTAGGAGGAAAGTTGGCATTATTTTCAAAAATTGGCATATTGTCACATAGGACAAATGGATCCTGGACATTATAAACAGAGGCTACAAATTCCATTTTCACACCCTTCCAAAAATGAGAGGCATGCCAAATCTGCCACACAATCAAAGGGCAGAGGCACAAAGGCAAATTACAGAGCTCATAAACATGAAAACTATTCAAAAGGTATCTACGCACGAACAAGGCCAAGGTTTTTATTCCAGGCTATTTCTGGTGCCAAGAAAGGGAAAAGACTGGAGACCTATTTTGGACCTATCCATCTTAAACACATTCCTACTCGTACCAAAATTCAAGATGCTCACTCTACAGCAACTTCTTCCCATGCTGGGCAAGGAGTCTTGGCTGGTAACATTGGACCTCAAGGAGGCATACCTGCACGTCCCAATCAGACAAAATTGCAGAAGGTACCTCAGATTTCTTGCAGGTTCAACCCATTATCAATTCTCTGCATTGCCCTTTGGCTTATCTACTGCGCCCAGAGTATTCACGAAATGCCTGGCATCAGTAATTGCCTACTGCAGACTTCAAGGGATACAAATATACCCCTATTTGGACGACTGCCTGATCCAAGCGGACAGCAAGCACATTCTTCTGAAACATCTGGCTTATGTAATAATGTTATTGAACTCTCTGGGATACACAGTCAACAAAAAGAAATCAAGGCTGATACCCTCTCGGAAGATAATTTTCCTGGGTGCCAACTTGGATACAAACACCCAGATGGCCTACCCTCACGCCAGAGAAGCAGGGGCAACTAATTCAATACTTCAGAACACTAGCAAATTACACCAGGCTGATTGCAAGGAAAATCCTGCAGGCTCTGGGATTCATGGCATCTTGCATCTTACTAATCCCATGTGCAAGGCTGCATATGAGGAAACTACAGTGGTACCTAAGAAACATATGGTCTCAACACAGCCACAGTTTGGAAACAATAATACCACTAATTCCATGTCTGCAAAAGGAATTTCTGTGGTGGGCTCAAGCATGTCAAACAAACACAGGTCTTCCATTCAGCAAGCCTCAAGCAAATCAAGTCATCACAACAGACGCCTCAGACTACGCCTGGGGGGCGCACATGACAAATCGGTGCATTCAGGCTAAATGGCCCCAAAAAGAAAAGCACCTGCACATCAATCAAAAAGAAATGCTAGCAGTAATAAATGCTATTATAGCTTTCAAGGACCTTCTACAACCTGGTCAACTATTGATAAGGACGGACAACACCACAGTTATGTGGTACATAAACAAACAGGGAGGAACACATTCTTACCCCCTATGCAGACTGGCCATGTCACTTTGGAACATGGCCATGGATTTACAAATGGAACTACAAGCACAGTACTTGCCAGGCAAGGAAAACACGCTGGCAGACAACCTAAGCAGGAATATGACAGATCCACACGAATGGAAATTGCATCCAAAAGTTTTTACAGAAATAATCCAAGAATGGGGAAGGCCCAACATAGATCTCTTTGCCTCCCACAAAAATCATCAATTGACAAAATTCTGCTCAAGGATCTTCCATCCAAAGGCCTGGAAAGTGGACGCTCTCTCTTTCAGCTGGACATCAATGACAGTTTATGCCTTTCCACCTCTTCCTCTGCTGCCCAAAGTTCTATTGAAGGCCAGAGCAGACAGACCAAAGATGATTCTCATTGCTCCGGACTGGCCAAGGCAACACTGGTACCCACTCCTGAGGAGCCTGACGCATTCACCACCATGGACCCTGCCTCTAATGCCTCTTCTTCTGACTCAGCACAGCTTCAAAACTCTTCACAGCCAGATAAAAACACTCAATCTAGCCGCATGGAAGATTCCTTAGCATCACAACAGGCCCTACTCTCCAAGGAGGTGCAGGATGTCATTTTGGAGGCCAGAAGGCCATCAACTAGAAAAGCTTACTCCGCAAAATGGAAACGTTTTTGTGTCTGGAATGAGAAAAAGGGCCAGGATCTGAAACTGAATTTACCTCAAATACTACAGTATTTGGCTGAACTGCTTAGCAGTGGACTTTCTTTCTCCTCCATCAAAATCCATGCCTCAGCCATTTCTGCAGAATACAACACTGATCCACCTTTATTCTCTCACCCTGTCTTAAGACAGTTCCTCAGAGGGACTAAGAATTTAAGACCTCCAAGGAAACGACCAATACCTGCTTGGGATCTTAATTTCATTCTGGAAAAACTGACCTTGCCTCCCTTTGAGCCAGCTGCCTCATCAGATTTGCAATATTTGTCCTGGAAAACAGCTTTCCTTCTGGCTATCACCTCAGCTCGTAGAGTTTCAGAACTACAGGCTCTCATGGCTGTCCAGCCTTTCATCATCTTCCATCAGGACAGAGTTTCCTTATGAACCAACCCATCCTTTATGCCTAAAGTGGTATCCAGGGTAGCTTTAAATCAGGCCATACATTTACCTACTTTTTATCCTAATCCTCAAAACAAAGGGGAGAGATTACTACATTCCTTGGACATCCACAGGCAGCTGCGTTATTATTTGGACAGAACAAAGCCTTTCAGAAAATCAGAACAGCTCTTTGTGGCCTATGTGGTAGGAGCTCAAGGAAAGCCAATTTCCAAACAGACAATCTCAAAATGGATAGCCCACTGCTTACGTTTTTGCTGTTCCTTTCATGGCAAAACTGTACCTACAGGCATTAGAACTCATTCCACCAGGGCCACAGCCACCTCTGCAGCTTTTCTCAGAGGAGTTCCTACCAAGGATATTTTGGAAGCAGCCACTTGGAGTTCTGTGCATACCTTCTCCAAGCACTACAACCTACCATTATACTCCAAATCTAGAGCAGGCTTTGCCACTGCAGTCTTGCAGGGCATTTTGGCTCCTCCTAGTTCCACCTAGTGCCTACCACCCCTTACTTAGCTTTGGGATTCTACCCATCTGTTATGACTGCAGCTATATGCACGATGAACATAGTACAGTTTTGTACCTACCATAAATGTAGATGTTCGAGTGCTAATACAGCTGCAGTCCAGGTTTTCCTCCCTCCTTCCCCTCTTGGGACAGGCCTATAGGCTAACACACCCTCTTACAACCTGATTGGGGTATTCATTTATGATGTATTTGCTTGCTACTACTGTATTTTGATTATTTTACACTGCATTATTACACAAATTTATGTATTGCCTTCTTTCTGGGGGCACCTGACATCTGGGGCAAGAAAAACTGAAGAAAATGGCGTCGGCTGGTTCTTTTATACCCCTGTCGCACTGACGTCAGGGAAAAAGCGACGACAACCGATGCCGGACCTAGACTTTGGAATTCGTCTGACCGAGGACCCGCCTGATGGCAGGAGAACCCATCTGTTATGACTGCAGCTGTATTAGCACTCGAACCTCTACATTTATGGTAGGTACAAAACTGTACCTTTGTTGTCCTTCATCTCACCTTCCTTCTTGCGTCCCACCCCCTCCTTCCCCCTTCCTGGAGGAACAAGAGGAATTCTTTCATTGGTTACACTGGCTGAGTTTCCCATTGACATACCAGGTTTGTTGACCATGCCTTGTTTTTCCTTCCTAAACTTTGAATGTGGATTGTTCCTTTATACACAAGGTTTCCTTATGTGTAAGAGCTTAGTAAAATTTGCATTTCACTATTATTGTCTAGTGTGGGCTATCATAAACGAGATCTGGGTAGCTAACATTAGGCATGTTGGGATAGGGGTTAGCCTCGAGCCAGTATAAGCTCTCAAGCTATAGTAAACGTCCGGGTCAGAGCCGAGGATTGGCTCCGAACCCAACCAGCAAGAAGGAAGGCGAGATGGACAACAAACATGGAACATTATGGTAGGTACATAACTTCTTTTAACCCCCATTTGAACAAATTGCTCCTGCTTCAGTATAATTCTTACCTTAGAAAGTAGTTTTTTTTGTTAGCAGTAACTTCAGCTGGGGGAGTCTTTGATCTCTGTGCTTTCATGCAAAGAACCATTACTTTCATCACTAACCCCCCTTTTCATTCTTTAGGTGATTACAGAAGTAGCACTGAATCAAGTCATGTAATTACTAGTCTTCATTCCTGCACTCCAGAGCAAAGGGGAAAGAGTCCTACAAGCACTGAATGTGCACAAGCAATTGAGGTATTATCCACAAAGAACCTAATATCTGAAAAAGTCAAAACAACTTAGCTGACTGTAATAAGGGATTGCCTTTATCCAAGCAAATGATTTCCAAATGGCTAGTAAATTGCCTTAGCATTTGCCACCAGCTCAATGGAAAGTCATCACAGGGCAATCAGGTCACAGTGTACTACAGTCACAGCTGCTACATGCCCCAAAAGGGGCTAGTGTACAAGACTAACCTAAGGTTCTTCAGGCTTTGTTGTATGACTAACCTTTCTTTCTCCACAAAGAAGGTGTAAATCTGTCAGTGATGTGATCCAATGTTCTTCATGTTTCACTGTGACAGTCATTACATTTGGGTTATCTGCTTGCAGGTAGCCCTCAGTCAGCCTGATTATCAAAGTCTTGGGTCCTGCATCTGTTGCTGTCTCATCTTCCATGACGTCAGGTAGTCAGTGGTATAAAGCATGCAACTGACGCCATTACATCAGTCTTTCTGGCCATGCGGTACCCGAAGCAGATGCAGTTCGCAAGTGCTGGTCAGCCGACTCCTGAAATTTTCGTTTTTGAGTTTCAGATCCAAAGTCTTCGAAAAAGCTAAGCACCCCGTTGGGGCTCCTTTTTCTTGTTCTAAACTGATGTCAGTAAAAGTTAACAATTGTTATTTCTTGTGGAAAGCGAATACCTCATAAAGATTTTCATTCGTATTGCATTCCTTGCTTAGGCCCAGACCACGACGTCCCTCGCTGTCGGTTTTGTGCCTTATTCTACCCTCGAAATATTCGTTGTCGGTTCATTTTCGCATCTAACTATTTTGGTAATCGGTTCAATTATCCAGAAATGGCTTTGGTAAGCCATCCGACTACCGACATTCTGAAAAAATGCAAAGATAAAGACAGAGACAGACCGTATAGGTCAAAGCTGCTGATGACGCTTCTGTTAAGCTAGTCGCCAGTTCGCCAGTGGTACTCAGCGAGGCATTTTCGCAGCCCCTGATGCCCACTACTTCAGATTCGCAGGCCTCTGCTGAGACTCATTCGGAGTCCGGTATGCCGCGAGATGCTTCTTTGAGTATGGAACCTGTGGATGTCTCTATCTTGGATGGGTCCGGAGCCGCTGTGCAGGCACCGGCTTCTGAAGGTGTATTCAGGCCTACTAACTTGCATATCAGACCGACGCCATCTTCTTCTTCGAGGCCTAAAACTCGATCCATGCCTAGAAAACTGACGCCCAGACCACATGGTCAGGCCCCTATGCCTAAAAAACAAATGATAAGAATGGCTGAAGACCTCATTACTCTAATCAGGGGAAACCACCCTTCTCCCTCTAAGAGACCTAGAACTGATTTTCCTTCTGATTCTTAGGATCAGGATTCTGAAATGTCTGTTTCTTCTGATGACCAGGATTTTCCCTTATCTACCTATGAGGATTGTGATGTGGAGGATTCCATTCCCTCTGCTTCTCCTCCAGAAGATTTATCTTTTGGTGAAACTTTGTATACTCTTAGGGAGCATTTCCACTGGGAAAGCCAGGATTACTCTGACTCCAAAAAGAGACTTGGGGAATTCTTACTCCTACCTCAACACAGGCCTTTAGCTATCCCTCCTGTACTGGACATTGTAGATGATGCCTTTATGGAATCTAGCCCTGCCCCAGACACTTTACCTCCAGCTCCCAGGAAACCTGACCAGTATTACAGAGTACCTGACTCTCACAAGTTCCTCTTTAAGAATCCTACTGTGGATCCAGAGACCATTTCACAGGGACCCAAAGGCATTAAGGCTACTACTGCCAAAAATCCTACACCCTCTGATAGAGATTCCAGGGCCCTGGACAGATGAGGTAAAAAGGTATATACTTCTGCTACTTTGGCCATTCGGGCCTTAAACTGCCAGTTTCATATGTTAAAGTATCAGCAGCACATTATTGGATTACTTAAACAGAAAATTATGTTGATTCCTGACTGTGCTGAAAATAAAGAATTACAGGATTTAATGCATTCTACTGAACAAGTTGATAAGCATACTTTGCAATGTGGTTTTGATTCCTTAGAGGCATTTTGCAGGGCTGCTGTCACTGGGTCTGTACTTAGAAGGCATGCTTGGCTTAAGGAGCAAACTTAACCAGATCATGTTAAAGCTAAATTACTGGATGCTCCCTTAAACTAAGACTGTCTGTTTGGCAACAGAGCAGAAGTACTTAAAAAGATGGAAGAAACAAAAGCTAAATCTATGCAAACTGTTAAAGATTTCCTGCAAGTACAGCCTCCCAGATTTAGTAGGCACTGGCCTTCTAAGAATTGGTCCTTTCTGGTCTCTTCAGGCATTCTCGGTCCAAACTCAGGACCAGCAGACCACCCAGGCTTCAGTCTCAAGGTACTCACAGGCCTAAGCAGTGGGGGGCTCCCACTTCCAAAGCTGGAAGTGGTAAGACACCCCCCCATAGTAAACTGTCACAATGACTTAATCTTAAACCTTCCAAGCCCTGCTCAACCGACTGTTCCTTTAGGGGGAAAGATCTCCCTGTATGCAAAAAACTGGGAACTCATTACCCAAGGCAAATGGGTGCTAAATGTAGATTCCCAAGGATAGAGATTCCACTTCCAGTCCTTACCAACCCCAAACGGTTGGACAGACCTACCCCCAAATCAGTGGGCAGAGGCTCAACAGCAGGTTCTCAATCTTCTAAGTATCAGGGCTATTCAACCTGTCCCAAAAGAGGATTGGGGACAAGGTTTTTACTCAAGACTTTTCCTCGTATCCAGAAAAGACCATACCTGGCGTTCTGTCCTGGACTTGTCCATCCTAAATACCGATTTGGTAATCCCAAAATTAAAAATGCTAACTCTTCATCAGCTGCTTCCCATGCTAGGCAAAAATGCCCGGTTGGCAACTTTGGATTTAAAGTAAGCTTACCTGCATATCCCAATAAGTGAATCTTGCAGAAAATACCCATGCTTCAGAGCAGGCTACATGCGCTATCAGTTCTCTGCACTGCCCTTTGGCTTATCTACTGCGCCCAGAGTATTCACAAAGTGCCTAGCTCCAGTTATTGCATTCTGCAGGCAAATATACCCATACCTGGACGATTGTCTAATTCAGGCAGAAAGCCAGGACATAATATTAAATCATCTGGCATTTGTAAAGAAACTGCTAACCTCACTGTGGTACACCATAAATGAAAAGAAATCTCACCTAGTACCCTGCCAACAAATTGTATTCCTGGGAGCAAGCTTGAATACAACTTCCCAGATGGCCTACCTCACGCCAGAGAAACAAGTTTGACTGCCTACTTCAAACTACTGGCCACAAAGTCCCAGCTATCTGCAAGGAAAATACTGCAAGCCCTGGGGTTCATGACCTCCTGCATTCTACTATTTCCATATGCAAGACTGCATATGAGGAAACTACAATGGTATCTCAAAAGCCTATGTTGTCAACATTCTCAGGACCTGGAATCAATGATTCCCATCATTCCTTGTATAAAGACAGAGTTCCTTTGGTGGGCAGAGGCCTGCCACCACAACAAGGGACTACCATTCTCTCTACCCCCTGCCTCCCAAACCCTAACAGCAGACACATCAGACTATGCATGGGGGCTCACTTGGCAGGGCAGTGCATTCATGGCAAATGGAATCCGAGTCAAATGCACCTGCATATCGATCAAAAAGAAATGTTAGCTGTACAAAATTCTCTGACAGCCTTCAAGGATCACATTCTTCCAGGACAATTATTGGTAAAGACGGACATCAACACTGTTATGTGGTACATAAGCAGGGGGAACCCACTCATACCCCCCTCTGCAGACTAGCCATGGCTCTGTGGAACACAGCCTTGAGGTACCAAGTGCACCTGCAAGCTCAGTTCCTGCCAGGTAAGCTAAATACACTGGCAGACTACCTAAGCAGAAATCTCATGGACCCACACGAGTGGAAACTGGAGCCAAAGATATTCAATATGCTGAGAAACAAATGGGGGAGCCCAGAGATAGACCTGTTTGTCTCCCTCTCAGAACTACCAATTGGACATTTTCTGCACAAGGACTCCCACAGCCAAGCTTGAAAAGTGGATGCCCTGTCCTTTACTTGGAAAAGCCTCTCAGTTTATGCCTTTCCCCCTCTGCTTCTCCACTCGAAAGTTTTACTAAAGGTCAAACAGGACAAACCAAGGGCAATACTCATTGCACCAGACTAGCCACGCCAACACTGGTACCCCCTCTTGCACAGTATGTCACTACTGGAACTATGGCACCTGCTTCAGATTCCTTTCTTACTGTCCCAGCAGAAGGGCCAGATTCTATACCACCAGCTTCAATCCCTGAACCAGGCAGCCTGGCTAATTACTTGAGTTCTCCTATATCATCCCTCAGCAAACAAGTGCTGGATGTCATCCTGGAGGCAAGGAGGCCTAGTACTAGAAAATCCTATGCTGAAAAGTGGAAAAGATTCTGTTCCTGGAACCAGACTCGGGGGATGGGCACAACAGTGCCCAGTTTACTGCATATTCTTCAATACTTAACAGAGATGCTTCATAAGGGCCTTTCCTTCTCTTCCGTTAAAATTCATGCCTCAGCCAGTTCAGCACATTATAATACTGAGCCACCCCTCTTCTTTCACCTCCTACTGAAACAATTCCTCAGAGGGGGCAAAAATTTAAGACTACCCAGGAGAGCTCCTACTCCTGCCTGGGACATTAACTTTGTATTGGAAAAGCTCCCTGTACCTCCTTTTGAGCCAGATGCAACTGCTGAGTTGAAATTTCTTTCTTGGAAAACAGCCTTCCTACTAGCCATCACTTCAGCAAGAAGGGTGTCTGAATTACAGGCCCTCATGGCAGTGGAGCCTTTTATCATCTTTCATGCGGACAGGGTGTCCCTCAGTACCAACTATTCCTTTATGCCCAAGGTAGTATGCAGTGTGACTCTTAATCAGTCCATCCATTTGCCAACCTTCTTTTCTAATCCACAGAACAAAGGGGAACGAATACTGCATTCCTTTGACGTGCACAGACAACTTAGATTTTACTTGGACAGGACCCAAGCCTCTCAGGAAATCTGAACAGCTGCTAGTTGCCTTTGCTGCAGGGGCAGAGGGGAAGGCCATTTCAAAGCAAACCATTTCTAAATGGATAGGCCATTGCATTCTTTTCTGCTCTAAGCACCATGGAAAACCTACCCCACAGGGGATAAGACCCCATTCCACCAGGGCTGCATCTACTTATACAGCCTTTCTCAGAGGTGTTCCTACCATGGCCATCCTAGAAGCTGCTATCTGGAGTTCTGTACATACCTTCACCAAGCATTACCACTTGCCATTTTTTCTAAATCTAGAGCTGGTTTTGCCACTGCAGTCTTGCAGGGGCTAATAGCTAGTCCTAATGCTCAATAACTGCCTCCTCCTTTCCTTTGCTTTGGGAATCTACCCAAATGTAATGACTGCAACGATGAAACACGAAGAACATAGTACTGTTGTGTACACTTACCATAAATGTAGATGTTCGAGTGTATTCACTGTTGCAGTCCTGGTTACCCTCCCTCCAGCCCCCTGACTTCTATTGGCTATACCTCTCTTCTTGTTTACTATACTTAAGCTTTCTGGTGTATTTGCTTTTTGTTGGAGGTGTAACCTTATATTTAATTGCTTTATACCCTTGACTACCTAACGTCATGGAAGATGAGACAGCAACCGACACAGGACCCACGACTTTGATAATCAAGCCGACTGAGGGCTACCTGCAAGCAGATAACCCAAATGTAAAAATGTAATGACTGCAACAGTGAATACACTCTAACATCTACATTTATGGTAAGTGTACACAACTGTACTTTCTTGTTCATCTGAACTACCTGGGAGAACATGATTGTCTTGCCACAGAGAAAGTGAATACACCCTCTTAGTCCAGCATATGCCATCATATGCGCTTTTCTTTACCCCCCCCCC
Source organism: Protopterus annectens (assembly GCF_019279795.1). Classification (NCBI taxonomy): domain Eukaryota; kingdom Metazoa; phylum Chordata; order Ceratodontiformes; family Protopteridae; genus Protopterus; species Protopterus annectens. The sequence continues at coordinate 280,146,324 of NC_056741.1, forward strand.
CCCTGTGAAGGACGAGGGGAAAATGTCAAAATCTGCTTAGTTGGGGTTATTGGGAAGGTTAATCTTACATACTGCAAAGGATCTGCTCTTAGATCTGCTGTTCACAGAGTATACAACTTGCACTAAAAACTTTTGATATGTGTTTTTCTTAACTTTGCAATTAATAATGTATTCCTTTTCCCATTTATTCACTTTGTCTTTAGGCCATCCTGTAACTGCCACCCTCTTTCACTGCTGACTTTTTATCTTACTATACATAAATTTGATTGCATAACACATTGCCTGTGTTCAAATTTAATTATAGTATGTATTCATTGGCTGTAGATAGAGTAAATGTGTGGTGGTCCTCTATAATGTATTTTAATAATTAGTATTTTAATTGGCTGAAATAAGTCTTACATTGATTTACTTGTACAGATTGATGCCATTGTGAAGATTCAAGCTTTTTTCAGAGCAAGTAAGGCTAGAGATGATTACAGAATGCTAGGTAAGTGGCATACATTCATTTGGCATCTTGTTTAGTGCACAGCTTTAAGTAATGGTTTGCCATGCATGGAAATGTCATCTGCAATTTTTCACATTCTCAAACCACTGATTATTCCAGAAAATCTTGATAACAGTGAATTAGAAGCCATATTTAGATAGCAGAGCTTGGGATATTTAGTAGAGAAGGTGGAACAGAGAAAGTGAGTTTTAGATCAACATCTTTGATTCTACTCTTTAATTTGGGGACCATGACAGCTGTTTGAGAACTCAAGTATCACTACTGCAAGACAAATTTTCCTAAAGTCACTTGCATTGAATCTAGTGTTTCTCCTTTTCTCTGTTGTGAGAGTGTTGTTGGTTGGGGGAGCTTTCCTTCAGTGACCATTTGGGCTGCACCACCCTATTTCCATGAGCAAAATAAACCTCGTCATTGAGTGTCCTCATGAAAATACAGCATGTCAAATTAACATGTTGATCCTTTTTAAAGGTGGTTCTACATAAATATGATTACAGATACAGTAAACTAAGACAAGTCATCTTTAAAAAAAAAAAAAACTGATAGCTGGAAAATAGTGTTCTTAATATTTTCAGTTGTTGTTGTGTCTTTCTGCTTATCCTGGTTAGGGGTCGCCACAGCGGAACTCTAATGTTTGGTAGTGGATTTTTACGTGCCGAGTTACCAGCCCTGACGCACAACCTTCAACGAAGGCACACCCATTCACGCATGCCATCACACAGAAGACGCTCTAGCTGAGAATCGAACGCGACAACGTCTTGCTGTGAGGCGACAACGCTACAGCAGCAACACTACCGCAGGTTCTTAAAATTTTCAGTAATGGGACAAATTTCTTAAAATAAAACTGCTGTCAGTCGTGTTTTCTTTCCACTGACCAGTTAGTATAGAGACATGTCTGACTGCGCCATGATCAGTTATGGAAACCATTGGGCAGAACCGATCACAAATATGCAGAGATAACTTTATGAACTGCATGTTGGGTCAAACATCTACACTGTACTTCTGACGTGACTGTGAATAACTTATCCAAGTGTTGGAGTCAACTAAGTAACAAAACTGAATCCTCCAAGAGCAAGTCTGAATTGTCACCTGTGCAATTGCAACCATAAAACCGCCTTCAGCTATGTCAGGAACCTAAGAAATAACCATCAGTGCTTGGAGTAAATAGAAAATAACATCACATACCCCAATTCCTGGGACATTGCCAACAAAATAGTGGACAAATTCAGCCGAAGCTTTATCCCCTATGTCCTCAAAATTACTTGCAGCATCTTAGCATACCTACAGGCCCCTAAAATCACATGAACAAGTCATAAGTATACTCTCCAAGGCTAATAACATACACTTTATGGCCCTGACACTGTGCTAGGTTGTCTTCTCAGCACCAAATATGGGCTGGTTGACTTTTTATTAAGCCTGTTCAATCTCAACTACTCCACTGGATTCATACCGGATGTACAGAGAACTGCTGTAGTCGTACGACTCCATAAAGAGGAACTCTTGGCAGACCTGGACATCTATAGACCCATCAGCCTCTCCAGCCTTAAATGAATGCAGATGAGCGCATCATTATGAACCTCATAAGTAAGGATATGGGCAGTCTCCATACCCTGGATGCTAACCAACATGAGTTTGTTAGACAGATCCTGTCTCTTAAACCTGGAGGACTTGTTGTGCAAGTCAGTAAAGCATTAAATCTGGTCACATTGCATACCTGAGCTTGGCCAAAGCATTTAATACCATTGTATACTCGTGCATTGTTGAAAAGCTAATCTAATTAAATGTAAACACCTATGTTACCCACTAGATTGCAAATTGGCTCACCGGCAGAACCCAGTCTTGTTGTTGCAGGCAGACTCTCCACTAAAAAGTTATCAGCGTTGGCCCTCAGACCTCTCCTCTCCGGTATCTACTTCTCTTACTTTAAAGCAGACACCAAAGGTCTTTGACTGATTAAGTTTGCTAATGACTGTAAACTCTGACCTGTCACAAATACCCAAATGACCTTCATATTCTCTAGGATGGTGTACTCTAACTTATGCTAACAAGTGGTGCTTAGACCACAGCCTCAAACTGCATGCCAAAAAGTGCTGCATTGTGTCATTTAACAAACCCCGGAAATCTTCGCTGTCATTAGGGACTTGAACACCTTCTTTGACATTGAATTATCTTTTGACCACCATATGACCACTGCTGAAAGAAATCCTTTTATATAGCCAAATTAAACAGAAGTGGCATATTTTCTATATCCAAGGAAGTATGTCTACTATTCCCTTATCATACCAATAATAGAATATAATGCCCCCTTTGTTATATACTGCACTAAGCGTATGACCCAGAGTGACAGACCATAGCATTCCCTTACAAAAAAAAACAAACATATCCTTGAATTACCCCAAAAGCCTTAAAGCCCTCTCATTATTTCCATTACTTACAGACTATTGAGAGTTTAGTTCTGTCTTGTCTACATACCCTCAAAAGATCCCCTCCTGTGTAACCCTCTTATGCATCCACAAAACTAATACCACCCCAAATTTCTGCTCAAGACACCTAAATTACCACCAAAACATAAATAGGGCCTGCTGGCAGAACAGTTATGTTTTGTAGAGAATACTTTTTATGGAATACATTCCTTTTGGAAGCAGAGTAGCTCCATGATCCTTTTTAGACATAACTGGAATGATTGGACGGGCAATTGTAAGTACTCCCCATCTGGCACCTATAGCTTCTATGCAAAAGATAAAACTAAGTAAGGTTCTAGTATTAATTTTATGACTTGCAATATATGATTCACTGGATTAACAGCCTTGTGTATGAATCAATGAAACCTTTTAGAGAAGCTATAAAGAACACAGGTTATCCTTGTAGACAATAAACAGCAGAATTTTATTTAAGTATGTTTTGGTGGATCCTGCAGTTTCCTCAGTAAAATCTAAGGTAACCATTGGTATAATGGCGTGTGTGCGCACTGCTTGATCTGAAATAGTAATTGGATGTATTTCAAAGCTTTCAATTAAATGGCAATGCTTCTGTGAAATATAATTTCTATCCACTCTAGCCCAGTTATTATACTTCGGGGATTATATAAATTCTGCCTGAGTTCCTGCTAGTAAATTCACATATTCCATACCAAGTATTTTTGTTTCTTCAGAAATCTACCTTTTGTTTTGCCTTTTCTTTTCTTGTTCCCCCTGAAACATACTCAGTTTTGCAAATCAAGTTCCAGTCTCTGCCTATAAATAATAATGCCTGCTGTAAGCTATTTATTTCTCCCAAAATTCTCTTAAGCTCCATAATAGTAGATGTGCTATTATCCTGTCTCACTTTCATTCTTACTTGGTTGGGTTTGGATCTGTTCCTCTGATTCGTCTCTGCCTTTATTTACAAGCTCAAGGCTCTCTGCCAGCTCATGACTAAAATCCCTGTCCCAGCATGCACTGGAACTATCCCCAGATCTCGTTTGCCGCTAAACAGATCAAGCATTCCTCTGCTAGCTCTTGCTAAGTATAATCATTTTTGATTACCTTTTGCTATAACTCTTAGATGTTATGTGATCCTATCTCGCCTACATTCTGAATGATGGGTTCGGAGCCGATCCCTCGGCTCCGACTCGGCACGCTTATGCCAAAGAGCGAAGTCTCTTATTGGCTGAGCTTACTATATCCCAGGATGCACCACTACCAGTCCCCCAGATCTCGTTTGCCGCTTCCTGAAGGCGTGGTCTCGAGCTGGCTGGGATAAGTAGTTTATTAAACTAATTTTTCTGTCAGTTTTTTGCTATTTTTGCTCACAAAAGCTGTTTCAACGGCTATCGCTAACTTTGTGTATGCGATTTGGATTTTGAATTGTTGTGTGTGATTGGGTTCAGTTTGTTTTCCCCCTCCATCCAGGGCCTTCCCGGACTGTTAACCTTTATACTTACAGGGTCTCTAGTAATTATACAAATTGGTTAGAGTTACCTGTTCTTTTTACAGGAAGAGTTGGCATTAATTATTACTGTAAGCCTTAATTTATCAGCAGTAAAAATTTAGTGTACTTTCCTGTCAGAGTGACTAGATTTGTGTATCAACATGTCTCAAACCCCTAGGCCTTCGGGCTTTAAAAATGTTAAAATGTGGGTTTAAAATGTCTATCACAGACGATCATTCGCTCTGTGTATATTGTCTCGGGACAAAGCACTTGCAGGAGTCATGCAGTGTATGTCACGCTTTTTCCTCAAGGGTCCTCCAGGAGAGGAAAAATAAATTGATTTTAAAGGGGTTAGTTAAACCCTCCTTTGAAGAAGCCTTGGCATCCTCTCCTGCTCCAACCAAAAGAAAGGGCTTGGTTCCGACCAGTCCGTCGGACCCGACTGCCAAGAAACTTAGGCAGGCCTCTCCTTGGCTCCAAAGACTTGGGCCGAGGTTGAACAGTCTGCCTCGATGCCACCAGTATCGACTCCTCTGTCTTGAGCCGATGGCTGGGGCATCGAGGCGGGTCACCGTCGGCTCCACTGCTCGGAGCCGACAAGGGTCGCCCGCTCAGACACTTCCTCCTCGGCGAAGTCTACCTCGGCACCGATGGAATCTGCTGTGGTATTCCCTCGGCGCCGATACTCATCGAGTCGCCTGAGCCAGTCCCCTAGCCCTTTGGGGCCGATGGAAGGCCTTCTCGAACCCGTTCTGTTTCCTCTCGGTCTTCGAGGATGTCGGATTCTGATATCGACAGGGTGCTCCAAAGACTGTTCCAGTCCCCAGTCTTCCAAAATTTGTTTGGTTCCGACCCAGCTGGTTTGAGCCGATGACCTTGGCCCACCCGTTGCCATTCCTCCTCCGACCGCCCGGCTCCGGAGCAGGTGCTGTTGGAGCCGGTGGAGATTCTAGGGTCGGCTCCGACCCTTACTCCAACCCGGCCGGGTCCGAGTTTGTACGTGGACTTCTTCGGCTGGACCCGGGGTGATGTTTGGGACCTATGCTTTTGGTTCCGAGCCTCCCCTCGGTGCCGGCTGCGGGACTCCGTCGGCTATCACGGCTCGAGTCCGGACACTCCCAGGATTCTGGGGGTCCGGCTTTCAGGGCCATGAGGAGTGCCTTGGCCAAGTCCTCTTCGCCATCTCTCCGGTTTTACCAGCACCTTCCTGGGCGTGGAGACTGGGTCTTTGGCTGTTCCCCTGTCCGTAGCCAGTGGAGCCCGAGGCCTGAGGTTACCCCAGTGGGGTTCCCCTCCTCCTGAGGGTTCTTGAGTTATCTTCAGAGGAACCCCAAGGAAGAGATCGTGCAAGAGGAAGCACGTGGACTCCCCGAGTCTATTACATCGGACACTGATATGGATGATGCGGAGGGTCCCAGTCGTCCTCGGATGATGTCTCATTTGCAGACATCTTAGAGATCCTCAAACAACGAGGCGGCTGGATATCCAAACCCCTCTGCTGACGAATCAGTGCTCCTCAAGGCCTTTGGGGCTCAGCCCTCCGCCTCCTGGGTGTCTCCGCCCTTGACGAGCTTCTGGATTTAGTTTGTCGAGGCGGGAACATCCAGATACCGTGGAACCAGTCCCTTCTCGTCCAAATAAATTCTTATCTGCTCCCCGAAGGAGTTCCTTACTAAAGGCGTGGCTGTAGATGCCATGGTGGTGGCATCTGCTACACAACAGGGCGTGGCAGAGGCTTCAGCGTCTATCCATCCTCCTAATAAGGAGTCTAGGAGTATGGATAGGTGCAGGAAGCGCACCCTGACTTCAGCGGCCTTTACCTTAAGGTCTCTGAACTATTTGGCACATTTTACAAGGCTTCAGAGGGATCTGGTCAAGGAGTTGTCAGATTCCTCTCGGGTAACCTACCTGAGCAGCTAGCCCAGTCGGTTAGCTCTCAGTTGGCTATCCTTACGTCAATTTCTAACTTCGTCCATGAGGCTCATTTCCTATGCGGCCGAAGGGCGGGAGGCAGGCACAGGCGTGGCTCTCGAGACAAGCCTGGCTCCGCTTGTGTCAGTTCGGAGGCCTTCAAGTCTTCCTTCGCCGGCGCTCCCTTTGATGTGTCCTCATTGTTTGGACCCAAGGTGAAAGACACCCTTACCGCTGTGAGCAGGAGGGAAAACGTTATCTGCCGTAGGGGCCCGTTATTCCACTCCCTTTGGCCTTACCCCAAGGCCAAAGGAGGGAAAATGTGGTTCGAAAATCTCGCAAGTTTTTCTCCCAACAGCAGGAAGATTCCCGTCCAGAGGCAGAGGGCGGGAAATTTTTCAGGGAGGCGCCGTCCCAGAGGCGGCAGAGGGCCCGCAATTCTGGAGACCGCGAGTCCTTTCGTGGCTCTTCAGCCTCCCACACGACATGAGGGATTGCCCGGCTGTGCTGCTCGAGCCAGTCGGGTGTCGCTTGCCAAGCACCTAGAAGCCTGGGAGTCAATCACTCAGGACAGATGGGTGCTTCGGATCATTGCCGGAGGTTACACCATCCCATTCAAAGACTCACCCCTCCGTCCAAGAGAATCCCGGGCCCACCACCCAGTCAAAGGGAAATAGCAGCCGCAGAAGCTTTAAAGCTGCTAGAAAAGGAGTCATCCAACCGGTCCCCACAGACCAGATCGGATCAGGAAATTACTCCAGGTTCTTTTAGTGCCAAAAAGACAGGGGACCTGAGACCAATATTGGATCTCAGCAGACTGAACCAATCCGTACGAAATCCAGATTCCGAATGGTCACGTTACAATCCATTCTCCCGTTGTTGGAGAAGGATGTTTGGATGTGCTCCATAGACCTCAAGGACGCCTATTATCACATTCCGATACATCAGGTGTCCAGAAGGTATCTGCGCTTCAGCCTGGGAGTCAGTCATTACCAATTTTGTGCTCTGCCCTTTGGTCTCACCACAGCCCCAGGGTGTTCACCAAGTGTTTGGCAGTAGTGACGGCTCACCTGAGAAGTCTTGGATTCCAAGTGTTTCCCTATCTCGACGACTGGCTCCTGACTGCCACCACCAGGCATCTACTAATGGACAACCTCAAAGCCACCATCTCCCTGGGTTTTTCCCTAGGGATTACATTCAATTGGTCAAAGTCTGTCTTGCTGCCCTCTCAGCATAAAATTTATAGGGGCAGAGATAGACTCAAGATTGATGCGTCCCTGCCGAAGGATCCGAATCTTACAGGGCCAAGTTCAAGCTCTGGTCTCGAGATCCAAAGCCCCAGCCAGGATGGTCCTACAGGTTTTAGGCTCAATGTCTGCCACGGTTCTTTTAGTTCCTCTAGCAAGATTACACATGAGGATTCTTCAGTGGCTCTTGTCAACTCAATGGTCCTTTCAGGATCTTCCCTCAATCATCACATCATGATTACGGAAATATGCAAAGGGACCTTCGCTGGTGGCTTCAGACATCCAACTTGGATCAGGAAAACCCTTTGTTCTCCCCTCCAGTAGTTACCCTGACGACAGATGCCTCCCAGATAGGGTGGGGGGGGCATTGTCTGGGCAGGCTAGTTCAGGGCTCCTGGCTTCCGGACGAAGCTCTTCTCCACATCAGCGTGTTGGAGATGAGGGCTGTTCTTCTATCCCTACAGGCCTTACACAAGTTTCTTCCTCAAGGCATCATCGCCATCCACACAGACAACATGTCGGTGGTTTGGTATCTGAACAAACAAGGAGGGACCAGATCGTATCCCCTTTGCAGAGAGGCCATGAGAGTGTGGGAATGGGCTGTAGCTACCAACCGCTTCTTGGTAGCGACCCACATCCCGGGAAAATCAAATGTATTGGCGGACAAATTAAGCAGGACAATTCTCTCTCCTCACGAATGGTCTCTAAGCGGCAAAGTAGCAGCTCAGGTTTTCAAGAGATGGGGGACGCCGTGCTGCGACCTATTTGCAACGCCACAAAACACCAAGTGCCAGAAGTTTTTCTCCTTGATTCCACATCAGGAAGTACCAGCCATGGATGCTCTAGCACAACCTTGGCCAACAGGGCTACTTTATGCCTTTCCTCCAATTCCACTCCTTCCAAAAGTTATTCAAAAAGCTTCTCATCTGGGGTCTTCAATGATTCTGATTGCCCCATACTGGCCTCGTCAGATATGGTTTCCCTACCTGAAAAAGCATGCAGTGGACGATCCGTGGACCTTGGACCTGATCCCGGATTTGCTAATCCATCAGTCGGGACATTGGCATCAGTCCCTTCAATCTCTAAAATTGACAGCTTGGCTCCTCCACTTCCAACCTTAGTTAGAAGGCACACACTAGACCCGGAAGTTGTTCACATTTTATCTTGACCCACAAACCCACCACTAACAAATTGTACCTCAGTAAGTGGAAGAGGTTTGCTATCTGGGCTCAACTCAAGGGCTTAGACCCTATCACTGCTCCTGTCCCAGAGGTTTTGAAATTCTTAACATCCCTGTTTAATCAGGGATCTTCTGTCTCAACTATTAAAGTCCAACTAGCTGCTATCTCGAAATTCCATGAATCCACGGATCCTCCTTTGATGAGCAGCAGACTATGCAAAACGTTCATTAAAGGTGCCAGTCTGTTAAGACCACCAGTTTTTCATCCTGCACCTCCATTGGGATCTTGATTTGGTGCTTCATGCATTAACATCTCCCCCTTTTGAACCGGCTGCTACATGCGAATTAAAATATCTGTCTTGGAAAACGGCATTCTTAGTGGCTATTACCTCTGCAAGGAGAGTCTCAGAGCTTCAAGCCCTGTCTATTAAACCACCGTACTTGATTTTCCACAAGGATAGAGTATCACTTAGGCCTAATCCATCCTTTGTCCCCAAAGTCTGTTCTAGTTTCTGTCTTCAACAATCTCTAGAGCTACCAGTTTTCTTTCCAAAATTCTCTAATGAAGCAGAATATACTCTCCATAAATTGGATGTTCACAGACAATTACGCTTCTATTTAGACAGGACTCAGCAACTTCGTAAGTCAGACCAGTTGTTTGTGTCCTTCTCAGATAATAAATTGGGCCAAACCATTACAAAAGCTACAATCTCAAAATGGATCAGAGATTGCATAACTCAGGCCTATTCTTCTTGAATAAACATCTTACATCATCTATCAAAGCTCATTCTACCAGAGCTATGGCTACTTCTATAGCCTTTCATTCCAAGCTCGCTATTTGAAATTTGTGCTGCGGCTACTTGGTCCAACCCGCACACTTCCATTTCCCACTACAAATTGGATGTGGCATCTAAAGGACGAGCATCATTTGGTTCCACGGTACTCAGGAGTGTTTTCCAGTGAGCCACCCAGGATTCAGGTGCTAGGGACGCTGTCCCATCATTCAGAATGTATGGATAGGATCACATAACATCTTTTAGTTATGTACTCACCATAACTTCAGATGTTTGGGATCCATCTCCTACATTCCTATACCCACCCTCCTTCCCCTGCCTTGCAGATCAGAAGAGATTGAACGGTTTTGAGTTCAACTGTTTTTATCTTGTTCCATCTGACGATGTTATATAAGCAGGGTATGCGTGTGTGCATGTATGCGGACAAACTAGATCTGGGGGACTGGTAGTGGTGCATCCTGGGATATAGTAAGCTCAGCCAATAAGAGACTTCGCTCTTTGGCATAAGCGTGCCGAGTCGGAGCCGAGGGATCGGCTCCGAACCCATCATTCAGAATGTAGGCGAGATGGATCCCAAACATCTGAAGTTATGGTGAGTACATAACTAAAAGTTTTTGTTGGGATATCTAGAAATTTAGCTTCTTTAACTGAGTGTGTTTTTTTATAACTGCTTACTTTCGAGTTGTTTTTGTCTCTGTTTTTTGGCCATCATTTATCTGCTAGTCCTTATATTCCCTTCCCAGCATCCAAATTGTTGTAGTTGCCCTATTTTGTCATAGTTCATTTAAATTAGAGACTATTAAACAACGCATTTTAGTTAGAGGGCTTTATCTCTAGGGTTCTTGCTGTTTTTTTCATAGTTTGTTTAGTGCAGTGTCGTTGTATAGTCTGTTTAAGTTAGAGGACTAAGTTTTTTCTCCCCTGTGTGTTTTGTGCCAGGGCCCATTTAAGTTAGAGGGCTTAGTCTTGTTTTTCCCCATGTGTGTTGTATTTCCAATAGCTTGGCCTGTTTAAGTTTAGGGTGTCAGTCTTTAAAAAAAAAAAAAAAAAAAAAACTTTGTTGTAGTTTTTATTGCTGTTATTCTTGACATTAACAATGTCGGGTGAAGAATCTAAGCCTTTGAGTTTCAAAAAATGTGAAAAGTGTAGCAAAAAGATGCCCCCTTACTGATAAACACACCCTTTGTGTTTATTATTTGGGGGTAGTCCACCTCAGGAGTCATGATATATCTGTCATTCTTTTAATCATAGAGCCCACCTGGAGATGAAAAATAAGCTGATACTAAAGGTCTTCTTAAAACCCCCTTCTTAGAGGCTCTAGAAGAAGAGGTACGAGTTCACCTAAATCATACAAGTCTACTTCTACTAAATCTTACAAGTCAGAAAAATCTGTTAAAAAAACCTTCCCCATCTACTTCTTTGGATGCAGCATATAAGATACCCAAATTGTCCTCTTTGGATCTGAAAGTTACTGGATCAAACAGCCCCATCAGCTCCGACTCCTCCTTGCTCGGTGCCAGTGGAGTTTGAACTAAGGAGCTGGTCTCCCCACCTTGGACCCAGTATCTCCTATTTTGAGGTCTGCTAGTCTTCAAAAGATGATCTCGCCCACCCCTTCGATCCGGTCTTCTATGAGTCTTGTGGATGAAGGTGTGGATAGGGTGGTTCAGAGACTATTACAAACACTGGCACTGGCAAAATTACTGTTGGATCCAACCCCCAGGGCTTTGGATCCTGCAACATCCACCTTTTCTGCTCCATGTCCTCCTCTGATCCAACCTCTGGCTTTGGAGTCAGAAGATCTGGAGTTATTAGTGGAACTGTCAGATCCAAGACCCACCTCTAGTTCCACGGATCCGACTATGGCTCAGACTTCCTCAGCTGTATTGGAGCTGGAGTTTAGGGGGGGGTGAGTCAGATCGGACAGCTATCGGATCCGACTTTGCCTCTTGGATCCTCGGCTCAGGTGAGTTTGGTTCCTACCTTGGCCTCGGGTCTGTCGTTTTTGGTTACGGGGGGGGGGGTCCTTCGGCTTCTTCAGATCCAGAGATATCCTCAGATCATGGACGGGGGCTATCGAGGTCATGAGGAGGGTGCTGTCTCCACAGACAGGTCTGCAGTCCTCTCCGTATATTCCTCCCCCTATTGGCACCAGTGACTGCCTCTTTACCCCTGCTTCCACAGGGACACAGAAACCCTAGGCCTCAGGATGCCCCACAGAGCACCCCTCACTCTTCCAAAACCTCACCAGAGTACCCTTCTGAGGAGGTTCCTCGGAATAGGCTGTGCAAGAGGAAGCACTTACACTCCGCAGAGGAGTCTGTCACTTCCGATATGGACCTTGATGATGCTGAAGGGTCCCCACGGTAGACTCCTGATGATGTCTCATTTGATGTCTCATTTGGAGACATCCTGGAGATACTTAGAGAGGTGGCTGCAAGTTCTCCAACCCTTCGGCAGAGGAGTCTGTATACCTGAAGGCTTTTGGGTCTCACCCTTCCACGTCTTGGGTGTCTTTGCCTTTTGATGAGCTTCTGGATCTGGTTTCTCGAAAGGCGTGAGAATCCCCAGTTTCTATGGAAGCTATTCCTAGGAGGCCAAATAAGTTTATGACATCTCCCTCTGACAAAACCTTTTTAACTAAAGGAGTCCCAGTTGATGCCATGGTCGTGGCGGCGGCCAAAAAGAAGGGACTCTGTGAGACCTCATCTTTCCATCTTCTAAACAAGGAGTCCAGGACTATGGACAGGTATGCGGTATAGAACGTGCATCTTTTCCTCAGCAGCCTTTTCTGTCAGATCGCTGAACTATCTTACGCATTTCACTAGACTGCAGAGGGATCTGTTGAGAGAGTGAGGAGATACCCTCCAATGTTCAGTAGCTGAAGGGGTCTCTGACAAAAGTATCCTCTCAGCTCACTACCTTAAACTCAGTGGTTAACTCGTCCATGAGGCTCATATCATATGCAGCTGATGGAGCGAGTAGAGCAGTGGGTTCTGGAATTTCCTTAAGGAGACATTCTTGGATCTGCTTATGTGACATCGCGGAACATTTTAAGTGTTCCTTTGTAAATTGCCCATTTGACAGCTCGTCTTTGTTCGGGCCAAAGATAAAGGACACACTGACCAGGTGTGACCAGGAAGGAAAAACTCTGCCATATGATTCCATTTTTCCATGCCTACTAGACCTTATCCCAAAGGTCAGCGAGATAGTGATAAGATGTGGTTCCGAAAATCACAGTGATCTTTTCAGGTCACACGTGGTGAAACTTCCTCCAGAGGCAGAGGGGAAAGTAATAAATGAAGGCGCCGATTTCGGGAGAGAGAGGGTCTGCAAAATCAAAGCAACAGAGAATCTTTCTTTGGTAGGCCCTTTCAGCACTCCTGAAAGGAGGCCTGACTGTCCAGCTCTGGAGGCAGTTGGGGGTCACTTATCCTTGTACCCAGAAGCCTGGCGACAAATAAAAGACAAATGGGTACAAAGCATCATATTCAGAGGTTATGTTATTCCATTCTCCCTTCCTGCCCCAAATATGAAAAACGTTCCACCCAGTCAGAAGGAACAGGCAACTCTAGAAATTCAAAATTTGCTAGACAAAAGAGTTATCCAAAAGGTTCCCACAGACCAAGTAGGATTCAGAACTTACTCAAGATTCTTTTTAGTTCCAAAGAAAACAGGGAAATGGAGACAAATTCTGGATCTCAGCTTTCTAAAAAATCAGTAAAGAAGAGCAAGTTCTGGATGGTGACACTGCAGTCTATTCTCCCATTTTTGGGAAAAGACAATTGGATGTGCTCTATAGACCTCCAGGATGCGTACTACCACATAAAAATGAATAGGGGATCCAGGAGACACTTGCGCTTTCAACTGGGAACCAGTCACTTCCAGTTTCGAGCTCTGCCCTTTGGTCTCACTACAGCTCCCAGAGTATTCACCAAATGTATGGCAACACTAACGGCTCACTTGATACTACTAGGATTCCATGCGTTTCCATACTTAGACGACTGGCTCTTAACCTCTATGACCAGGCATCAGCTAATCAAAGCCAGAAATTCAACCTTGCAACTCTGCTCCTACCTAGCGATTACGATAAACTATGAAAAATGGCCATACCACCCTGAATGCGCCCAATCTCGTCCAATCTCGGAAGCTAAGCAGGGTCGGGCCTGGTTAGTACTTGGATGGGAAACTGTCTGGGATTACCAGGTGCTGTAGACTAGTAGCTGACTCCAAGTCAGACTGCCGACTAGTCGCAAGTGGAGTCCCACAGGGAATGGTCCTGGTTCCTCTCCTGTTTGGTATCTACATCTCAGAAGTCTAGGCCAACACAAAGGGACTCTGGCTGACAAAGTTCGCAGGTGATTGCAAGTTGGGAGCCATTATTAACTCCCCAAGTGATGTTGACATCCTACAGAAATGCCTCACTGAGACCAACAACCAGTGTCAGAACCATGGCTTTAAGCTCAATGCCAAAAAATGTGTCATCATCCCCTTTGGGAAAAACCCAGTTCCATGAATTACCACATCGATGGTAGTCCACTGAACACAGAAGGCGTTATAAGAGATCTGGGAATACAGGTTGATAGCAACCTCTCTTTTGACCACCACATTGCCACTGTGGTCAGAATGTCCTTCTACGTGGCACATCTCATTACTAAGGGTTTTGCATCCAGGAAGAATGAGGTCATTGTCTCCCTCTACTCTTCTCTAATTAGGCCAGTTATAGAGTACAATGTCCCATTTGGCATGTACCTCACTAGACACCTGCAACAACTGAAGAGACAGCAAAAGTACCTCACAGAGGATCCCAGGCCTTAAACACTTGTCCAATATGGACAGACTCAAAAAACTCCAACTATTCTCTGTCTCATATCGCCTAATTAGAGGCAATCTCTGCTTGACTTACAAAGTCATGTGTGACCCAGCTCTGTTAGAAATGCTACATCTAAAGAAATCCCAATCCCTCCATACCACACACTTCAGAGACTTCAACCTCATTACCACAATCAACAGAATGTGCTGGAGGGACAGGGTCATAACCCAGAAGACTGCCCATGCTATGGAATAGACTTCCCATACATATCAACAGAGCACCTCACTGGCCCTCTTCAAGAGAAATCTTGATGAGTGGATGGGAAATAGAAAATTCACCCTGGGGATCTCTCCAGTGGCTCTACTCGACACAGGCACTGGGAACTAAGGTCGGGTGGCATGATGCCAGGGTAATCCTATGGACTAGGCTTGTAAAGGCTCCAGGGCCATTAGCCTAGTACACACCTATGAACTTATGAACCTTGGAGCCTTCTCAGCATGTGGTATTCATAGGGGCAGAATGGTGGCGAGACTTCCACCAGAAAGGATACAATCTCTAAGTTGCCAAGTGAGATATCTTTTGAAAAGGAAGAAAGCCCAAGCGAAGATGCTTCTCAAAGCTCTAGGGACGATGGCAGCAGTGATAGTTTTGATTCCCCTAGCACGGCTGCATATGAGGATTCTTCAGTGGCTGCTATCCACTCAGTGGTCAATGCAAGAACTGTCTATCTCACAAAATAATTATAATAGAAACTTGCAAGAAGGATCTTTGATGGTGGTTGCACTCCTCTCAAGTGACTCTAGGTCGACCGTTTGTTTTCCCCCAGCCTGTGACCACAGTGACCACAGATGCCTCTCAAATAGGGTGGGGGGAATTATCTGGGAAAGACAGTCCAAGGCACCTGGCAGGATCACGAGGCCTACTTGCACATAAATTTCCTAGAGATGAGAGCAGTGCTTTTAGCATTTCAGGCACTCCATGACTCTCTCCTCCTGGGAACCATTATAATCCAAGCAGCCAACATGTCAGTTGTATGGTATATAAACAAGGAGGAACCAGATCTTGCCCCCTTTGTCGAGAGGCCCCGAGAGTATGGCAATGGGCAACCTCCTCCCAATGTTTTCTGATAGCAACTCACATTCTGAGGAAATCCAACGTGATAGAGGACAGGCTCAGTAAAGCAATTTTGATGCCTCACTATTGGTCTCTGAAACTTGAAACAGTGGAAAATTGTTTCTGAAAATGGAGCCAGCCTTGCTGCAACCTATTTGCGACATCTGTGAATGCCAAATGCAGCAACTACAGTGCCATCATCCCCCCTCCGGGGGAGTCACCAAGGGATGCATTTGTTTATGATTGGCCCCTGTGCCTCCTGTATGCTTTTCCACCTTTTCCAGTAATTCCCAAAGTCATTCAGAAAGCCAGATGTTATTCGTGTTTCCTGTTGCAGTCATCACACTTGGGTTATCTACCTGCAGGTAGCCCTCAGTCAACCCGAATACCAGAGTCTTAGTATTTCTGCGTCAGATGCTGTTGCTTCTTCCATGAAGTCAGGGGTATAAAACAGGCAGCCAACGCCATTACATCAATCTTTCTTGCCGAGGAGGAGCCCGAAGCTGAAGCAGTTCACAAATGCTGGTCGGCCACTACCTGAAATTTTCATTTTCGAGTTATAATCCTGAAGTCTTCTAAAGCTAAATACCCCTTTGGGGATCCTTTTTTCTTGCTCTAACCGATGTTAGCAAAAGTTAACAATTGTCTTGCCTGTGGAAATCAAATACCTCACAGAGATTTTCATTCTTACTGCATCACCTGTTTAGGCCCAGACCACGACGTCCCTCATTGTCTGCTTTGTGCTTTGTTTAATGCCAGAACCATTCGTCGTCGGGCTGTCTTTGTCACTAAATTCTTTCGTTCTCGTTCTCCGTATTCCAAAATGGCTTCGATAAGCCATCTGACTACCGATTTTCTGAAAAACGTAAAGATAAAGACAGAGACAGACTGCATAGGTCCATAACTGCTGATGATGCTTCTGTTAAGCTAGTCGCCAGTCCGCCGGTACTTAGTGAGGCGCCTTTGCAGCCCCTGATGCCCACTTCTGTGGATTCACAGGCCTCTGCTGAGACCCATTCATAGTCTGGTATGCCGCTAGATGCTTCTTCGACTATCGAACCTGCGGATGTCTCTACCTTGGATGGGTCTGGAGCCGCTGTGCAGGCACCAGCTTCTGAGGGTGTATTTGGTCCTACCGATGTTCGAATCAAACCAACGACTTCATTTTTAGCCAAAACGACCAAGTTTTGTAGGCCCAGAGTAGCACTACGCCTAGAAAACCGATGACCAAAGTGCATGCTCAAGCTCCCATGCCACAGAAACAAATGCTTAGAATGGCTGAAGACCTTATTACCCTAATTAGGGGAAGCCAGCCTTCCCCTGCTAAGAGACAAAGAATTGAGTTCCCTTCTGATTCTACAGACCAGGAGTCCGATGACTCTGATTATCAGGACATGCCCTTATCAGCCTATGAGGATTCAGATGCAGAGGAATCCATTCCCTCTGCCCCCTTCCAGAGGATTTTTCTTTTGGTGAAACTTTGCATACTTTGAGAGCATTTCCACTGAGAATGCCAAGACTACCCTCAGTCCAAAAAGAGACTCCGATAATTTTTAGAGTTGCCTCAGCACAGGCCTCTAGCTATACCCCCTGCCCTGGATGTTGTAGATGATGTTTTTATGTTATCCAGTCTTACTCCAGATACATTACCCCCAGCCTCTAGGAAAAAATGGTATTATTTCCAGATTGTGCAGAAAATAAAGATCTGCAAGAGCTAATGAATTCTGCAAACCAAGTTAGTAAGAATACATTGCAGTGTGGCTTTGATGCCCTAGAAGCATCTTGCAGGGCTGCAGTCACTGGGTCTGTACTGAGAAGGCATGCCTGGCTGAAGGAACAAAGTTTGCCAGATCATGTCAAATCCAAATTACTAGATGCTCCTTTAAGTAAGGACTGCTTGTTTGGCACCAAAGCAGAAGAAGTTCTTAAAAAGATAGAAGAAAAAGCTAAATCTATGCAAACTGTCAAATAATTCTTACAAGTGCAACCACCTAGATTCAGTAGGCATTGGCCTTCTAAAAACTGGTCCTTTCCAGCCCCTTCCAGGCCTTTTCCAGACCAGACCTAGGGGAAGCAGGCCACCCAGACTACAATCTCAGGGTATGCACAAATCTAAACAATGGAGTGCCCCCACCCCAAAAACAGGGAGTAGTAAGCCTCCCCCTTAAGGAAAAAGTTCACAATGACTTTGCAATTAGCCTTTCCAGCCCTGACCAATTACTTGTGCCCCTAGGTGGAAAACATGCCCTTCATGCAAACAGTTGGATGTCCATTACCCAGGACCGCTGGGTCCTAAACATTGCATCCCGGGGGTACAAATTCTACTTCCATTCGCTGCCAACCCCAAGAGGGTTTCCAGACCTTCCTCCAAACCAGTGGGCAAAGTCTCAAAAGCAAGTTCTTTCCCTGCTCAATATCACAGCTATTCAACCTGTTCCAGTAGAACAAAGGGGTCAGGGTTTCTACTCCAGATGTTTCCTGGTGCCCAGAAAAGAGGGCTCTTGGTGCCCAATCTTGGATCTTTCAATTCTCAACTCCTTTCTGGTGATCCCAAAATTCAAGATGCTTACCCTGCAACAGCTTCTCCCTATGCTAGTCAAGGATGCCTGGTTAGTCACTCTAGACTTAAAAGAAGTTTATCTGCACATCCCCATAAGGGAGTCATTCCGGAAATATCTATATATCAGGGCAGGCTCTATGCAGTATCAGTTCTCTGCACTTTTCTTTGGCTTATCTACTGCACCCAGAGTATTCATAAAGTGCCTGGCTCCAGCCATTGCATACTGCAGGCAGAGAAATATCCAAAATTTCCCATACTTGGACGACTGCCTGATTCAGGCAGACTATCAGGACTTGCTATTTCAGCACCTGGCATTTGTAAAAAGCCTTCTCACTTCATTGGGGTACACCATCAACGAAGATAAATCACATCTGGTACCCAGTCAAAAGATTGTATTCCTGGGAGCAAACTTGGACACAACTTCCTAGATGGTATTTCTCACTTCAGAAAAACAGGTCTATCTGACGAACTGCTTCAAACAAATGGCCACCAGAACCCAGCTTTTTGCAAGAAAAATACTGCAAGCCCTAGGGTTCATAGCCTCATGTATTCTGCTAATTCCATATGCAAAACTGCATATGAGGAAACTTCAATGGTACTTAAAAAGTCTTTGGTGTCAACATTCTCAGGACCTGGAAATGGTCATTCCTATCATACCTTATCTAAGAACATAGTTCCTTTGGTGGGCAGAAGCATGCAACCACGACAAGGGACTGCTTTTCACTCAACCCCTTACCGCCCAAACCCTGACAAGAGACTCATCAGACTATGCATGGGGGGTTCACATGGCAGGCAAATGCATTCAGGGCCACTGGAGCCCAGGCCAAATTCACCTGCACATCAATCAAAAGAGGTGCTAGCTGTACAGAATGCTTTGACAGCCTTCAAATACCTAATCCTTCCAGGACAATTACTTACAAAACAGACACCACCACAGTTATGTGGTACATAAACAAGCAGGGGGGGAACCCATCTTTACCCACTCTGCAGGTTATCCATAGCCCTGTGGAATTCAGCCTTGAGCAACCAAGTGCACCTACAAACTCAATTCCTGCCAGGCAAACAAAATTCACTGGCAGACAACTTAAGCAGAAATCTCCAAATTGGAGCCCAACACCTTCAACCTTCTGATTCAGAGGTGAGGGACACCAGAGGTGGACCTCTTTGCTTTCCCCGAGAACCACCAGTTGAGCAAATACTGCACCAGGAACCCTCACAGCAGGGCCTGGGAGGTGGATACCTTATCCTTTCATTGGGAAAACCTCTCAATTTATACCTTTCCCCCTCTGCCCCTTCTCTCAAGAGAGCTATTCAGGATAAAACAGGACAGGCCAAGGGCAATTCTTATTGCCCCAGACTGGCCACGTCAGCACTGGTACCCACTCTTACGCAGCCTGACAACAGTACCACCCTGGCACCTTCTCCAGACTCCTACCCTGCTGTCTCAGTAGGAGGGACAGATTTTGCATCCACAATTGCAAACCCTAAACCTTGCAGCCTGGCTAATCCCTTGAATATCCCATCAACCCTCAGCAAACTTGTAGCCAGAAGGCCTAGTACTAGGAAATCCTATGCTGAAAAGTGGAAAAGATATTGTTCTTGGAATCAGTCTCAAGGGAAGGACGCAGCAGTGCCCTCCTTACCTCTAATCCTGGATTACCTAGCAGAGCTACTCCACAGAGGCCTATCCTTCTCCTCTATTAAGATTCATGCCTCTGTCATCTCAGCTCACCCCTGCCAGGGACCTTAACTTTGTACTGGAAAAGCTCACGCTGCCCTCTTTTGAACCTGCTGCCTCAGCAGAGTTAAAATTCCTCTCTTGGAAAACAGCCTTGCTTCTAGCCATCACTTCAGCAAGAAGAGTTACAGGCACTGATGGCTGTGGAACCCTTCATTATTTTCCATGCTGACAGGGTTTCCCTCGGGACTAACCCGCCCTTTATGCCTAAGGTGGTGTTCAGTGTGGCTCTAAACCAATCCATCCATTTGCCAACCTTCTTCCCTAATCCCCAGAATAAAGGGAAAAGGATTCTGCACTCCTTGGACGTGCACAGACAGCTCAGGTTCTATCTTGACAGGACTAAGCCTTTCAGAAAATCTGACCAGCTGCTAGTCAGCTTTGCTACAGGGGCAGAGGGCAAGGCCATTTCAAAACAAGCCATTTCCAAATGGATAGCACACTGCATCCTTTTCTGCTACAAGCACCATGAAAACCTACCCCACAGGGGATCAAACCGTATTCCACTAGGGCTACTTCCACCTCTACAGCATTTCTCAGGGGAGTCCCTATCAGGGACATTCTGGAGGTTGCTACCTGGAGTTCTTACACACCTTCACCAAGCATTACCTCTTACCTATCTTTTCTAAATTCAGGGCAGGATTTGTTACAGAAGTCTTGCAAGGCCTACTAGCCAGCCCTAACACTTCTTGACTGCCTCCACCCTTCCTCAGCTTTGGGAATCAACCCAAGTGTGATGAGTGCAACAGTGAAACATGAAGAACATAGTACAGTTGTGTACACTTACCATAAATGTAGATGTTAGAGTGTATTCACTGTTGCAGTCCTGGTTTCCCTCCCTCCAGCCCCCTGGCTTTCTCTATCTTTTTACCTCTCTTCTCTATGCCCATTCCTAATGGCATTGGTATTTACTTTTCAGTGGTGGTATTCCCCACTATATACCAGCTCCCTATTTGGGGGCTCCTGACATTTGGGGCAAGAAAAACTGATGAAATGGCGTCAGCTGCCTGTTTTATACCCCTGACGACCTGATGTCATGGAAGAAGTGACAGCATCCGACGCAGAAATACTAAGATTCTGGTATTCGGGCCTACTGAGATCTAAACCGCAGGCAGATAACACAAGTGTAATGACTGCAACAGTGAATACACTCGAACATCTACATTTATGGTAAGTGTACACAACTGTACTTTCTTTCGGAAGGGATTTGATACTCATCGCTCCATACTGGCCTCACCAAATCTGGTTTCCCTTCCTGTGGCCTCATCTTTGGGAAGAGCCTTGTATTCTGGACCCAGTTCCAGACGTTCTGTGTTGTGCATCATGGTCTCTCCCCCCTTCCTTTCAAACCTGCAAAAACTGACAGCATGGCTGCTCTAATTCCAGCAATAGCCAGGTTTCCAACTCACTCCTCTTGACTTAAACACATGCTTATCTCTTCCCATAAGGCATCTACAAGGAAAATTTATAAAAGCAAATGGAAACTATTCTGCCAATGGGTTATCAATAGCAATTTTGATCCTTTTTTTCTGCTCCTATTACTTTCATTCTGGACCTCTTAGCAAAACTTTTTAACGACAGTGCACCTGCAGCCACTATTATGGTTCAGCTTGTAGTGATCTCCAATTTCCATGTGGGACACTTTGGCTCCAACATAATGTCTCATAAACTATGCAAAGCTGTCTCAAAGGTACTATGTTATTACGACTGCCTATTAGAGATCCTCCAGCGCCATGGGACCCAAATTTCATTCTATCCTGCACAGTTTTTCCTCCCTTTGAACCAGCATCATCTTGCAAATTGAAACTTTTGACTTGGAAAACCATTTTCTTGATTGTAATCACATCTGCTAGAAGGGTGTCAGAGTTGCAAGCATTATGCATAAAGCCCCCATATTTGCTTTTCTATAAAGACAGGGGGTGTCTTTGCGAGCAAACTCCTCCTTTTTACTTGAAGTGGTTTCAGAAACAAATTTAAACCAAAGTATAGAATTACCAGTTTTCTTTCCAAATTACAAAAACAAGGCAGAGTACATGTCACATCAGCTGGATGTACACAGTTACATGTTTACCTACATAGGACTGCAGAATTCCGAAAATCTGATCAGTTATTTGTTTCTTTTTCAGATTCGAAGAAAGGATCCCATCTCTAAAGTTACACTTTCCAAATGGCTTTCAGACTGTATAACTTTTATTTACAAGTCTGAAAATAAAGAACATTACAACCTGTGAGAGATGCACTTACATACCCAAACTGGAAGCAAAACTCTGGTTCAAAGGGAGGAAAGACTATGCAGAATAGAATGAAATTTAGGTCCCATGGTGCTGGAGGATCTCTAATAGACAGTCGTAATAACATAGTACCTTTGAGAAAGCTTTGTATAGTTTGAGACATTATGTTGGAGCCAGAGTCTCCCACATTGAAATTGGAGATCGCTACATGTACACAGACAACCCTTTCCTCCTACCACCCCAACACTACAACCTGTGAGAGATGCACTTACATAACCAAACTGGAAGCAAAGCTCTCTCCAGCCAACATTGGTCTAGACAGTCGAGGAGAAAGGTAACACCTGCACTACACCTCAAGCAACACATAGTGCTTCAAAACCCACACCATCAACATCCACACATAGCAACACTAAACCCACATATGCGGAGGCCCTTAACATAGCACCCAACAACAGTCCCTAAGGCAAGACAGCGTACCCAACACTTTAGTCATAAGTGACTCTATAGTCATACACACTGATGTCCCACTCACCAGGCTGAGCAAGTAGCAAATTACAGTCAGCTGCCTGTCGGGTGCCAGGATCCGCCACATAACGCATGCACTCAAGTCACTCCACAACAAGTACAAATACGACTCTCTCATTGTCCATGTTGGAGTGAATGACTTGAGACGTACCCCCCCTGGATTACATGAAGAGACATGGAAGAGCTCTTGCATCATGTGGCCCAGACAGGTATGACCTTAGCCCTGAGTAGCATCCTGCCTTCACCCAGAATGATACCACAGTATAAGGACAAAATGATTGACTTCAACAATTGGCTAAGCTTTTGGTGTCATTCAAAGGGGATCCAGTATCTGTCTGCCTGGGATGACATGATCGACAAACCATGATGCTTTGCCAGAAATGGTCTGCACCTGTCACCCCTGGGATTCAGGTTACTGGCTAAAGCTCTTGCCACCCCTATAATGCCTTTTTTAGGCAAGGTTCAAAGGACAAAACCACCACCATAACAGATACAAGCATGCAAAATCTGAATGTAATGCTACTCAATGCTAGAAGTCTAAACCTCAAAATGCAGTCTCTCTCTCTCGAGACACACCTAAAAATAGAGAACATCGATATCTGTGCAGTAACTGAGACCTAGTTCAAGACTCCAGAGAGCACCCCTGCAATACCAGGCGACAACTCTTACCACACTTTTCAGCCGCCAAACCAAGACCAAAACACTAAAGGTGGAGGAGTGTCCATATTCACCAGGATATTCACACTTCTGAAATTCTCCAGGTGCAACTAACACTAGGTAAGACTGCAATCCAAATTGTAGTTTGCTACAGATCCCCCACCATGCCCCAAGATTCTCACTACACCTTTCTAAACATACTGGAAAATATTAAGATATAACCAAACACCCTAATACTGGGTGATTTCAATTACCCTACCATTAACTGGGAAAACTACTCGGGTACCAACACCTTTTCCCAACTGTTCTTAGAATTCCTAAATTCCAATTCCCTGGATCAACTAATCCATTGTCCCACCTGGTCATTACCAACATGGGTGATAGATGCTCCACACCAGTGGTCACCCCCTCATTGGTCAGGTCTGACCATAAGCAAATCACCCTTGACATCCACATCCCACCCCCATCCCCCAGTAAGGAAACCTCCATAAAAAACTTCTCCAAAGCCAACTTCATGCTACTTAAGTCAGAAGTGACAAACTTCATGGCACCCATGCAGATGGGAGCTGAAAGTTCGACTGCCGAATCCTACAAAAAAGACACTGTATGAGCACATCCACTCGTGCATGAATCGTGCCATTCCCAAATAGAACCAAGACTCTCTCCTCCAAAAAAAGGAAGCCAAATCCGGTGGTCCCCTGCCATAAACAAACTATACAACAGAAGGAAGAAACTGTTGCAGAAAAGAGGACAATCCCAGGATGCAAATAAACTCCATTACCAGCCTCAGTAAGAAGCTGAGGTCCCTCATAAAATCCTCCAAAGCTAGTTATGAAAATAAAATTGCCAAAGATTCCAAAGACAAAAACAAGGCATTCTATAGTTATGTCAAGAATCTAAATGGCAATGCTCAGATCTGCTCTGAGCTACAACAGAATGGCATTAAATATACTGGTCCCAAGGATATTGCCAATATCCTGGCAGATCAGTTTAGTGCCAACTTCACCCCCCCCTCTCACCCCCTAAAGAGGGCCCACCTCAATACCAAAAGATTGCCAAATTCTGGTAATCACGGCCACACAGGTAGAAACTGCACTCTCCAAAGCTAAGAATACAGCATCCATGGGACCAGATGACATCCCGGGCTGTGTACTACATGAACTACAAAATGAACTGGCAACTCACCTAAGTGTCATGTTTAATTATAGCTTCACCTCAGGCTTCGTGCCCACTGAGTGGCGCGCAGCTACAGTTATCCCACTCCACAAGGGGGGATCCACCTTGGATCCTGGGAACTACCGTCCCATCAGTCTGATGAACCTGATCTGCAAGGGCATGGAATGCATTATCATGGAACTTATAAACAAAGACATTGCCAACCTTCAGACACTGGACCCCACCCAGTTTGGGTTTGTGAAGGGCCGAGCTCATCTCCTGAACCTGATTGACTTCAAATCAGTCTCCAGAGCTGTGGACGAGGGTAAGGCGGTCCACACAGTCTATCCTCGCCAAGGCCTTCAACACCATCCCCTACTCTGGAATCATAGATAAACTTACTAAGCTTGGCATAAATCCTTATGTCACTCGATGGGTTACCAACTGGCTTACTGACAGAACCCAGACTGTAAAAGTAGCCGACTCCAAATCCAGCTCCAGACAAGTGACAAGTGGAGTACCTCAGGGTTCAGTCCTGAGACCGCTCTTGTTTGGCATCTACTTCTCTGAAGTACAGGCCAACACTAAGGGACTCTGGCTAACAAAGTTCTCAGATGACTGCAAACTGGGAGCCATTATTGAATCCCCAAATGATGTGGATATTCTACAAAAGGGCCTTACAGAAACAGATGCTTGGTGCCAGAGCCATGGGCTCAAGCTCAGTGCCAAGAAATGTATAGTTATCCCCTTTGGGGAAAAACATTTACCCATGAATTACCACATAGGTGGCAGTACATTAAACACCGAAAGTGTGATGAGAGACTTAGGGACACAGGTGGACAGTGGTCTCAACTTAAATAACCACATCGCCACAACAGTCAGGGAGTCCTATGTGGCACACCTCATCACTAAGGGCTTTTCATCCAGAAAAAAGGAGGTCATTTTCCCACTGTATTCATCCCTCATTAGACCCATTTTAGAGTTCAATGCCCCGTTTGGTATGTACCTCACAAGACATCTGCAACAACTGGAAAGGCTGCAGAAACATCTATCTAAAAGAATCACAGGCCTAAAGCAGATGCCCTATGCTGACCATCTAAAAAAACTCCAGCTATACTCTGTGGCATATCATCTACTCAGAGGTGATCTCTGCTTAACATACAAGGCCATGTCAAACCCTGAGCTGTTGATCATGTTCCACTTAAATCCCAATCCCTCAGAGCCACACGTGCCAGGGATCTAAACCTTGTCATCCCAAATTTACAAAACATGCTGGAGGGATAGGTTCCTGACCCAGAGACTCCCCATACTTTGGGATAGACTGCCCACGCCAGTCTCCCTGCTAGACAGGGGTCCCAGGGAAGTAAATATTGAGGGAAGAAATATCCAGGGAATTGTTATGGCTAGGCTTGTATAGGCCTTAGGGCTGATAGCCTAGTACCAGCCTATGAACCTAAAAAAATTAAGGCCCATTCTACAAGAACCATTGCAACTTCTTCAGCCTTTCTGGCTAAACTACCAGTTGTCACCATCTGCACTGCAGCAACATGGGCTAACCCCCCACATACCTTTATCATTCATTACAAAGTTGATTTGGCCTCCAGGAATAGTCTCTCTTTTGGATCCATGGTTCTGAGGAATATTCTCCCATGACCCACCCAGGATTTAATGTACTAGGGATGCTGTCCCGACCTAGTAAGAATAAGGCAAGATAGGACATCACATAAAGAAGTTATGTACTCACCATAATGTTCCATGTGTGTTGTCCATCTTCGCCTTCATTAGTACATCCTGCCCTCATTCACCCTTCCTTTCTTTTATTCCTAGAAGGCTGGGTCTCTGCTAATTGGACTATTTTGACCTCTGTCCTTCTTTACCAGCCTCTGAGACCTTCCTTGGAATACATATCACTTTATAATTGGGAAAACAAGATCTGAGGTGGTTCCAGTGCATGCTAGGATAGGGATTTTAGCCATGAGCTGGCAGAGAGCCTCGAGCTTGTAAATACAGGCCGAGCCGGATCCAAGGATCAGATCAAATCCAACCTAGTAAGAATGAAGGCGAAGATGTACAGCACACATGGTACATTATGGTGAGTAAATAACTTCTTTTTAAGGTAGTATATAAATTCATGCCAATGTAATCCTTATTCTCTGCCAATAACCATTTATTATCAGAAATATACCTGTTCTGGCACTATTGGAGACCCCTCTCACAATCACTATTACCCCCCTTCGTTCCAATGTCCCTAATACTCTGCTGAATATCCATTCAGAAATTCCTTCTTTGCCAAATTTACATACTCATTCCTCTCCAGATGTCCTTTAGCATTGATATTTGCAACTAACATTTCTTAATATAATTCCGTTTGTGTTGCACAGTGTGATAGATAAGGCAGTTATTTTAATACATTATTACCTTCATATATTCTGTAAGTTCTTTTGTATGTTTCCAGCTTAAAACTTTCATATACATATGTGTTTGCTGGCTGATTGTGTATGCTGTTGCTGCTTTTCATCATTGTTTGATCTCATGTCATTGTCTCAGACTTTTAACTTTAATAAAGACACACATGAAACCAAAAAAAAAAAAAAACGCATCTTGAAACCCCTCCAGCCCCTTTTAACTTGCTGAAAACACACAAAACTATGTACTCTTTCCAAAACATGCTGCTTCATATACTGGCATTTTCTCCCAGTAGTTGCACCCACTAGCGTTTACCTATTCTAAAGGTAGATTTAATCATGCTGGAAGTGCATGTTATAGCCCATATTCTCTTTTGCACAGATATTATCTATTCTTGACCTCTCTGTTCCCATCCCAGGTGTGGAGGGAAAAAAAAGACTTGCATGCCTTCATTTAATACATCTTTAGCCTTAAGAAAAAGTGCACTGGCTACCCTTGAATAAATAAACTAAACTGTGCAGTTATATTTACCACTGAAATGGTAAAGACTTCAGGGGATAGATTGACTTGCAAAGGTATTCACTTTTGTCAGTGTCAGACTTCATTCATTTTCACTGAACTGCTTGCGAGTTCCACTTTAAATATTAATTATAATGTTTCTTTTACAATTACTTCATGGTTCAGTCACCTTTTTGATTAATTGCCTGCACTTTCTGCCAAACCATCCTCAACTGTAGGCCCTTGCTGGTGGGGAAAAATGTTAATTTTACAAATGCATGAAATATATTTTTTCATATGTTAGAAACTACCATGTTCATGCTTTCCTAGAAAACAAATTTTTTAATGCATTTGCAAAGTTAAGTCCAAGAGCATTAGCCTATACTTCCACCTGTATAACATCAAGAGATATTCTTATAGTTTAAGACACACAGGGTCAGTGCAGTTTTACATTCTCCCAGAAACCCAAGATCAAAACATTATACTGCCTATAGCCAGCCTTTATTTTGTTTCAATATAAATCCCATATATACTAAAGTCAAAAATTACTGACGGACTTTTAACATCATTAGCATAAACAGAAGTCACTGATAAGACTCCCGTCTCACATTTAAAATGCAATTGCATTGTATGGAGACACATTACAATCTAACATACACTTTATTTCAAGAAACGTGTTATGTGGTTAGTAATAAAAACAAAACTTTTTTTTTTTTGCTTAGTTGCATCTTCACAGTCTTCATTATCCTACTAAACATTAATTATGGAATTAGAATTATGCTTGGCAATCCTCCCACAAATTTAACATGCTCAAACTTCCAATCTTTTTAAGCCACTTGTTTTTGCAGAAGCAGTTTTCCTGTAGAAACATCATCTTATGGAAATGACACTTTACAATTCTTCCATTTATTTCTTAATTTCATGTTATTGCTGGTCATCTTCCTCATCATCTTGACCATGCAGTACCACTCTCTGGTTTAAGTCCAACATACTCTTGAGTTTTCTAATTGGCTCATCTGCCTTTTGTGTCACTTGGCCATTTACCTTTGAAACAATGGAAAAGTTTGACTGGTAAGTTCGGTCTGTGGGCTTTGTTATTGTCACAAGAATGAAAATCAGTCACCTTTATCTTGCTTGGCTCTCTTAGTTGGTTAAACTTTATATCTTCCTCTAAATTACTGGAAGTTATCTGTTGTACCAAAGCTGAAACAGAAACTGCTTTTTGAACAGCTGCAATGCTCTTTCCCAACAGACTTTTTTCCTTTTTCTTTTCTAGCTGAATTTCTCTTACTTTCTTCAGATTTCTTGTTTGTTGACATCCAGACAGTGCAATGTCTAGCCAATAACTGAATTTTACTCATAATGTTAGCTTTTTCTGCCTTTTTTACATTTCTTTTCTTTTTCACACTCTGGGAGCTGTAATGAACCTGCTTTTCAGAGTGCACCCATCTTAGAACCCTCTATGGCCATAGGTCTTGATCTTCAGAGACAGGCAAAGGGGTTCTAGCCCCACCTCTTTTTGCTCATATTATATGAGGCAGTTTAGTCTATTCACATCCCACAATCTTTAATGGGCTTTTCCAGTATGCTAAATTCTACATGAGCCTTTAGGGTGTCATGCGTTTACTAGTGTGCAACATCTGGATGATGGTGTAATTTGTTCAACTTTGGCAAATCATTGTCTGGAGTCTAGTTCCTTTAGTTTGCTGTGGGTGCAAGTCACCTTTAAGTTCACTGTGTCATTATTTCCTAATCTTCACCTAGAGTGTTTACCAAAATGCTTTCTGTCAAGTAGAGGCTTTGCAGTGCAAGGATCTCCATAGAATGTGATTCCCTTCCGGGAATAATGGCTCTTGGAGTCTTTGTCAATGGACTTGTTCCCTGATTTGAGCACTGAGCTTCTCTATACACTTGTACAAGTTGTTGTTAAATATAGATTAGAAAATCACCATCATCAGGCCAGAATATGATGGTGTAGTATCTGCTCCCAGTGGATTTATATTTAAGATACAATTCATTTCTAGCTAAATGTGGTCACTGCAGTTGAAGGGATACATGTTTTTTGCTATTTTTATGATATGTCTTGTGCAGTTTCAAGGCAGTATGCCTACCATCCTGCAAGCCAGTTTTCTTTCTGCTGCTCACACAATTTGAATTTTGATCCAGACATTCATATTGGAAGAGTTCCTAAACTTGATGCCTAGGAAAATTAAACCGTCGTCATGTTTGTGTGACTGCTAGATCATGAGCCTATAGATGTACAGGCATTATCTTCACTACATGGGCAAAAGACCATGCTTTAAGTACCAGTATTTCAACCTGGCAACTAAATAGACATATTGGAAAAGCTTCTTTCCTACATAGTTTCTCATAAGGTGGTTATGGTGGCAAGTGCATAGTACAGGGCACAGTGGGAGAACGGTCCTTTCACCAAACCTCTAGCCTATGCCAGACAACTTTCAAAAAACAAAAGCAGACATCAGTCGCACCCTCTTGGAGGTAAGTCAGTGCTTCAGTCAAAACAACCTCAACATGGGCCCCATTGTGCTGCACCCACTCCTCCAAATAGTGAGATCTGAAGTTTGCAACCATATTCTTCCCCATGACTGGTCTATTTCTTCTGAGCAGTCTCCTTAAACCCACTAGCCCGATGATAAGTTAGAATGTGGAATTCTCCGTGGGTCCAGCACTGCTGAATAGTTCAAGGTGACTGTTCCACCACAGTTTCCAATGCAGACTGTTGACATCAGTCAGGTGTAAGATATCCTCTGGGACCATGCCTTACAGGTATGGAATGAATTATTAGGGCACATTGTTTTCCACCTTTGCCTAGCCAAATACAGGTCTCTCCCATCCCTGTTCATTTAGCAGTTGTACCACCATTTGTCAGTGCCAAATCATCCAACACCAGGTGCTTGCTGGTCTCGCGTGTGCACACAGATAAGTGAGCTTTTATAAGTTTGACTTGAGTTGAAGAGAGCTTTGAATTGTTGATCATATGGTCTTGACAATTTGTCCGTTCATTCTTTTGACATAGACCCAATGTAAACCTGTGGTGTAGGCTCCTCTCCTTCAAGGGAGAGCTTGGTTAAGCCATCCTGGCTTTCCCCTTCAGGGAAAGGTTATTGTCTATCAACTTTCACAAAATTTTGTCAGCTTCAAGAAGAGAAAGCAGCTCATCACAGTGTCTCCAGTCTTTTAGCAAGTCAAGGCATTCCTTATGAAAGAAGCTTCCTCACAGAAGTAGGACCATCGAGTACCCTACTTGAAGTATCTAGTGTATTTCTAAGTCCACCACTGCTGACCAAGTCACCTAGAAGGCTCATCTCAGTGTCACACCATCTGCAGTCCTGGATACAGACCAGAACTATACTTGGGAGTCCATTTCTGTGCTTGGCCTGGCTTTGGAAAGCCAAGAGAAGGGTCCACTCGATTGTGTCATGGGCAGCCATTCTCCACAAAGTGCTCCAGTCAAAGACCAAACACCACAAATCTATTTGAATATGTGTAGGTATGTCTCCTTAAAGGGTTCTTTGAAACTTTATCCTTTAAGACAAAGATGATGAGTTGTACTATCTTCTTTCATTGGTTTAGAGGGAGATGGGATGCTTGTATACCACCCCCAACTTCAGCGACTAAGTTATGGACAAGGCAGTATGTTAAGATTTCTCAATGATCGGGTCCTTGGTTACCTTCATGTTTGACATCAGCCATAATTCATCATCTTTATGTCCATGCACCTGTACAAGTGCATGTAATGATTTAGTGCACCAGTTACATAGGTGCACAAAATTCCCCCTAGACCGCCAATTCATTCTTTGTTCAGATCTCTATCCTTGCTGTCATCTGGTAAAGTTCTGCTTTTACTTGTCTGAAAACTAGCACAGTGTCCATGTTACCATCAAATTATCAGCCAGATTTATCTCAACATCATTATGGTCATGAGAAGAGGCATAACATAATAAATTGCCAGAGATTTAATTTTGATGTTTTTGGCCTGCTGTGCTTCCATAGATGTGTCACAAATGAAGAAAGTTTGGTGTCAAATATGCCATCTCCAAGTAATAAACAAAAAAAAACTGAATATCCCAGAACCACGAGTCTAAAATACAAGTCTGTTTTATTAGCTAGTTAAAAACTTTCAGTTGCTCACTGCTTCTTCAGGCTTCAAGTAACAGACTTCAAGTAATAGAGTGAGACTTGTATTTTAGACTCATAGTTCTAGGATAATCAGTTTTTTTGCTTTTGCATGCTTCCATAGATGAGCAGAGGGTAGGCTTCCGTACTGCTGCCATCATACGTTGGTGCATCGCCACTAAGACAAACACTCTCTTGAGAGGTATGTCCTTTGCTGAATCTGCTGTCCGGTCCTTGTAAATTCTGAGCCTGCCCTGTACCCTGTTTGTAGGGCTATCTTAATAGGGCTGCCACCTCCCTTCCAGATCCCAGACAGGCCTTCATGTTTCAGTTGCGTAGAGCCCATTAGGTCACTCTTTGCCCAGGACTCATGAATCAGGGGCTAGACATCATGCAAATGTTTGACATCTGGTGGGAGAATAAGTTGTAGGTGTGGGTTTGCACCCTTAGGAAGTTTGGTCTGATATTTGGATCTAGCAAGTACCACTCTCAGCTTGCATGTGATTGGACACTGCTGTCCCAGTACCTCATCATCCAGCAGTGGACAGTTGGGTTATCCCATTCATAAGACTCTATGCAAGCTTCAACCCATGAATAATGGAGGGTATTTTACCCCTGTGCAGTCCTAGTTCCTAGAATGTCTGATACCAAAACATTTCTTGTGAGGCCGGCAGTGACACAATCCATTCCTCTCTTCACCTTGCCTATATGTGACCCCCTCCTTTGGGGAGGCCTTCAGGCTTAGGAAGAAAAGGGCAGACTAGCCTCAAGTACTGCCTCTCCTAAGAAATGCCTGGTGAAGTTTCTTTGGAATAAGTCTGAGGAATCCATAAGCTATCAGCCATTTTGGAAGCATTTTGACTCTGCACCGTTGTCCTGTGTCTGTCACATGTTCCCACCTGAGTAAGTATGGCAGTTAACTAAGCATTCTTTTGCTGACTCATGTGAATTAATATCCAGGATAGAGAATGCAACATTTAGCTTGCTTCCAATGTAATGAGTCATATCTGTCCCTGTTCCAGTATATTTGGTTAGAAAAGCATTGAATAAGCTTGAGGGCTTCCCAGGGTCTGTGCTCAGGGAGTAATTTCTTGAGAAAGAAGGTGTTTTTACAGTTAACTGATATATTTTCTACTGTAAGTTTTATTGTTGGGATGCTAGGCTCTGGGCCAGTATGTGTGTTTGCACAAACAATATGACAGATTGTCCCTTCTGAAGGAGGAACCTGAGAACCAGGTTCTGGATACCCATTTTTAGGAGGAGGTCCTCATCAGCCAGCCCACTCAGAACCTGGCTGAATATCTCAAGAGGAAGAAAGCAGGCCCTAATTTCTGTGGAGGATTTTTTTGTTTCCTTATTGTATTTCTACTCCTTTCTCTTCTAAGCTTTAGCATCTCCAAGAAAAGGAAGACTTCTTTTTGCCCAAGGAAGGTTCTTAAGTATTACACATTCTTGACTTTAAGGTGTCAGTTTCTGTTACTCAAGAGAATGACCTACTGGCTACTCTACCATAGTCCTCACTTTTTTCTGGACTGTTTGCTGGGTTTGAGGTGGAGATCTCTAAGATTGCCTATGCTTGAAGAATCATCAAAAGAGACCAGTTGGTACTAGACATGGTTAATCTGCCACTTCCTCTAACTTGCCGTTCCTCTTCTGAAACAGTTGCTTCAAGATACTTTTGATATTCTCAATATTCAGAAAGTGGGGGGGGGGACTTGCTGTCTTTGTCTAAAACTAAAGGGAACTAGATGATTTCTCTCACTATGTACCATAAAGACTTAAACCAACTCATTTATGATACCTAGTTCCAGATTTATCTCCTTACCAGCCGTATGCCTTTGCTGTCAGAGCACATGGATGATGCTGAACATGGGCACTTTTTAGTACAACAGTCTACAGTAAATTCCTTGCGTCTGCTTTGGATTAGCACAATTTTTTTGCCGAAAGTTTGGCTGTTTGGATTTTCCTACCTGTCTGTCTTTTCTAGGGTTTCTAGCCATGGTGGATGAAGCCTTTGCAGAGAAAAGCTTCACAGTGTTTCCTTACTTCACCAAGAGGCTCATTTAAAGAAGGGTTCATGCTGTATGTGCTTCCATAGTTTTAGTCCTCAGGTTTGACACAGTTTGTAGGAAGTCCCCTCTGACTCTGATTTACAGAATTGCTTTTATCTGCATAGAGTTGAACTCTTACCAGTGTCAGTCATTCCTGCTCATGTCAGGAGTCTAGAAGGTAGTGGCTTTAGGTATTTGTCTCTGTGTGTGGTTGCAGCACATCTTCCAGGTTTGGACCTTCCTGGGCTTTTATGGCTTAGTGTTGCCACAGTCTTTGTGCTGCCATCTGTATACCCTAAAACGTGGTTACTGTTATGGACTATGAGGTTGTGTAAAATCAGAATTGTAATACAGGGTGGTCAAGCTTATAACAGTAATTATAACTTGCATGCACTGTAGGTAAAGAATACCACAATATACCCAGCAAACATTTTGGAGAATAATAAAGCTGTATTTATTCAGTATTCTCAAAGCACAGATTCACATCATAAAACTTTGTTATTCTAGAAGTAACCAGCTCCAAAGGAATGTTTCAGGTTTCCAGTTTAACATTCAAAGAGGCTTCAAAACCTGAGCTTTCCATAGATTCATAAAATGTTACTAGGCTTATGACCTGGGAAGCCTTTCTTAGCCTAGCCAGGTTTTCCCAAAAGAATAATGATGTCCTGTATCCAAATAGGACATTGACGGCCAGGCATTTATAAGTTACCTGTGTGCATAAGTGACATTGGTGCCAGGCCCAGTGTAAATTTCCTATTCCCCATCCACTGTTCTTGGTTGTATTTAAATTGGGTAATAGAGGAACTCAGCTTTTCATGGATGGGAAGCCCGCTCCATAGGCAGAGCAGTCTGTCTCTCCAGCATGTTCTGTTTAAGTCACAGAAAAAATTTAAGTCCTTTGACATTGTATTTCTCGTACTGTTTGTCTTACGAATATGCAGGGGATTCATAATAAATGTGGGGTTTGCGGGTGCCTTGTAAGCCCAGCATAGATCACCCCACAGCAATTGATAGCATACTGAGTAGAGGGAAAGGGCTTTAAGGTGCCCTGCGTAAGGCAGGTTTCTTGGAACCTCTGAGGTCTTTCTAGTTGCTACATATGCCCCTGGCCAGGTACATAATGAAGGGAGCATTGCATTCTGATTGGTCTGATAAAAGTAGAGTACAGTGAGATAATTACCTCTTTGGGCCTAGTTTTCATGCCTTTACTTACAAGTTGCGAGACATGGCCACGTGGTGGTCAAAGATAAAGTTAACTTCTACGTGTGTACCCAGATCCCTGACCACTGGATTGACTCTCTACGGTATATTATCAACATGGTAATTAGCCAGAATGGTTGAATTCCCAAAGGGTACAATTATGCATTTCTTGGCACTGAGTTTAAGACCATGTCTTTGGCACCATTTGTTAGTCAGAGATAGACCAGCTTGAAGAATGCTAGTGTTTTTAACCCTAGCTTGCAATCATCTGCAGACTTATCCAGCCATAAACCTTAAGCATTTGCTTCCATTTCAGAGAAATAGATGCCAAAAAGGAGCAGGCCCAGTACAGAGCCCTGGGGGACTTCGTTAGTGACTGGCCTCTTGGTGAAGGTGGCCTTACCTGTTTTGACCTGCATCTTATTAGTGAGCCAGTTGGCGATAATAAAAGGGTTTATACCTAATTTAGTGAGCTTGTCTATAATGCTTGAGTAGGGTATTGTATCAAAAGCCTTGACCAGGTGGAGGTAAGCTGTGTCCACAGTCTTGCCCGCATCCATTGCTTTGGTGACCCTTTCAAAGAAGTCCGTCAGATTTAATAGGCATGACCATCCTCTAACAAAGCCAAATTGTGTTGGGGTCAGCATTTGCAGGTTACCCGTGTCCTCATTCATTACATCCATTCTCCTTTCCGTGGCCTTACATATGATGCTGGTCAAGACTTATGGGCCTGTAGTTACACCGATCAGTGGTTGGACCTCCTCTGTGCAGGGGAATAACTGTAGCCATCTTTCATTCATAAGGCACAAAACCTGAATGTAGGCTCCAGTTGAAAAGTTATTTAAGTGGACCAGAGGTCATGTTTCTTGCTGTTTAGTAAGCATCTTGGAATGTTATCAGTGCCCATCGATAGTGTTTTGACCTTGGAAAGTGCATTGAAGACCTGTTCCCTAGTAATGGTTGGTGGGATTGTGGTATGCACTATTTCTTTGTGGTGTCAGGTGGGGAGAGGGGTGACAAATTTAACCTTAACCTGCCAACCAAAAGCATTGGCCTCCAGTTCACTGTGGGTGATGCTATTTAAAATAAGTTTTGCTCATGGTTGCATATTTCCCTTGTGGTTATGGACATAGCTGTAGAAAGCTTTGTGGTTGTCCTTGGGTTCCTATTACGTTATCGAAATCATGAAACATCAAACACTACAAGATCGAACTTGTATGTTCCATGTTTCATAATTTCAAAAACGTAAAAAAAAACAAACAAACATAAATTAACTGTTGTAAGCAGGGGGCAAGCACCCCTGCACCCCCCCCCCACTCCCCGCTCTTTAAATATACCAACTCCGAGATCACACCATAGTGCGAAAGGGAATATTTCCCTTTACTGCACTGTACTGCGATCTCTGAGTTGGTATATTTAAAGAGTGGGGGGTGTGGGGGTGTGCAGGGGGGGCTTGTCCCCCTGTTTACAATGGTTATTTAACTGTCCTTTTTTTCTTTATGTTCGAATTGCTGAAACACCGATTAACTGATTTCAATGTTTACAGTTTTAAAGTTTCAGCAATTCGATAATGTAATAGGAACCCGGTTGTCCTTTGCTTGAGAAGCTATTTTTTTTCTTCAACTTTATCCTTTGAAGTATAAAATAACCCGTTAGATGCCTGTTTAGATTGATCAGGGTTTCTATGTATGTTGGGCTTTGTTACTCCTACACTTGGCAAAGACTTTTTTTCTTTTGTTGTATAACAGATGGACATTGTGATTCCACCAGGTGGCTTGTCTTGAGTTTGTCTTATTCTTAATACAAGTGGGCACAGCTTACTCCATACAGCTATTAATATGGATGTAAAGGGATGTTGTAAACAGCTCAGCATATGCTATGGTGTTTACTAGGTTTGGAGGTGCTTGGAATTAATGAAGGTGTCACTTAGCAGATAGAAGTTAGCTATGGAATTGTTCTAAAGTTTTTTTGGTGTCGCTGAATCCCTGGATTTAATTTTTATTTCAAACAATACTGCCTTATGGTCAGATATGACAAGAGAGGACATTACATTGGGTGAAGAGCATCACTACCTCATGCTTGTGAACACAAGGTCAAGGATGTTTGTACCCCTGTTAGTAGAATGGACCAACTGTTCCAGGATGTTGGCATTAATGAAATTTCAGAATCACTGGGGTTGTGCAGTAGAAGTGGTGTAGGATTCCCAATCTAAGAGGAGTAATTTAGATTCCCTATGAAGATCATATTGGGTTGAACAGTAAGGGACTCTAGTACATTGAGAGAGGTAATGAGTTTCTTGGGACATGGAGGGAGACCTATAGTTTGCAAGGATATGGTACGAGACCCTGTTTATGGAGAGATACAAATGCAAGTTGCAGTGGGTCATACACTTTTAACTAGTCTGGATGTGAGGTTGTTTTTAATATAGCCTGAGACTCTTCACCTTTAGTTCCCCTCCTGTGTAGTAGATGGTCTAAAGGTGTGAACGGCATTATAGCCTTGCACTGCTAGGGTACTCTGTGATTTTAAACCATTTGCCACTACTTTTGAGATAGAAGTGGATTTCATTGCTCAGGCATGTGTTATGTTACTAGAAAATTTTCAATAATATTTTTTTGTTCTTTTTCTAGATAAGTATCTTTTAGTACTTTAATATCTGTACTGTAATTGTACCCTTCCCTTTCATAGTTATTTAGATAGTTGTTTGTTTACTCTCTTCTTTTCTCATGCCTTGGAACCATCATTCCATTAACAAACAAAAAAATAAAAGTACTTTATATAGATATATGCACTTTAATCTGTATATTTGTATATTAATAACTTAGAACTGCCGGTTTGCTGTTGTGATTCTTGACACTATAGCTGAGAAGCCTTTGTTTTTTTAGAAAGTGTGCGGCCTGCAGCCACATGGTACTAAATTTAGACACATACTCAGTGTGCGTACTGCCTCAGGGCCACTCACTAAGATGAGCAGTGTGCTATCTGCACTGCGTTTGGTACTCGAGCTGTTGCTGAGAGAAAGAACAAACTTATTTTTCAGGGACTTCTGTGTGCCCCTGTGGAAGAGTTGGAATGTCGAGAGAAGTCTGCAAGCAAAAGAGAGTAGTATGGCTCAAATTTAATTCATCCCCAAGTCTTGGTGAGTGCCTTTACAAGGTGGACCCTGTTTTTTCACAAAATTTCACCAAGATGACACTGATATATAGACTGCATTTTATATAGCATATATCATGGACAGAAGTAAGTCAAAAATAATAAAAAAGATAGCTGGGTGCACAACACCCAAGATAAAGTGCCTGATCCTGGTAGGTGCACTGGTGCCAAGACTGGAAAAATGACAGTGTAGAATCCTCAAAATACAGAAACATTCCTACAATGTGGTTAGGCCAGGCCCAGGGAAAGGATGGCCCCCTTGTTGTAAAGGAAGTAGCAACAAACAAATGATAAGCCAAAGAAGAGCCATAAAGGCGATAGAGTGGACTATTGAGGATAAGAAAGAAATTCTGCATTGCTACTATTATGCAAAAAACCCAGAATTTCCAGACACCGGATATACAAAAAGAATGAGATAGATATTAGAGGGGAAAAATACTTCCACAAGAAAAACTGTCAGAAGCCTCAAATAAAAATGTGTTGTCATTAATGCAACAGATTTGTGAAAAACATTATGTAGACAAAGAAACTTTGACCTGTTTGGGGAAAAAAAGCATCTGAGAAAGTGCAAAAATATAAACAAAACCTAGAGATTTTTGAAAAGTATAAAAAATAAATATGGACATGGGAAGGGATTTGATATGATGCAATATTTATGCAAAGTCAAAAGCCAAATTAATCAGTACAAAAAAGGCAGCCCCAAAGATATTCAAAGAGAAATTCAGGCAAAGGCATCCAGATATGGAAAATTTCAAAATAAAAATATCACAGAGGAAATGTAGAAAAGAAGATTAGTAAAGTAGAAGTTAAAAAAAAATAGAAGCTAAGGTTATGGCCTGCGAACTGAAGAATTTGATGTAGAAGGTCTAACACAGGTTACATCACAGCATGATGGAACGAGTCCCTAAAGGAAGAAGAAACAGGAAGATCAGGAGACATCTGAAGAAGAAATATAGACATGGGAAAGAAAGAGATTTAATGTGGTGTAATATTTATGCAAAGGAGAAAGCAAAATTAATCAGTACGAAAAGAGCAGAACCAAAGATATTTGAAGAGAAATATAGGCAAAGGAATCTAGACATGAGAAACTTTACAGTACAAAAAATAAGAAGACAGAGGAAAAGTAGAAATGGAGATTAGTAATGGAGAAGTTAAAGAAATAGAAACTGAGGTTATGGAGTACCTGGGAAGTGAAGGATTCATTGTAGAAAATCTGACTCAGAAAGCCCCACAGCAGGATAGAGCAATAAGACATCCAAATTGAGAAACCAGTGGAATGGGAAGCAACTGGGCAGTTGCCATATGAAGATATTTTGGAGCCTTCCACAGGAAACCAGTATACATATTTATTTGAAGCTGGACAGCAAGGGAAGGAACAGGAAACTGTGGCAACTCTGATGCGGTCAGTGTTGAGAAGTGGTAAGCCAGTGAGTTCCCATATGATAGAATGGATGACACAGGATGAAATTGAAGAGAATGTGCCACAAGAAGATGCTAGGAAATGGAGAACAAAGAACGTGCCCTTAGTTTTAAAGAAAGTGAGCTAAGAAAAGAGCTGCTTGATTTAATAGACAGACGTATTAACATGAATGAAAGAAATAGATTGCAGAAGGACAATAAAACTCAAGTCAGAAGTTTGATAAAACAAATGAACACAGTAATTGGGACTCTCCATAGAGATCCATGCAATATAACAGAAGTAAACAGGATATATTACTGTGCAGCTAAATTAATAACAATAACAGATACAATTCTACCAGAAGAACACAGGGTAGTAAGGGAAGCAAAGGGGAGAAAGTGAATACCATAATGGAAGTATCAAATAGAGAAAACTATAAAGTAATTAAGACAAGAAGTCTCACTGTTAGAGGAGTATAGAAGAGGGAATAGATCAACAAAAATACTCTGTGATCAAAGCAAAGTACAGTATTATAATGGATCAGGATCTTTCTTGCACTAGTGCAAATAATAAGCTAAAAATTTCAGCACAGGTAGAAAAACTTAGAAGATACACAGATAAATATAAAGGAAAAGTACAAAATAAGCAATTTATTGATGACCCCAAAAAGTTCTATAGAAAACTGAGAAAAATGCAAAAGGAATTAAAAGACCACCCAAATAAGAAGAAATAGATATGTTTTGGAGAAATATCTATGAAGATCCTATGAAACATAACAAAGATGCTAAATGGATAGAACTAGTAAAAGAAAGCATAAAGAAGTTCAAAGGTACAGGATATGAAATGGGATGAGTTAACAGCCACAGAGCTTGAGATATAGTTAAGAAAAGCCTCCAGTTGGAAAACCCCAGGCCCAGATGCAGTACCTAACTTCTGGCTGAAAGTATTAACATCTTTGCACGAAGACTTAGCCATGAATAAGAACTATTTATATGCACACCCCGAACAGACACCAACCTGGTTAACAACAGGAAAAACAGTGCCCCTACTTAAGAGTGAACCTGCAAGTTATCCTAAAAATTATAGACCAATAAACTGCCTTCCGACAATGTATAAACTATATTCCGGAATTGATGCTAACAGAGTTTATAGTCATTTAGAAGAAAATGTAGTCATGGCAATAGAACAAAAGGGTAATAAAAGAAAGTCGTACGGAACAAAGGATCATCTGTTGCTAAATAATGTCATAATGCAGAATTGTAAAAAGGGGAAGAATCTAAGTATGGCATGGACTGACTACAAAAAAGCATTTGATAGTATCCCACATTCATGGGTAAAAGAGTGCTTAAAATGTATAAGATGACACCCTACACTGATCAACTACATTACAGTGACCACAAAACAGTGGCAAACCACTTTGTAATTAAGCCATGATAAAGGACAAATTATTATTCCAGGGATAAAAATTCAAAGGAGATATTACAGGGTGATTCCTTGTCATGTATTCTGTTCTGTTTTGCCCTTAACCCTTTAAGCTTTCTACTTAACAGATAAGGCCATAGCTATAATTTGGCTCCTAGAAAGCAACAAAGTGTAAATACCTTGCATCTTCTCTTTGTCGATGATTTAAAATTGTATAGCTCGTCAGATGATACAAGAATGTCATTTGGTCTTAATAAATGTGCAAAAGCAACCTTTAAAGCAGGAAAACTGCAGCACCAAGAAAACATCAGTTTGGGACAAGAATGTGATATAAAAGAACTTGAGCAAGAGGGCGTATATAAATATTTGGAAATTGATGAAGGAGCAACAATAAAACATGAACAAATGCAAACAAAACTTAAGGAATTTACTGGCCCTAAAACATGTTGGATAG
Source organism: Protopterus annectens (assembly GCF_019279795.1). NCBI lineage: Eukaryota > Metazoa > Chordata > Ceratodontiformes > Protopteridae > Protopterus > Protopterus annectens. The sequence continues at coordinate 280,187,379 of NC_056741.1, forward strand.
ATTAGACAGGAAAACAAGAAGGATGCTTGATGCTCACTAAATGATTTATAAATTATATATTTCCCATTCCAAAGGAGGTATGGGCCTCCTTGAAATTGATTACATGTTTAGATCTGCAATCATGGGACTGCTCGCATATCTGCTGACCTCACAAGGCCCAAACATATAGAAAGTTTTGAAATATGAGGAGAATAAATCTAAGATGACTTCCCTACTTAGTCTAGTAGAAGCATATTGATGTAAAGCAAGATTGGAAATCAGACCAGAAGTAGATAAAAATCAAATAGCAACAGAATGTGCCAAAAAAACAAAAGAAAGGATACAAGGTGAAGGATCAGATGAAAAGGCAAGAAATGTGGAAAATGCATAAATATAGTTGTGAGTATAGAAAACTTCTGGAAGATCCTCATGTTGATCAGGATTGAACACAGGAATGGTTAAGTAGAGGCATATTCAAACCAAAAGGTGAAAGGTTAGTTTTGGCGGCCCAAGATAGTGGGCTATGAACACGTTGTTTTTTAAAATTCATTGAACATGTGGGAGAAACGGACAAATGTAGGTTTTGTAAAACAGAATTGGAAACAGTCACACACCTCATTGCTGGTTGAGACATACTAATGACAGATGGTCTGTACACTGAAAGGCATGATAATGTGGCAAGACTGTTGGCGATTGTGTGAGCATTATGGTATTGAAGTGACTGAAAAACACTGGAAACCTGAGCTGCAAAGCATCATAGAAAATGATGGTCTACATCACATGGGATCACCCAGTACCAACAGTTCAAAAGACAGATGCAAGAAAACCAGATATAGTGGTCCATTTTTTGTTTTTATTTAACTTTTCTTTATTGGGGAAGTCTGACTTGGAATAAGCCAATTTTCAGCGGAGGCCCAGGGAGAAACGCACCAGATGCATGTCTTTTTCACGTGGGAGGAAACTGGAGCACCCGGAGGAAACCTACACGAACGCAGGGAGGATATGCAGACTCTGCACAGAAGGAACTCCAGCCGAGAATCAATCCAGAGAACCTCTTGCTGTGAGGCGACAATGTTAACTGCTATGTCACTGCGCCATTCAATGAAAAGACAAAAGTAGCATTGATCTTTGAAATCACTACTCCCATTGACTACAGTGTCTTGCATACAGAGAGAGAGAGACAATGTCATAAAATATCAAGATTTGCAGGCAGAAATGAGAGGAATGTGGATGAAATATTCCCAGACAGTTCCAATAATAGTAGGAGCAATGGGTCCTATAAAAAATAGTCTACAATGTTATTTAGATATGTTACCAGTACATCTAACTCCACACAAATTGCAGGAGTCATTACTGGGCACATTACAGGTGCAGTGAAGAGCACTTCTGGCTGACATCAAAGATTGAAACAATACCAATTTAATGAACTTTAGTCATAGTTTAACTTAGGAATGGGGTCCATTCTTGTCATGCTATTAGAAACCCTAAAGACTTGGGAGAAATTAAAAAAAGAATAGTCAAAGACTCAAACTGTTGAGTCTGGTAATTTTCTTTCTAAAAAGTCTTGGGACAAGTCTAAAGGGAGGTTAAAGTCCCAGAGCCTAAGGAAAAGACCAAGGAGATGGGAAGGCCCTTTCCTGATCAGTCTTCATCTACTCTTGCGTCTTCAGCCCCATTGTTCAAATCCAGTAAGTCTTTAGTTCTGACACTTTCCTTTGAACTGATCCTGATAGGATCAAAACCTCCCCTCTCCCAAAGCCATGTTTTTTTTCCCCTGGAGCCAGTCTCTCCTCAGCTCTGATCACTTTTTCTTCAGAAAAAGGCTAGCGACCAGTTATAAAGACTTCTTTAACCACTTCCTCCCTACAGTCATTTCAGTCATCCAAGAGCCTCTCTGAAGCAGACATAGACCAGATGAAAACATTTCACAGGACCCAGATTCAGTTGGGGGCCCTTTCAGCACTAACCAGTGCTGGACCTTGGAGTTTTTCTTCCAGTCATCTTCTAGTAGCTCATACCCCAGTCCATTTGTAGGATTTAAAAGTTAAAGATCTGAGCATTTTCTAGAGCATGTCTGTGCCAGATATGAAGATTTACCTATCTTCTTCTCCAAAGCCTTCTCTGACCCAAACCACTCCAATCTCATCTGAGTCAGAAGGATCCTGTGCCTGAAGTGTTGGTGCTTCATCCAGGGGGACCGGTTCGATTCCAAGCTTTTTGGAACTGTTCCTTCGTCTCAGAGACTCAGGAATGGACAGCTTGTTGCCAGCATCTGCCTCATTTCTGAACATAGTGGAGTTCCGGGGTTTTCTTAAGAGGTGGCTTCAGCTCCCACTAAAATCTTGGGTCCCATTCAGTTTTGGCATTCAAGGCTTCTCAAGTGGGATAGCCATGCCCATAGAGTCTCAAGACAGTTCATATAGGGGACAGTCAAACATGTTCTGAGTCTTCTTTCTGGAACACTCCACCAAGGAGGTACCCTAAAAGCATAAGTGTAAGAAGAGGCTTGTGGGCACCCCCCCCCCCCGGAGTCTCTCACAGAGGGCACTGGTCTTGATGAGGGGAAAGGATCCCCCAGATCCTCTCTTGAGAATGTTTCAATCAGGGAGATTCTCTTACTTTTGAGACTGAAAGGTTGGTGGTCCAGCAACACCACCTCCCAAGAGGAGTTAGTGTTTCACGATGCCTTTGGGTCCAGTTGAATTGCATCTTGGGTGGTTCCCCCCACTGATGAGCTCATGGATCTCATCTCTAAGCAAACATGGAAGGAATCAGAAGTGACTTAACCAATTCCCCTTAAACCAAAGAAGTACTTAGTCTCTTGAAAGATCACCAACACTGGAGCAAGGAACCAGCTGTAGATTTTGTAGTACTGTCGATGGCCACCAAAAAAAGTGCTTGCAGAAGAAAACTGTTCTGTTCATCCCCCTAACAGGGAGTTGAGGGTACTGGACAGATTTGGGAAGTGAATTTTTGCTTCAGCTGCCTTCTCTCTGAGGGTGCTGAATTACTTGCCATGCATCACAAGATTTCAAAGGGATTTGACTAAAGAAATCTGCAAGTCTTTCTCCGGGTTTATGCCTGCAGACAACAAGAAAACCTTGGATTCTCAGGTAACCAGCATACAGCCCCTTTCCAATGTCTCGATGCATCTAATTTCTAATGATACTGAAGGGGGTTTATCTCTCTGACCTGTAACCATATATAGCAAATCCGAGGTAACAAATCATCCTCGAGAAAGAAAGGATATTTGAATAGTCCGTGTTCCTCAAGGTTGTGTTACCTCAATCATTGTAGATCAAAGGTTAGAGCACTGGTTTTGTAAACCAGGGTCAAGAGTTTAAATCTCATCAAGGTTTCTGCTTATACTTCAGGGGTTAGTGTAATAGTTAAGGTATTTGCCTCACAAACAAGAGGTATAAGATTTGATCCTCACTAAGGGAAACTGGATAGTATTAAAATGGTCCACAAGACCAGCTGGCCTAGTAGTTACCTATAACCTCAGTGATGATGTATTCAAGTGCAAATTTTTTGCGTGGCTACAGAACACTGTTTTTAATCTTTTTTTTTTTTTTTTTTATTGAGTAATATTTTCCTGTGAGACTGTGAGCAGCAGCCTTTTGTGAAGTCTACTGTTTTAAGAAATAATGTTAATAGCTCAAACAAATGATCATGTTTAAATAAATGTAACATGAACAAAGGGGCTGCATAAAAGAAGAGGAGATCCTTTACTTAAGATGAGGATATGGCAATTGAGTTATTTGTCTTTGGACTCCCACCTTGGTTGGGTTCATCCTGAAATTCTTATGCAACCCTGTGTTTGGTTGACCAGCTAGAGGCCCTAGGTGACAAGAACAGTTTTCTCCTGGTGGGTTAGTCCCTAGACTCATTAGGTCATTAATCTAAGGTAATCAGGACCGCAGAATCTCTTCCTGGATCTAGCCTATAGGTGCCAGTATGGGAGTGTATATCTGGCTGTCTTTCCCTTGGGTTCATATCAAAGTCTAGATATCAAACATGTAATGTCTGGTGAGACAGCCTGAGTTATATGTGCAGGAATTCACCAGTAGGAAGTTAAGTCTGAAGACTACGACATGGCCAGCTTGGTCTTAACACCACTTCATGACCATGAATAATGTGATCTGATGGTATCCGTGTCATTATTGATCACGGATGGGTCTAGGATCCAACCTCAGATCCGAGCCGGCAAAGTGAGCAACAGATCCTGAGCTTGAGATCTTCCCCTCCCTTTACTTTCTGTTACCCACAATCCTCAGATCTCTTTTGTCGTGATTGTGAATGGTCGTGTTCCTGCTGCTCGAGCTCCCTAGTGACAGATAAGTGATATCTTTTTGGGCTTTCTGTGTACTTCTGTCTTCATTTCCTTCTCTTGGGTTAGTTGGAGTTAATTGGTTGGGTTTTAGGTAGTTTTAATGTAGTCTCCCCCCCATTAGAGTTTCTCTGGTGTTAGTGTTGTCTCCCCCCCCCCCTTTTTCCCCTTCTGTCTCTCCTTTCTCTCTCTTTCTGTGAGAGTGTTTTTGTGTGTGTGTGTGTGTGTGTGTGTGTGTGTGTGTGTGTGTGTGTGTGTGTGTCCATGTAGTTTTTCATCCCTGATATGGCTGAAAAACATTTGGGTTTCAGGCACTGCTCCTCATGCGGTCGCAAGCTTGCACTAGCCAACACCCATGATGAGTGCATCTACAGTCTAGGAGAGCCCCACTTGGAGACTGAATGTGACATCTGCACTGGTTTCAATCCCTGGGCTCTCTTAGACCGTAGAAATAAACTGCTGCTCAAGGGACTGGCAAAAGGGAGCCCTTTGGTCTCGGGGTCTCCCTCCAAATCTCCCTCGGATCTGAAGAGGAAGCAGTCTTCCTCTTGGGATTCCGCAGCTAAACGGCCCAGGCTCTCTGATCCATGTGCTGTGGATCTGAGCCCAGTCTTGGGAGCTTCAGCTTTGGGCAGTTTGGCTCCGAAAGCCTCTGCTTCCATGGCCGGATCAGACCCATCCCAGGTGGGCAGGTGCTCAGGTCCGATCAGTGGTTCGAGGTCCCCTCGGCTTCGACGACCACATCAAATCTGTTGGTTGCGACCCTGACTAGTTCAGATCCATCCAGACCTTTGAGTCCAATGGCTCCATTGGAGCTGATTGTCTTTATTGACTTTCCAGCCCCCTCCAAGTCTACAGATCCGAAGAGGCCTAGCAGGTCCTCATCCAGGGATCGCAGGCTCTGTACTCACTTGGGACATTCCTCAGTCTCCTCACGGTCCACCAGGAGTCTGCTCCTATTGGATATGGACCAAATGATTAGGAGCTTCCTCAAAGCACAAATGGAACTGGGTCTGCTCCCCTAGCAGTGTGATTTGCCCACTCCTGATCTCCTCTCCTCCCACCCGACTCCTGTGAGTTCGGTGCCTCAGGGTCAGAGCTTGCCAAAGGAGAGGCAGTTGGCATTGGGTAGTGACCCCACTCCCACGCCTCCTGGGTCCCTGGTTGGGTCAGCTTATGTGCCTACTGGGTCGACTTTGCCTCTTGCCCGAGAGACCCATGGAGGCCACCAGGGGGACGGTTCTTGTCCAGAGTTGTCGGACCGTTTCCTTCCCTTGGGATCTTCTGCCTTGTATAGCTCAGACCAGATATTGTCCAGAGACTGCACTATGCCAGGGTCTCCCCTCTCGCCCCAGTTGGCTATGGCTAGCAGGGAGAAGGAGGGTGCGACCTCATGCAGTCCCTCTGCCTTCCAGGCAATAGAAAGGACCATCTCTGGTTGGTCAGCGGCCTCCTCAGCTCTGGACCCTACCCTACCTGGTTCTGTTTTGGGTGGCGAGCCTACATCATTGGTTTGGGGTCAGCCCCCCCCCCCGGATCACCTTCAAAGAGGCATTACTCCCATAGGGTTCCCCTCCTCCTCCAGGTCCTCCCCAGATCCCACGGTGGAGAAGACGTCTCTGAAGAGGTCATGCAAGAGGAGGCACCTAGACTCCCCTCAAGAGTCTGTAACAGAAGACACTGATTTCGAGGAAGGGAACAGGTCCCGCAGACTACTGCCTGAGGAGGTGTCCTACGGGACATTCTGGAAATCCTGAAAGAGCAGGGTGGTTGGTCTTCCCCAACCCCGTCCTCCGAGGAATCCATGTTCTGAAGGTGTTCTGGGAGGGCCCATGTACTTTCTGGGTGTCTCCCCCTGCGAACGAGTTAGTCCAGCTAGTGGCCAGCAGGCCGTGGAAGGAGCCGGACACAATTGAACTGGTTCCCAAGAGGGTGGATAAGTTTCTCAGCCCCCCTAAGGACAAGCCATTTTGGAGTAAAGGAGTTCTGGTAGATGCTATTGTGTTTGCCGCAGCCATCAAGAAAGAGTTCGTGGAACAGAGCTCTTTGGTCCATTCCCCTAACAGGGAGTCTAGGGCAATAGACCAGTTCGGGAAGCACGTGTATGCTTCAGCAACGGTCGGGCTAAGGATTGTAAACTATATGGCCACTTTACCTGGCTACAGAGGGATTTGGTTTCGGAGCTCTCCTCTTAACTTTCGAGTTGTTGCCTCCAGAGAGCCACAAGGTGGTTTCTCTGAAGCTATCCACTGTCACTTCCCTAGCTAATACATCGATGAGGTTGATCCCGAACTCTGTCTAGGCCACTTCTCGAGTGGCAGGTTCAGGCATTGCCCTCAGGCGTCATGCCTGGCTTCACCTCTGCAGATTTGCGGACAACTTTAAGGCTTTCTTTACTAATGCCCCATTCGATGGGTCCACTCTCTTTGGTCCCTCTGTCAAAGACTCATTGACCCGCAGTGAGCAGGAGGGTTTAAGACCTTGTCAGCGGTTGGGATCAAGTTTTCTACTCCCCAATGGTCCTTCTGTAAGACTCAGAAGGGTAGTAAGATGCTGTGTTTCCACAGGACGCAGTCTTCCTTCCAGGATGTTCCGCAGGAATCCTCTTCTTCTGGACAAGGAAGGGGGTTTGTTGGCAGAAACTGCCTTAGGGGCAGAGGGGGGTCCACAGAATCAGGGTTTCCGAGAACCCTTCTCAGAGAAGCCCCAGCAGCACTCCTGAAGCTCTAACTGAATGTCCTGCCCAGGAGGCAGTTGGGGGTTGTATCTCCCTGCATCAACTTGCCTGGGCAGCTATCACCTCAGACCTTTGGGTGCTAAACATCATGCCCAGAGGTTACTTCATTCCCTTCGAACAACTCCCTCCACCACAGAGGTCACTCTCAGATGTTCCACCCTGCCAAAGGGAGTTGACTGTCTTAGAGGTGCACAACCTTATTCAAGAAAGGGTCATCTAAAAGGTCCCACCAGGACAGCAAGGATCCAGGAATTACTCTTGCTTCTCTTTAGTGCCAAAAAGAACAGGGGATCTGCATCTCATTCTGGACCTCAGCCGACTGAATGTTTTGGTCAAGAAGTCGAAGTTCTGGATGGTCACTGTTCAGTCCATTCCTCTGCTTCTGCGCAAGGTAAATTGGATGTGCTCGATAGATCTCAAGGATGTGTGCTATCCCATTAAAATAGACAGGCACTCCAGGAAATTCCTGCACTTCTGGCTGGGGGCCATTCATTATCAGTTCAGAGCCCTGCCTTTCGGTCTCACCGCAGCCCCCCTGGCTGTTCACCAAATGTATGACAGTGATTGCAGCCCATCTCAGGCTGCAGGGATTTCAGGTCTTTCCATATCTGGACGATTGGCTCCTTATGGCTCCCACAAAGCATCATCTTTCCCTAGCCACAGATTTCACTGTAAAGCTTTTTCAAAATCTGGGCATTACCTTCAACATACTCAAGTCTCACCTGCTCCCATGTCAGAGACTGGAGTTCATAGGAATGATTCTTGACATGGTGTTGCAGACTGCACCTCTTTTCCCGTGCAGAATGATCACAGTCCAGGTGCAAGTTCTCCTACTTCTGGATCAGAGACTGTGCCCCAGCACATCTCATTCTTCAGGTTCTTGGGTCGATGGCAGTGGCTATTCAGTTGGTCCCCCTCACCAAGTTTCACATGCGAGTGCTCCAATGGACTCTACCGGTAGAGTGGACAGCTTGACTTCACCCCATGTCTACTTCGATTTGAATCTCTCGGGTCTGCAAAGCAACACCTAAGCTGGTGGGTCCAGACCAAGGATCTCTTGTTGGAGATTGTTAGAGTTATCAATTACCTCCTGCAACCTCAAGCCACTGTTACTACGGATGCCTCCTGTTGGGGTGGGGGGGTTATTTCCAGGCAAGAACGGTCCGAGACACATGGTCCCTATCGGAGACCAAGTTGCACATCAATGTCTTTGAGACAAGAGTGGTCCTACGTTGCAAGCCTTCCAGGACTTTCTTCCTATTGGAATGGTGGCGATTCAGACAGACATCATGGCTGTGGTCTAGTATAGCAACAAGCAAGGGGGGACACGATTTTACCCTGTTTGCTGAGAGGCCATGAGAGTTTGGGAATGGGTGATGGCCTTGGGCCACTTTCTTCTTGCAACACACATTCCCAACGATTCCAACTTGCTAGCAGACAAGCTGAGCAAGACTATCCTGAGCCCCCACGAGTGGTCCCTGAAACAGTCAGTGGCAAAGTCGGGTCTTCCATCGATGGGGATGTCTGTGCTGTCATCTGTTTGCATCTCCAGCCAAACACAATTGCAGCAGATTCTTTGCCCTGAACCCCCTCTGGGGGAGTCCCCCAGGGATGCTCTGATTCACGATTCGCCACCGGGTCTCCTGTATGCCTAACCTCCAATGCCCCGTATTCCCAAATTTCTGCCGAAAGCCTGTCTCCTGAACGCTCAACTCATCCTCATTGCCTCCTTTTGGCCTCGCCAGTTGTGGTTCTCCCTCCTCTGGTCTCATTTGAGATATCTGACTTGAATATTAGATCCAGTTCAGGATCTCATCTCCCACCCATGGGGACTTCCCCCTCCTGACCTGAAGTCCTTGAGGCTGACAGCTTGGTACCTCCAGTTCCAGTAATCATCATCCAGACAAAGTTGCCTTCCCCAGTGAAGAATTTTATTTTGGCTTCCCAGAAGCCTTCTACTGAAAAGGTTTATTCCAGCAAATGGAAGAGGTTCTCTGTTTGGGCTCATCAGAGAGACATAGATCCTTTTTCAGCTCCGCTTTTTGATATCTTGTCCTTCCTCTGTTATCTATTCCAGCAAAGGGCAAGTTTTTTAATGATTATGCTCTAGTTGGCAGCTATATCTAACTTCCATTTGGACAATAGTCCTGTTGTCTCTTCTAGACTATGCAAGGCTTTTCTCAAAGGGGGTGTTCTTGCTTAGGCCCCCTTTCAATGACCTGTCTCCTCTGTGGGATCTTACCTTGGTGCTGCAGTCTCTGACGCTACCTCATTTTGAACCTGCTGCAACATGTGACATCAAGTTTCTTGGAAAACAGCCTTTTTGGTGATGATTACCTCTGCCAAAAGAGTCTCCGAGTTGCAGCTGCTTTGTATAAAGCCTCCCTTCATGGTTTTTCCATAAGGATAGGGTGTCCCTTAGAACCGGTCCTTCCTTCATTCCTAAGGTGGCTTCGAAAACTTAGCTAAATCAGTATATTCAGCTTCCTGTCTGTTTTCCCAATTTCTCCAACAAAGGCAAGTATCAGCTTCATTGCCTAGATGTGCATAGTTAGTTACATTTCTACTTAGAGGACTGAAGACTTTTGAAAATCAGAACAGCTCTTTGTGGCCTTTTCTCAAGCTAGGAGAGGCAAGGCAATTTCTAAAGTGTCAATTTCTCTTTGGATAGTTTCTTGCACAGACCAAATTTACCAGAGCAATCATAGGGATCTTCCAAGACCTCTTAAAGGTCACTCTGCGAGGTCACTGGCTGCATCTTCAGCATTTTGAGCCAGGAATTCCTTAGATGACATCTGTGCTGTGGCCACTTGGTCAAGCCCCCATACCTTTGTAACACACAAGTTGGATTTGGTATCCAGGAGTGGGGCCTCATTTGGCTATTCTGTGCTCCGGCATGTCCTTCCTTGAGACCTTCCAAAATAGCTGGGGACTCTGACCCATCCAGGATCAATAATGACACGGATAGCATCAGATAGAGTTATGTACTTAGCATAACTTGGAATCTGTGCTATCCAGTGTCATTATTCATCATATTCCTACCATCTGTTCCCCTCCTTCTGGTGGCCAGGGAGTGTTGGAGTTGTGTCTTGCGGGTATGTGGTCTGGTTACCTGGATGAAAACTGTGTTCCCATTGGGACAGGTATCTAGCAAACACGATCTGAGGATTGTGGGTAACAGGAAGTAAGGGGAGGGGAAGGAGCTCGAGTTCAGGAGCTGTCGCTCACTTTGCCAGCTCAGATCCGAGATTGGATCCTAGACCCATCCGTGATGTATAATGACATTGTATAGCACAGATTTCAAGTTATGTGTTAAATAAAAATAAAGATTACAACACAGGAGGCTCAGATGCAAAAATTTACTAGTGTACACCAGGAGGCAAAAAACGTACAAGTACAGAATTTTGTCTGACATGATACAGGAAGTATACAATTCTTATAGTTTCTGCTTTCTAGTTTGTGCCCACCTTTCTGACATGGTTAGTCACAGGGCACCTACATCACTACGGTTCACAACATCCTATTCATAAAGATTGCTGATGTTACATATTTAAAAAGGTTTTCCCTTGGGAATAATATAGCCTTGCAAAGCACCTGGTCAGTTATAATGTTCTTTGTAAATGTTACTCCTTCAAGGTTTCAGGCCTGCTTGAATACAATAGCTGGTTCAGTCTTGTAATACACTTCTTTGTTCTTCTTGCAACATTCTCCCAACAGCTGCGTCTTATCTTGATAACATTTACAAGGCCAATTGTCCCAAAGGAAGGAGAAGAAGATTTTCAATGCTTTATACATTTAATTTCCTGACCCAGCAGATAATCGTTAGTGAAAAACATAAGCTTGCTGAGCTGGCTACTGCCAGGGTCAGAGTTCAAATACACTGCAGTTCCAAAGCTTCAAGCAATTACATGTAAAATCATTCTTATTGCCATATTAATAATAGAATAAAATGCATTATACACTATTTGCTTTTTAACTAGCACTTTATATATGTTCAAATACATATTTTTCTAACATTTTCCTCCCTTTGAATACTTTTTATTCTATTCTGAAATATAAACAATGTTATTTCGTCTCCTAGCCTTCTCCTTTAAGGACTTTCAACCAGGTAAGTCATTTAGTTTATACTTCGGAAAGAATTTCATCTGAAATTAATTTTTCTAACTCAATGTCTTGGTACAAAGTTTCAGTTACAGATATATCAATAAAATCTTTGATTAATCTTTTCATGCAGGGAATCCCACAACAGACACATGCTTCTAATAGGAGCAGACCCACACAAATAGCAATCAAGATGTTCATTAGGATAGAACCCCACCCACCAAACAGATTCTGGAAAAAGTTCGTCAGTGGGTTTGGGCCTGGTTCAGTCATGGCCGATACCTGCTGTATTACCTCTAGGTGGTCATTAATTTCATGTCGATTGTCTGGTATAAACGCACAGCATTCTTCTTTGATAAGCGCACACGTACCACCTCTCGCCGCTAAGGTGAAGTCAAGAGCCATTCGATTTTGTAGCACAACAGTTCTCATTGCATTCAGTTCATCAGTCACTAGTTCAAGAGCAGAAAAGTTGCATTACTCATTACTTCGAGAAGTTTCGACAGCTTTCTCAACTCCCAGATCGATTTGACTGCTCCATATGCTGGAAGTATTCCAGCCCAGGATATTACACTGTCACTCAAGTCCATATGAGTCAATTTTTCTATTCTTTACGGAATGATGATCTTTCCAACCAGCTTCGATTTGTCCCACTGGATTTACAGGTTTTCCGATTGGACCTTCAGGTTTCCAGGCTACATCTCTCACATTTCGTATCTTACCCAGAGGTAATTCTGCAGTATGTCTTATGGCGGAACCAGATAACCCAAAAACAACTGCCGGACCAATTCTCAGGTAGCCATTTGTATGCCTTTTTCCCACAAGCAAAATAACAGTTTTCTACTTTAGTACTGATGCGAGTTAATTCTGTATGAAACATTTTCTTGTCTATAATAGACAGTTGTTTATGTAAAACAGGATTTCTCTGCACTTCACTTAATGTTGTTTTCATTAAACTCAAATATGAATCATAATTCGTATTACAAACAGTGCCTCTATCTTTAACTTTAATGTAACATTTATAAGATATGGTTATATTACAGTTACTCCAACCCTCTTGAAGTGTATCATTCTTATAGAAACATACAATTCCCTTCTGTGTGATAGGCAAATACAATGCAATTTTGTCTTGTGATCTTACAGATCCTGTATCAAAAAGTAAATTCTCCCAAGTCTCATTTATCCCCAAGGGGACAGCGGACATTAACAGTCCTCCATATGCTGTTGGTATAGCAGTACAAACCCAGCAATTTGAAATGTTCATAGTCTCTACATATACATGCTTCATAGCTAGGTATGTGTTAAAGTTCAGATGCCAGTCTATAGACAGTTCATCACGTCTCTCCACTTTCACTTGTGTGGTTACATGTAGGAAAAACCACAACAAAAGGAAGTTTATCACAATCATAGTCAATAAATGCATAGTCAACAAGATGATTAAACAACATCTTTGGGGTTGATCTGTATTTTTACTCGTTTTGCTCTTGGCCATCCTGCCTTTGTTGTGTATCAGTCACAAAATGTTTATCAAGTTGAAAATTCTTTACCGGTTTACAGTGCGTCAGATGGACCCAGGACGTCCTCTCAGCAACTTTAACTGCAGTAGGCATTGCCAACAGTACCTGGTACGGTCCTTCCCACTTTGGACTCGCCCAATTCTTCCTCTTCGTAACCTTCAGCCACACCGAGGTCCCCAGTGTCAGCACTGCTTCCAACGGTCTGGTCTGTCTTTTATCTGAAAAAGAGTTCAACTGCAAAACAGTTTTATTTGTTAACAGTTTTCTCATGTAGCTAGCTAATGAGCTGTCAGCCTCTAGTTCTGCAGGCATGAGAGCTTTCCACTGCGGCACATAATATGCCCTTCCAAATATCATTTCAAAGGGAGTCAAACCCTTTACATTTGGAACTGTTCTCATGTTCAGCAGTGCCAAAGGCAGACAGCAAATCCAGTTTTTCTGTGTCTCGCTCACTAGCTTCCTCAATTTGCTTTTCAGAATTCCATTGTACCTTTCCACCAGTCCTGCAGACTGTGGGTGGTAAGCACAATGATTCTTTAAGGAGATTCCAAAGAATCTCCCAAGCTGGTGGATCGTCTGATTAACAAAATGTGTCCCATTGTCACTATAAATCCTTTCCGGTATGCCAAATCTAGGAATTATTTCTTTTACTAGGGCTTTTGCCACTGTTGCTGCATCCGGATTTTTAGTTGGAAAAGCTTCTACCCATTTAGAAAACATATCTGTAATTACTAAACAGTATTTTTTCCCTTCACATTTATTCAACTCTATGAAATCCATACAAATAGTGTGGAACGGATATGGTGGTGTAGGAAAACTCCCTTGCTTGGGTTTGAATGCCCCTTGTGCATGATATTTGTTACAAGTGTGGCATGCTGCACAAATTTTTTTTGTATAATTTATGAATCCGTATGTTTGGAATATTCGATTTACTAACTGTACCATCCCCCCTGTTGAGACATGGCACTGCCCATGGCTCAACAAAGCTGCATATCTAAATAAATTAGACGGTAATATTGTTTTTTTCTCTTTGGAGACATACAGTCCATTTTCAAGGATTGCACCTCGTTTCTCCCATTTTTGTTTCTCTGCTTTTGTAGTTAGTGTCTGTATTGTTTTTAACATTTCTAGATCTAAAATCTCAGAGGGTTGTAATTCCTCGGTTAAAAGTAAAGTTTCTGAGGCTGCTTGCTTTGCAGCTGCATCAGCTTTTGCATTTCCTTTTGAAATTCTATCCTGTTGTTTTGTATGAGCTAAACATTTACAAATAGCTACTTTAGTAGGTAACTGAATAGAATCTAATAGGTTCAAAATAAGTTGCGCATGATTAATCAGTTTACCATTAGATGTTATCATTCCCCTATTTTTCCATTGTTCAAAACATGCACTGTAGAGAAAGCATACTGACTGTCATTATATATGTTCACACATTTATCTTTCGCTACAGTGCAAGCCCGTGTTAAAGCTATCAATTCCGCTGCTTGAGCAGATAGGTTATGCTGTAAAGGTTGGGCTTCTAAGATCTCTGTATCTGTAACTACTGCATACCCCACTAGATTTTTCCCTGTAGGACCCCTTCTGCACGAGCCATCCACGTAAAATGTCACCTCGGCATCATCCAAGGGCATATCAGTGAGATCTTGTCTGGGCAAAGTTGTTTGCTCAATTTCCTGCAGGCAGCTGTGCGGCGTGCCATCCATAGGGGTTGGAAGTAACGTTGACGGGTTTAATGTTGTACAACGTTCAATTACCATATGAGGTTGGCTCAGCAGTATGGTCATACATGAAAGATGTCTAGCTGGAGAAAGATATGCTATTTTTTCTTGCAGTAAAATTATTGAGACTGCATGAGGCACACTCACTGTGAGAGGGTGGAATAACACCACTGAGGCCGAAGCCTGTACTGCCATTGCAGCTGCGACCACTGCTTGCACACAGTGAGGCAACGACCGTGCCACTGGGTCTAACTGTGATGAATAGTAAGCTATGGGGCGTTGCTTATCCCCATGCTGTTGCATCAGAACTGACGTCATATATCCCTGTTTACAATCTACGGTCTAAAAGAATCGTTTGTGGTAATTCGGAAGTCCTAAAACTAATGAAGAAGCTTTCAATTGTTTTAGTCTGCAGAAAGCTGTTTCTGCTTCGGGTGTCCATTGTAATAAATCTTGTGCTGCCATTGGTGTTTTATATATTAAATCAGCCATTGGAGCAGATTCTAAAGCATAGTTTGATATCCAGCTTCGACAAAAATTAGTTGTTCCCAAGAAGGACATCATTTCCTTCTTGGTTGCTGGTTTAGGTGTTTGTAAAATTGCTGTTTTTCTGTCTTCGTCTAATATTCTACCTTCATTGGATATTACATATCCTAGGTATCTAACCTGTTTTTTCCAAAGATGTAACTTACTTTTGTTTACTTTATGTCCTTGTGCTGCTAAAAATTTCAATAACGCTATAGTATCCTCCTTGCATTGATGCTGGGTGGGGGCTGCTAGCAAGATGTCATCTACATAAAGCAGAATCTGACTACCTCCTGGTGGGGTAAACCCTGCCAGGTTGCTAGCCATTTCTTGTGCAAATATTGTTGGACTTTCACAATATCCCTGTGGTAGCCGAGTATAGGTATACCTTTTACCCTGAAATGTAAATGCAAACCAATACTGGCTATCAGGATGTATAGGTATTGAAAAGAAAGCATTGCTTATGTCTACTACACTGAAATATTTTTGTTGCGGCTTCAAATCGTTCAACAAGGTGTGTGGGTCTGGCATCGTAGGTGCTCTAGGTATTATTGCATTGTTTACAGCTTGTAAATCCTGTACCATCCGCCATTCCCGTTTGCTTTTTAACAGGAAATAGAGGGTATTACATGGTGAATCAAGAGATTCTACCAGTACTCCTTCCTTGAGTAATGCTGCTATTATAGGCTTGATTCCTTGCTCTGCATCTTTCCTCAAGGGGTATTGTCTTTTGTGGTCTAAATGCTGATTTTGGTGTAATAGTAACTGGTCCTGCTGTTCGAATAAGTCCTACATCTGATTTGCCTGCTGACCAAAGAATCTTTGGTATATCACACAAGGCTTTTCTTCTTCTTCTAATAAGAATGCTAATCAGCTGTCTTCACTAGTTTGTAAGTGTACAGCTGGATGTGTCTGTGTTAGCCAATTCAATTTCTGTTTTTGTATTCCCTGCTCTGATAATTCTAAATCAGTTTGTTTTTCCCATCTTGTTACTTTTTCTCCTAAGTCTGCCCATTTCATATTCTTGTTTTTTGTTAAGCTGACATGCGGTAGTCGATTAGATTTGTACAGTGTTATGAATTCCTGAGGTAATGAACAGCTTACCACACTGTTTCCCTCAGTATCCCAATACAAGGTTCGTAATACTAATCTGTTAGCAGGATTTTTGAATAATTCTTGCTCATATTCTTTATCAGGTCCTGGCATGCTACAGTAGTATAGAGTACAGTGTAACAAATGCTGTCGGTCAGTGTCAAGGGAGGGGGCCTTACTGATGGCTACGTTCATCAGTTCCTCGGTTACTGCCCCTGGACCAGTTGTAACTAGGTCCTGGCTGTACCAGTAAAAAGTCTCACCCTCCGGTCACACCACAAAAGTATCCATTTGTCTTTGTGCCTCCATACCCTGCATGGTGGGAACTACCGCTATGCCAAATATCTGCATAAGATCTCTTCCCAGTAGGTTTACTGGACATTTTGCAGAAACTACGATTTACCTTTCTGAGTCGTACCTGAAACAGGGTCAGTTATTGCTATATCATGGGAGAGTGGCTCCCTATATAGCTGTCTGTTTGCTGCTTTTACTAATATATAATCAGGTGATTCGGAATATTCTGGTAACTTGGAGGGGCGTATCAAAGTCCGTGACGCTCCTGAGTCACACAGGAATTTTACTTCCCTCCCCTCCACCAGAAGTGTGACTTCCGGTTTTGTGTCTGCCAGATAGATCTCCAAGCTCAGTAATGCCAAATCTAAAATTTCACTTTCTTCATCCTCCATATCTACTTGCACTTCCTCTATTCCTTCTACTACGTTTACATTTGTTCTTTGTTTGTTAGCCTTTTCTGATGATTTCTGACTTTCATCACTATCATATAGTCAGTCCTCATCATCCTTGCTTTCTGTAGTCACCTTTTTATTCTGCCTGCAATCCCTCGCTAAATGTCCTTTCTTTCCGCACTTAAAGCACTCACTTTTCTTTTTTCTCTTCAAAATCTTCTGACCGTTTGTCAGATTGTCTGTTTCCCTGGGCATTTTTCTTACCCTTTTTACCGGACTGTACTACAAAAACCTCAGCTCCGTCTCCAGCAGTGAAGACTTGTGTCTTCTTTTGCATTTTACTATTAAAGTGTCTTTCGGCATGTCTAGCATATTCAAGTAAGGCTTGTAGCCTACTTGTTCGATGATCTATCATATGCTTCGTAATGAAGCTACTGATAGGTGCAATGCAACCTTTCAAAAACGCATTTTTCAGTTGCTGTTCATATGAGGTATCATGTGTCTGATTTTCAGGAATAGCCATACCACTATGGTTATTGAAACATTCCAATAATCTACCATAATACCCATCTACAGTTTCATTCTCTTGTTGTATGCATTGGTTAATGCACGTCCAATCTGCTCTAGGTTTTCATTTTTCGGAAATTTGGTCTGTAAGACCTTTTACTCTGTTGTCTAGTTCTGCGTCACTATGTGGGAGTGGTTTAAGCTCTGCATTACGAGGATTCCAGGTGCCACAAATCATGTGCCAGTCTGGACCCACAATTTGTCTAACTACCTTTTCTACTTCTTCCCATTCAAGTGGTAACTTAGTCTCATACCTTGTAAATCTTGTAAAACTTCGTAATTGACTTTTGGATGGGGATTCCTCTGTAGCTTTTCGAATATCTTCCGGTGTCCATGGTCTGTACACTAGAAGAGTTGGGTCCTGCCCTTCCTGTCCTGCTTGAGGATTTGGTACCTTGATAAGTGGACAGATTTCTTCCTCATTTTCCTCTAGTGTGGTGTTTCCTATTTGATACGAGTCTGTATCCCCAAGTGTTTTACGTGTCCGGGACCTAGTTTCAATAGGATCTCTAACAAATGGTTTTAGTGTCATTGTGACATCAGGATAACGTGGAGGTGGACCAGCTTGTCCACCTGCTCCATATCCTGAAAGAGGCAGCGGAGGGGGGGGGGGAGGAGGAGCTGTCGCTATTACTATATTATTATCCTCTTTATCTAAAAATAACGTCTTAGCATTTTTAGTTTTCTGTTCCCTTCGGTTTACTTCCTCAATCCACCTGTGTGGCCTGAGGAATGCCTAATTGTTGTTGCTTTTTTGCCTGACCTTCTGCGTCAGATTTAAGTTGTTAGTTTAACTAATGAAATTTTATCCAATTTACCATCGAATCCGTATTTATTAACCCATTTTGTATAATACCTAACATTATCAGCCCGTTGTAATTGCATATATTTTGCATCTTCAGTTAGGGCCGGATCTCGCGATGTTTTAGTGCACTGATTTCCCATATTAAAAGAAAATGTTACGTAACCCTTTTCACCACGTGGTATTTCAGTTCCTTACACAGTTTATCTAGAATGACTGCCTACCTTATTCTGTTTCCCTGATCTCTGACAAAATATACAGTAATTTCCTTTTGTCCCTGATCTGTATAACAAATCTTCTGACAATAATATTTACTGCAACCTAGTCCCTGATCTAAAACAGAAAAAAGGCAAATATCTTCCTACCTGAGCCTCCTGAGTCGACCAGTTCGAGACCGCTCTTCGGCCGCAGATCAGAAAGTGGCCAGCCTCTCAAAACGACAATTCAGTCGGAGGTCTTTTATATTTCAAGAAGAACCATTTCGGTAGCTTTTCCTGCGCAGTGTTCGACCACCGGTACACTCTGATCTGTAGCTGTCCGAGGGTTTCCGGTTCAAGGAGGACCAAACTGTTAAATAAAAATAAAGATTACAACACAGGAGGCTCAGATGCAAAATTTACTAGTGTACACCAGGAGGCAAAAACGACAAGTACAGAATTTTGTCTGACATGATACAGGAAGTATACAATTCTTATAGTTTCTACTTTCTAGTTTGTGCCCACCTTTCTGACGTGGTTAGTCACAGGGCACCTACATCACTACGGTTCACAACATCCTATTCATAAAGATTGCTGATGTTACATATTTAAAAAAGTTTTCCCTTGGGAATAATATAGCCTTGCAAAGCACCTGATCAGTTATAATGTCTTTCTGTAAATGTTACTCCTTCAAGGTTTCAGGCCTGCTTGAATACAATAGCTGGTTCAGTCTTGTAATACACTTCTTTGTTCTTCTTGCAACATTCTCCCAACAGCTGCGTCTTATCTTGATAACATTTACAAGGCCAATTGTCCCAAAGGAAGGAGAAGAAGATTTTCAATGCTTTATACATTTAATTTCCTGACCCAGAAGATAATCATTAGTGAAAAACATAAGCTTGCTGAGCTGGCTACTGCCAGGGTCAGAGTTCAAATACACTGCAGTTCCAAAGCTTCAAGCAATTACATGTAAAATCATTCTTATTGCCATATTAATAATAGAATAAAATGCATTATACACTATTTGCTTTTTAACTAGCACTTTATATATGTTCAAATACATATTTTTCTAACATTATGGTAAGTACATATCTCTTTATTTACTACTTATTCCCAAGCCCCTGATGCCTGGCACCAGCCCATCATATGGTCACTGGTAGTGAGAGCATGGTACTCCCATATTCCCACTGGCATCAGTGGATTTGGGAATAAGTAATAGGTCATGTTATTCATGGTCACTGAGTGGTACTAAGACCAAGCTAGGCATGTCATGGTCTTCATACTGAACTTTCTAGTGGAGCATTTCAGCACATATGTCTCACGTTCTGTCACTATACCATCACAGACATTGGTAGCAAGAGCATGACACTCCCTTACCCTCCATATCCTGTGAAGTTACAGAGGATATCAACACTGTTTCAAAGATGCGTAAAGATACCGAGTTCATCTCCCCATCAGTATTGCTTGTGTAGTTGTCTTTATTTGGGCATAGTTTTATGAGGGACACTTTAGACTACAATCTCTACATGCCTGAAAACAGTTCTTCAGCAAGATTTTCATGAGCATGACAGTCCAAGTGTACACACTCGAGACACAGATAGCTGCACAGGTTTTGAGCAAATAAAAAAAGACATAGTATTTTTAAAAGAAGACAGACCCACCTGCCTTACTCCAACACTCCTCTTACTTTATTCTTATTCTACAATTACAACACTGAAGACAAACAACAATCCTTTATAAGGAACAAAAGCAAGAACAAAAAAGAAATCTTGATTACTATTTCCCTAATGTTTGAGCTTAGAAAAGCTATAGTAGACTTTCTTCTATATAGAGTTAGCAGCAGCACAAATACACAGCTGCCAACATGAGCAACTGTAATAGAAGAAATCTCATACTGAACAAGTGAATATAAATCACCCCTCTGTGGGATCCGAACTTCATGGTGAACAGGCTTGCTTTCTGCAGTTTTGAGTCTGTAAGCTCAGACTTCATTATGAAGAATGCTCTTTTTGTGGTCTTTTACCTCCTTGTGCTGTATAGCAGAGCGAAAGGAACTTGTATGTCAGGAATCATATCTGTACTTTCAGTAAAATAAGGTGCCCCTTGGCATGAACTCTCATTTCCTTTCATAAGTGGTTTAGTGAACAAGTCCATCAGCCTCCCCGTTCTCTTGTTGATAGCTGAAAACAGAGGAGAGAAGCCCTTTTACTCCCTAGATATACACAAGCAGCTCATGCATTACCTGAGGTGGGTGCATGAGTTTAAGCTGATGGATAAGGTGCCTACTGAAATTCTGAGGACTAATAACAGTTGCTGGAGCAGTGAAACTAAATGTGTGAATATGAGAGAATAAATGCTGTGTCTGAGGTCACTGTACCTCAAAGTATTCTCTCTACTTCAACTAACAGCAATCTTTGAGTTTGTATATACAAGTAGCAGGGGTGTGGGGGTGCAGCCTCTCAACAAAAAGTGCTTTAAAGGTTAAACAGTGCCTTTCAGAATATGCCAGTTTTTACTGAATAGAATTAAGACTTGCATGATTTACATAATGCTTATGTTCGCGAGCCAGATGGACCACTTGCCTATTTATTTTGCTCTTGGGAGGGAGGAGCTTGCCAAATAGATGCTTTTAAGGTTTGTTGATGGCAAAAGCTAAAGCAGTTGGCATTTGTTTAACTGCCCACTGAGAAATGCTGCAGTCAAAGTTCTCTCAAGACAGGTGGCTACTTTCAGTGCTTGCTTCAAGAATTGATTCATTATGGACATTTGTGCCATGGCCACTTGGTCCTTAGTGCGCACACTAAATTAGGATTTGTTGTTGATCTTTACTCTGAGTTAGCATACATTTAGGCGATCAGGACTGCAGCACTTGGCCATCTCGGCTCTAGCTATGTGCAGTCCTCCAGCTCTTCCTTCTTGGTGGTCCTGCTGTGGATTTAGCTCAGCCTAGTACCAGTCAATGACGGTCCTCACTGTTGCATAAAACTAAGATGTTACTTTATCAGTTTTGATGGTATGGGACATGACTAAATGTATTTAGGAATACCCTCCCATTGCGGAGGACTGATCTTATACCAGTTGCCTTCTTTTTATGTGTGGCAAGAATATATGTTTTTATTTTGTGTTTAATAATGCAGTCTCAGATTGGTGCCATTCCTTCTGATTTAAAGGAAGAGGCCCTTTAGTGGCATGAAAATGAACTGGCATACCCTGAAGACAATATTAATTTTATAGCTGTACTTCTTATCCCAGCATGCTTTATCCTGGATCTGTGGACATATCTGAATGTGAGATTTTGCTAAAAAAGTCAAATTCTGATAGGTGGAGATATATTTAAATTAGTACCCATCAAGCCGGGCCCTTTAGTAGGTGAACCACTATGGCAATAATTTATCTGTTATTTTCATGTTCTTGAGTGTTCTAATCCATATGGTCTCTTACAAGGATATGGTGTCCCTCTGGATGAACTCAATTATCCATTCAAAGGTGTTTTTTAGTGTTTCCCCGAACAAATCCATTTTATCTTTTTTTTTTTTTTGCAAGAGCAGAAACTGGTAAGCAACAGAGGTCTTCATATCCTTAATTTTCACAAGCTGCTGTTACTTGGTGATAGGTACATTAGTTTAGGAAGACAAGTTAGTCTGTCTCTATTATGATACTTAGAGAAGGGCTTGGAGTTGCCAGTTATTTTCTAGATGTGTACCCAATACTGTAGTTAGAGCTCATGCCAGCAGAGAAATGGCCGTCTTGAAATGTCTCCATTGAACAAAACAGTGTAAGAAACTTCTCTGTGTGGAAGATTTTCAGTCCATATATTTCTAGTTAATCACTGTATATTAATCAGATCAGACAATAGTAGTAGAAGTAGCGAACATAAACTCGTCAAGTCAAAAAGTAATAATAGAAAATATATAATTCTACAGCATTACTAAGTATTCGAAAGTAATCCAAGCAAGGCAGGCAGTCTGTTTCCAGTCAAAAATCCTTTATTAAGTACACAGACAAGCGATCCAAGTAAAACAAAAATAGAGTAATAATTTCCTCACAAGCTTTCTAAATATATATATGCTTTTTATCAGGCATGGGAGTAGTTTATTGTGCTGTGAAACAAAGTGTTATTGGTACACATGTTAAATTCACATCCCTTCCCCCATCAGTGTGACATTCGAGCTGGTCCTGCCCTACCTAGTAGCTGTCATAATAATATATAGCCCTAATGTACTTTAATGGTACATATTATTTAACCAAATTATTAAGTCTGTGATTTTATACAAGGCAATATACTACATGGCTGGAAATATATCAACCTTAGTTCATTTTGCGATCAAAAATTATATATAAATATATACATATACATTTTGCATGTAAAAATCAGTTTCTATTTTGTGCCATGGTCCCCAGGTTTTTCTTCACTAACAATAGTTGTAGAAATTACTACTTGAGGAGTTGGGCAACATTCAAGATCACTACTTCAGGTCTCTGCTATCTGAATTATGTACTTGTAGTTTTTCTGGCTTCTTCTAGGCTTGAGAAAATGCTTGAAATTCAACCCATCTAAGTGTTAGTTGCAACAGATAGTTTGTTACCTTCTCAGATTTATGACAGGACTGTCTATGATAAGTTAGAATACCCTATAGATGTATCTACATTGCCAGGTACTGCTGTTAGGAGTCCTTTGTTATGCATGTATGTACCTTTGTATTAATTGTCTAAAGTACCAAATTTGGATTGTTATTTTTGATTAGCAGGAAGGTGTTTGTTAATAGCAAGAAAAATTAAGCCTTTTGCTACCAAGTGTGACATTGTCACAACATGCAGAAGTGATTAAATGTGATTATTTGTGAAGGATGTACAGATCAAGGAAGGCCCTCTTATTACTAACCTGACGAGGTTAGTGTGTGTAATTGAACTGCATTACAGGTATCAAGAAATGGTTAAAAAACAACCTAATTATGTTACAAGGAGCAAATAAAATGAAGAGTTTAGTTCATAAAATAACTGCACTGGTTAGAGTCCTGTCATGAATGAAATGGCTTTGGATATTCATTGAAGACGTGAGAAGGAAGAAGGTTCATAGGAGTTCTGCTGGATAAGAGGATGCATTTTACTGAACTGGAATGTGGGAAGTATAGCATGATTAAAATTTTAAGGGGAAGGAGGGTGAGCAGTAAGGTATTGTAGATGGCATAGCTAAGTGGTACATATGAGGAGAGTCAATGCTGTGCATGAAGTTTTTTTTTTAAATAAATGATTACATATGTATTGAATTTTATTGTGAAGCAGGTTTTGCCACAGTGCTTTAAATGTCATGGAACCTCATTTTTTTCTTTCGATCTTTTTCATGCATATGGCAGTTCATGCTAGAAATCCTCCTCTGTATGTGATTCAGAAATTTGCTCACTTGCTGGAGCAAAGCGACCATGACTTCAGAGAGGAGCGGGAACTACTGAAACTGAGAGAGGAAGTGGTAAAGAAAATCCGTTCCAATCAGCAACTGGAAAATGATCTGAATCTCATGGACATAAAAATAGGGTTACTAGTAAAAAACCGAATTACCTTGCAGGTATGTGCCAAAAACTAATGTGCCATCTACAGGCAAAGGAATAATTAGAAATTAAAAGGCTGCTGGTATCTTGTTAGAAAGCTCTGACTCTGGAATTGGGTGCAGTTCAGTTTATGTTCTATATGTATTCCATGTTTTGTTTTGGTGTTTAATACTGCATAACCTTGGATGAACATATTTTTGTTAAAAAAAAATACCTTTCAGTTTATCTGTTATTAACGTGCAATTTTCTTTGTCAAGTCTGTGTTGCAGCATTATAACCTTTTGCCTTAGGAGAGAATGTGATGCTGGAATATGTGCCTTTATGACTTTGGGTAGAGAGAAGACAGAAGAATACCTTGACACTTTCTTGACATCTGTTTATATCTGTGAACCTCTGTCTTGCATAGGGAGGCTGTGAGGCATTTTTGCAAAGTAGTTCCTTTGCACAGAAGGGCGGGTATCACTGGCATCTTATGCGGTCTGCATCAGAAAATGTACTGAGAGCTGTTCCCCATTTTCCCATTTGCTACTTCACATTGCTGGTGTTTACTGGACATTTTATATTCTGTGATGCTTCCAAGTGATTTTTTCATCAGTTATGAATCAGTTTAATTTTTCCTCAGTCTGTGGACTGCTAGGACTGCCTCTCTGATCCTTTTGTTACAGCCATAAACTTGCCCATCTAAGCAAGCTCAAAAATTGTTTTGTCTTCCTGACCCTGTTTTGTAGAGGTATGAAGCCCCAACTATGACCCAAACGACCTGTGTTTGATTAGTGACACTTGCATCTTGAGGGATCAGGCAGTGAGATGATGAGCTTGAGCTGACACCAGCTCACTAATCCTCAAGATGGAGGGAGACTTTTAGACCAGCAGCATTGGTGACACCTGGTGATGGCTGTCATCTTTTGTCTTAAGTAGCCGTGTTGGCTCTTGTTGCATCAAGCTGAGAATTCTGTGCTGAGTCTGTGAGTAATAGCTAAGTAGGTCAGTGTGTGTGTGTTGTGCAAGAGCACTCGTGTCCACCCCTGGCTGCTCCAGTAAACTGATAGGCTGACTAGTTTACTACTACCTGACTCACTATTGGGAGAATAAATGGACCAACAGGGCTTCCTGGGTAAGAATAAATGGACCTTGGAGCTCTTTTACCTAGTCTTGGGACAGCTTTCTTCAGACAATGTGAAACAAACATGCTGAGTGGATGTAGCTAGTGGAGTCATTAGGCAGGGTCCCACAGATGGGGGAAAGATTAAAAAAAATTTAGTTATGCCTCTTGGGTCTTTTAACTACAAGTCTGGGATGTATAGCTTCATTTATGCTTTGAGCAAGCCTGTTACTGTAGGTGCATTTTTACTACTTTTCTTTAACAATAAGTGACAATCTCTGGTGGGCCACAAATGACCTTCCTGCTATCTTCCTGGGCTTGGATGCCCACCACCCTTTCAGCAACTGCTTTGGGGGCTCAGTGCATCTTTTGGAAATATATTTAAATGTACCAGTGTTGGTGTCAGCCTTTTCTGATTTGCATGAATTTTTTTTTTTTTTTTAGCTCAATGATTGTGTGCAAGCTTGCAGGCTTAGAAGGTAGGTGCAGTCTTCTGCTGCCGCATAGGATGTCTTGATGTATGCTGGCATATTGAGTGCATACCCAAGAATGAGAGCCTCAGATAAAAAAAAATATATATTGACTTGGACTGAAAGAGTAAAGGACTCCCTTGAAGGGCAACTGATACAGTATTAAACGTGTTTTGTTTTCTTTCCTAGGTCAACTGATATGATAAAAAGTTGCTTGTTATTTACAGGCTTTTATTTATATGCAGCCCTTCCTGTGTGTTTTTTTTTTTTTTTTCATATTTCCTGCAGAATGTTTTTTGAACTGTCCTTTAATTGGTTTATTCAACTCCACATTTTCTTTTGGGGTGTATAATCGCTAGAAGAGAGGGTTTCCTTGCTTTTGATGTGCATCTTCAGTTAGTTTTACCTAGGGCAAGCTCACCTGCTCAGGAAGATGGACCAGTAGTCAATTTGCATTTTTCTGTGCAAGGAGAGTAGCTAAGCAAACATTGTCCCTATTAATTTATAACTTAATCAGTTTTTGTCAATGCTGTCAAGGGCTAATCCGAGACATACCTGCTTCTGTTTCCAAATTATGTCCCTTAGAAACATTTGTTCCACAGTCATGTGGTCATCAGTGCTTTCACTGACCGCTATTGTTTTTACTGCGGTTTTACTAGTCAGGCCTCTATTAGTACTTCATAAGTTCAGAACTTTGCTTTCTGGATCAGGCATCGTTTTTGGTCTGACAATCTTTGGAAGTTTTTTTTTTTTTTTTGTCACTGACATTGTTTGGAATTCTTACCAACGTGTTTTTTTTTTATTCCATTTTATAAACTGCTAAGTGGACTAGTCAGACCTGGTCCTTTTCGACCACAAACTGGGTCACAATGTGTCATATATTAAGAGTTCACTACAGATAAATGCTAATAAATTGAGCCAAGTGATGAGAATACTTTCTGTAGTTTACATGTGGAATATTTACATTTGCCTGCAAGTTTGGAAGTGTTCATACTTGAAGCAGTCATTTAACAGGAGGTTTACTCACGCAGTGCACTACTATATATATGTGTACAAGTAGCTTTTGTAAAATATATGTGATGCAATATAAACAAATAATTATGCATATATTCTAACTGCAGTGTTGGTAGTTCGTGAATTAGTCTAAATTCATATTAAAATAAAGATAAATGTTGTGTGAAGATTATCAGAACTGCCAGCTTCAGTGTTAACAGCAAGAGAGAGAGTTGTAGTTTTTCAAAGATGTAGGAGGATGGGAAAGAAGTGATGGTAGAAGTTATGTAGTGAAAGTAGTAGCACAACATAAGAACAAAATGAGGTTAGTAAGTAGGTGGTCGAGGGCAGGTTAGGGCAGTGCTGAAATGGGAACATTTTGGGGTTTCTTTAAGGAGTGCTAGTAGGGAGGCTTTTAATATCCCATTAGTAGGTTAAATTTCTAAATTTGCTAGTATTGTAGTCTGCATGGGTAGTTCAACTTTGAAAATGCTTCTTCAGTGATTATAATTATGTAGCGGGGTAAGTTAGAGGGTTTTCGGAGTCTGGAGGAGGGGTGACCTTTTATGAAGTAAATGGATTGGGAGTAATAGTTAGCTAGAGGGAATTTATGTAATAGACTGTAAAGCTGCCAACATATTATTAGTTGGCACACCTCTCAACTTCTTGGTGCAGGAGGTTTGGACAAAGCCAAAGATAATTGGGGGGAAAGGCCCAAAATCAGGGACAAATTTTAAAAATTCATTAGAACATTGCTAAAATAATATGATGTTCTTAGTGTTTCACTGTTGCGGTCATCATCTGTGGGTTATCCCTGCTGTGGTAGCCCTCAGCCGGCCCGAATACCAAAGTCAGTGTTTTTCTGTGTCAGCTGCAGTTGCCTCTAGACTGACGTCAGGTCGTCAGTGCTATAAAGCAAGGCAGCTGACGCCATTACATTAGTCTTCCTTGCCATGGAGCCCGTAGCAGAAGCAGATTGCAAGGGTGCCGGTCGGTCACTACCACAGTTTGGATCACAGCTGAAAACGTCTAAAGCTAAGTATCCCCATTGGGGATGTCTCTTTCTTGCACTAACCGATGTCCGAAAAAGTTAACAATTGTTTTGCCTGTGGAAAGCAGATCCTACACCAAGACTTCCATTCATACTGCATCACTTGTTTAGGCGCAGACCACGAAGTCGCCCGTTGCTGGTTCTGTGCCCCCTTTAAAGCGAGAACCATTCATCATAGAGCTCCTTTTGTGGACAGGTATTTTCATCCTCTGTCTTCGCAAATGGCATCTGTCAGCCAACAATCAGTAGAGTCTCCAAAAAAGCGTAGGGATAAAGATAGATACAGACCACACAAGGCTAAGCCTTTCAACAATGATTTCCGCTAAGCAGGTTGTCCACTCTCTGGAATTCAGTGAGGTGCTTTTGCAGCCCCTGATGCCCAATGCAATCGCTACACAGGCCTCTACCGAGACCCTTTCAGAGTCTGGTATGCCGCAGAAATCTTCATCTTCAGAACATTTGGTTGTCTCTGCCTCGGTTCGGTCCAGAGCCACGACGCAGGCAACCGCTTCCAAGGAGGTCTTTTGCACTACCGATTCTAGTCAGAAACCGATGTCTTCACACCTGACTACCATTTCTCTCAGACCAATGAATACCCTTAGGCCTAGAAGCCAGGCCACCCCTAGAAAATCTACCTCTAGCCACCATCTTACTCCCGCCCCTCCACCTCAGGCCCAAATAGGTTCATAGGTAGGTACTAGGCTATCGGCCCAAGGGCCTACATAAGCCTAGCCAACAAGGTTCCCTGGCTTATGCCACCCAAGAAAGTTATTTTCCTGTGCTACTGTCGAGCAGAGACACAGAAATGATCCCCGGGGTGTATTTCCTATTTCCCATCCACTCATCAAGATTTTTCTTGAAGAGTGCTAATGAAGAACTTTGCTTGACATAGATGGGTAGCCTGTTCCAGAGTATGGGAAGTCTCTGGGACAGGAATCTATCCCTCCAGCATGTCCTGTTTATCGTGGTGACAAGGTTTAGGTCCCTAGAGTGTGTAGCTCGGAGGGATTGGGATTTATATGCTTAAGATGGTAGAGGATCTTATTTCCCTTATCAGGGGCAGTGAAGCCACAACTTCTAAAAGGAAAGGACACCCTTCTCCTGAACTATTGGCAGAGCAAGATTCTGAGGAAACTGATTATTCAGATTTTGAAGAGGAACAACAACCTCTTACTGCTTATGAGGATTCAGATGCAGAGGAATCCATCCCTTCTGCCTCCCCACCAGTAGACCTCTCCTTTGGGGAAACCCTCCACACACTCAAGGAACATTTTCAATGGGAATCTCAGGATTTCCCTCAGTCTAGGAATAAGCTAAGAGAATTTCTAGACGTGCTCCAGCACAGACCCCTGGCCATCCCCCCTATTTTAGAAGTGGAGGATGTTTTCCATGAATCCAGTTTAGCCGCTGACACCCTCCCACCTGCTCCCTGTAAACTAGACGGGTATTACGGAGTACCAGACTCTCACAAATACCTGCACAGAAATCCTGCTGCAGACCTGGAGGTCATTACACAGGGACCTAAAGAAGCCAGGGCTAGTTCTGCAAAGAATCCTACACCTTCTGATAAGGATGCCAGAGCTCTAGACAGATGGTGTAAAAAAGTTTACATCTCTGCAACCTTTGCTATCAGAGCTCTCAACTGTCAGTTCCATATGTTAAAATATCAACAGCACACTTTGGAACTATTAAAGCAAAAGATTTCTACCTTTTCTGACTGTGCCAATTCTAAGGAGTTAGCAGATTTATTGCACTCTACTTGTCAAGTGGCAAAGCACTCTTTACTCTGTGGATATGATGCACTAGAAGCCTCTAGCAGGGCAGCAGTATCTGGATATGTCATTAGGAGACATGCATGGTTGAAGGAACAACCTGTACCCGATCATGTCAAGTCTAAATTAATTGATGCACCCTTGAATGAAGACCGCTTGTTTGGAGAAAAAGCAGAGGAGGTGCTTAAAAAGATGGAAGACAAAGCAAAATCTATGCAAACAGTAAAAGATTTCTTTCACATTCAACCTCCTAGATTCAGCAGGAATTTTCCCTCTAAGTACTGGTCCTTTCCTGCCCCTAGCAGACAGGGGCAAGCTAAGCCCCACAGAGACAGGCCACCCAGGTCCCTATCCCAGGGACAACAAAGAACCAAACACTGGACCACTTCTGCCTCTAAGGCAGGGAGCTGTAAGCCATCCCTCTATGGAAAAAAAAACTCTCAATGAATCCCACTCCCCCTCTGCCCTCCTTTTTCCTATCAAAAGCTCAGAGGAAGGCTATCCCTCTGCAAAGAACATTGGCTGTCTGTAACAAAGGACACAAAACCACTGTGGTTTAATTCACTAGACATTTAATGCCAAAAGTTACAAAATAAAAAATGACCAAATGAAAACGATCACTTTATTAACAAAATAAAGCTTTCGGGAACTAATAAAAATACTGAAGAAGGGTTATTCCCAAAAGCTTTATTTTGTTAATAAAGTGAGCGTTTTCGTTGGGTTGTTTTTTTATTTTGTCTGTAACAAAGGGCCAATGAGTCTTAAAGATAATTTTTCAGGGATACAAATTCACTTTCAACGAGCTCCCTATTCCCAGAGGGTACCCAGGCTTACTTCCAAACCAGTGGGCAGAGCCATTAAAACAAGTCCAAACTTTCATATCCCAGGGGGCAGTAGAACCTGTTCCTGCAAATCAAGCAGGCAAAGGCTTTTATATCAGGCTATTCCTTGTTCCCAGAAAGGAGGGCAGTTGGTGCCCCATCCTGGATCTGTCCATTCTGAACACCACCGTGGTGGTCCCCAAATTCAAAATGCTAACCTTGCAGCAGCTATTGCCTATGCTGGCAAAAAATGCCTGGTTAGTGACCCTGGACCTAAAAGATGCCTGCGTGTACCTCCCTATAAAGGAGTCCTGCAGGAAATTCCTGCGTTTCAGAACAGGCTCACAACACTTTCAGTTCTCTGCTCTTCCCTTTGGCTTATCTACTGCTCCCAGGGTTTTCACCAAATGTTTGGCCCCGGCAATAGCATTTTGCAGACAGAGAAATGTACAGATTTACCCTTATCTGGATGACTGCCTCATTAAGGCAGAGTGCAGAGAAAAGCTGCTTCAGGGCCTCCACTCTGTCAAAACCCTCCTAACTTCCTTGGGGTTCACCATCAATGAGAAGAAATCAAATCAAACACCCTCCAGGAGGATCATTTTCCTGGGAGCACTGCTGGACACAGCATAGCAAATGGCCTTCCTATCCCCAGAAAAGTAGAGCTTCCTGCCTCTCTCTTTTACCCAGCTGGCATCCAAAAGTCACCTCACAGTGAGGAAGTTCCTGCAAGCCTTGGGGTACATGGCATCTTGCATCCTTCTAATCCCAGTGGCCAGGCTCCACATGAGGAAACTTCAGTGGTATCTAAAGAACCTTTGGTGTCAACACTCACAGCCTCTAGAGACCTCCCTCCCTCTGATCCCCTGTGTAAGGGCAGAGTTTCTCTGGTGGGCAGGGGCCTTTGCCAAGAACCAGGGTCCCCTCTTCATCATCCGCCCTACTGAGCAAACCATCACCATCAACGCCTCAGACATTGTTTGGGCACCCACCTAGCAGGCAGGTGCTCCCAAGTCTTTGACATGCCTAACACCTTTCCTTACATATCAACCAGAAGGAAATGATGGCAGTGCAAAAGGCTCTGACATCCTTCCAACCTCATCTCAGGCCAGGGGTCTCCTTATCAAAGTAGACAACACCACAGTAATGTAGTACAGCAACAAGCAGAGAGGGACACAATCTTACCTTCTGTGCAGGCTAACTATGAACCTCTGACTGACTGCCTCCTCCATGGGATTACACCTAGTAGCCCAATACCTACCAGGGATCAACAACACCCTGGCAGACCACTTAAGCAGACATTTACCGGACCCCCATGAATGGCAGCTCCACAAAAAGTTTGGGGAAATCCGGAGGTGGATCTCTCTGCTTCGCACCTCAACCACCTACAGAAATTCTGTATCAGTGAGTATCACCACCTATCATGGAAGGTGGATGCCTTGACCTTCCCCTTGAACTTCATATACACATTCCACCCTCTGCCTCTTATTCCCAAGGTGCTCATCAAGATAAGGGAGGAGGGACCCAATGCTATCCTCATTGCTCCAGATTGGTCTAGACAGCATTGTTGCCCCTTGCTGCGCAGCCTGACATCTCAGCCTCCCAGGCAGCTCCCCAGATCCTAAACCTCTTGATTCAAGCGAGTGGGGGGGTGCACTCAGACTTGCAGACTCTTAAACTATCAGCATGGCTGCTACTCCCAAGGTAAGCAAGGGGCTTCTGCTAAGCAGAAGGCCCAACACCAGAAAATCTTACGCAGGGAAATGAAAAAGATTCTGCGCCTGGAGCCAGTCCAGAGGGGCCAGTTCCTCGCAACCTTCTGTCCCTCTTATCCTGGGCTATCTAGCAGAATTACTCAATAGTGGCCTCTCCTTCTCTTTTGTTAAAATCCACGCCTCAGCCATTTCAGCTGATGTTAATACAGACCAGCCCCTGTTCTCTCATCCTTTAATTAAACAATTCCTCAGAGGGGTTTCTAATATCAGACCTCCAAGAAGTCCTCTCACACCAGCCTGGGACCTAAATTATGTTTTGGAAACACTAACCTTACCACCCTTCAAACCTGCTGCTTCAGCAGAACTGAAATACCTTTCCTGGAAGACTGCTTTTTTGCTAGCTATCACCTCAGCCAGAAGGGTTTCTGAACTACAGGCACTGATGGCCATTGAGCCCTTCATCATTTTCCATGCAGACAGGGTTTTCCCTTAGGATTAACCCCATCTTTACACCCAAGGTGGTATCTAATGTGACTCTCAACCAGGCCATTCATCTGCCCACCTTCTTCCCTAACCCTCAAAACAAGGGGGAAAGAATTTTGCACACTCTAGACGTGCACAGACAGCTCAGACACTACTTGGACCATACTAAACCCTTCAGAAAAATGGACCAACTTCTTGTCAGTTTTGCCCAAGAGGCAAAGGGGAAGCCCATTTCCAAGCAGGCTATTTCCGAATGGATATCACACTGCATCCATTTCTGCTACAGATTTCATGGGAAACCTCCCCCTAAGTCTAGTCGTACCCATTCCACTAGGGCAGCCTCAATTTCCACAGCATTCCTCAGAGGAGTTCCTACCAGGGGCATCTTAGAAGCTGCCACCTGGACCTCGGTCCACACCTTTACAAAATATTACCACCTTCCTCTTTTCTCTAAGACTAAGGCAGGGTTTGCCTCTGCAGTTCTGCAGGGCTTGCTTTACCCATGCCTAGGTCTCTTCAGCTTTGGGAATCCACCCACAGGTGATGACTGCAACAGTGAAGCATGAAGAACATAGTACAGTTGTGTACACTTACCATCAATGTAGATGTTCAAGTGTATTCACTGTTGCAGTCCTGGTTTCCATCCCTCCTTCTCCCTTATATCCTCTTTCTTTAGGGAGACATAAGCTTCTTGAGGTGGTTGTTAACCACCAGGACCACTTTGCCATATTTCCTGGGGCTTCTTACTGGTTAGGGCAAGAAAAACTGTTGTAATGGTGTCAGCTGCCTTGCTTGATAGCACTGACGACCTGACGTCAGTCTACAGGCGACAGCAGCTGATGCAGAAAAACATTGACTCTGGTATCCAGGCTGGCCGAGGGCTACCACAGCAGGGATAACCCACAGGTGATGACTGCAACGGTGAATACACTCGAACATCAAAATTTATGTTAAGTCTACACAACTGTACTTTTTGCATTAGTGTGCATTTTCTGATGAATATGAAGTCTGAAACTCAAATGTTTGTCATAGGCTGGTACTAGGCTATCGGCCCTAGGGCCTATACAAGCCTAGCCATAACAATTCCCTGGATATTTCTTCCCACAATATTTACTTCTCTGGACCCCTGTTTAGCAGGGTGACCGACATGATCCCCGGGCTGAATTTCCTATCTCCCATCCAATCATCAAGGTTCCTTTTGAAGAGGGCCAATGAGGCGCTCTGCTTGACATGTATGGGCAGTCTATTCCAGAGTATGGGGAGTCTCTG
This sequence comes from Protopterus annectens, assembly GCF_019279795.1. NCBI lineage: Eukaryota > Metazoa > Chordata > Ceratodontiformes > Protopteridae > Protopterus > Protopterus annectens. Next base: position 280,220,849 of record NC_056741.1, read on the forward strand.
GGTCAGGAACCTATCCCTCCAGCATATTTTGTTCATTGTGATGACAAGGTTTAGATTCCTGGAGCGTGTGGCTCTGAGGGATTGGGATTTCTTTAAGTGGAGCATGTCCAACAGCTCAGGGTTTGACATGGCCTTGTATGTTAAGCAGAGATCGCCTCTGAGTAGACGATATGCCACAGAATATAGCTGGAGTTTTTTTAGATGGTCAGCATATGGCATCTGCTTTAGGCCTGTAATTCTTTTAGTGAGGTATTTCTGTGGCCTTTCCAGCTGTTGCAGATGTCTTGTGAGGCACATACCAAACGGGGCATTATACTCTATAATGGGTCTAATGAGGGATGAGTACAGTGGGACAATGACCTCCTTTTCTCTGGATGAAAAGCCCTTAGTGATGAGGTGTGCCACATAGAAGGATTTCCTGACTGTTGTGGCAAATTGGTTATCGAAAGTAAGACCACTGTCCACCTGTGTCCCTAAGTCTCTCATCACACTTTCAATGTTTAGTGTCCTGTCACCCATGTGGTAATTCATGGGTACATATTTTTTTCCAAAGGGGATAACTATACATTTCTTGGCATTAAGCTTGAGCCCATGGCTCTGGCACCAGGCATCTATTTCTGTAAGGCCCTTTTGTAGAATATCCACATAATTTGGGGATTCAGTAATGGCTCCCAGTTTGCAGTCATCTGCAAACTTTGTTAGCCAGAGTCCCTTAGTGTTGGCCTGTACTTCAGAGAGTAGATGCAAACAAGAGTGGTCCCAGGACTGAACCCTGAGGTACTCCACTTGTCTGGAGCTGGATTTGTAGTCGGCTACTTTTACAGTCTGGGTTCTGTCAGTAAGCCAGTTGCCAACCCATCGAATGACGTATGGATTTATGCCCAGCTTAGTAAGTTTATCTATGATTCCAGAGTGGGGGATGGTGTCGAAGGCCTTGGCAAGGTCCAGATAGGCTGCGTGGACCACCTTACCCTCATCCACAGCTCTGGAGACTGATTCGAAGAAGTCAATCAGATTCAGGAGACAAGATCGGCCTTTCACAAACCAAAACTGGGTGGGGTCCAGTGTTTGAAGGTTGCCAGTGTCTTAAGTTCCATGATAATGCATTCCATGCCCTTGCAGATCAGGCTTGTCAGACTGATGGGACGGTAGTTCCCGGGATCCAAGGCGGATCCTCCCTTGTGGAGTGGGATAACTGTAGCTGTGCGCCACTCAGTGGGCACGAAGCCTGAGGTTTGGCTATGATTAAACATAACACTTAGATGAGGTGCCAGTTCATTTTGTAGTTCATGTAGTACACAGCCTGGGATGTCATCAGGTCCCATGGATGCTGTATTCTTAGCTTTGGAGAGTGCGGTTTCTACCTGTGTGGCCGTGATTATCGGAATTTGGCAATCTTTTGGTTTTGAGATGGGCCCTTTAAGGTGTGAGAGGGGGGTGAAGTTGGCACTAAATCGATCTGCCAGGATATTGGCAATATCCTTGGGATCAGTATATTTAATGCCATTCTGTTGTAGCTCAGAGCAGATCTGAGCATTGCCATTTAGATTCTTGACATAACTATAGAATGCCTTGTGGTTGTCTTTGGAATCTTTGGCAATTTTATTTTCGTAACTTGCTTTTGATGATTTTATGAGGGATCTCAGCTTCTTACTGAGGCTGGTGAGGGAGTTTATCGCATCCTGGAATTTTCCTCTTTTCTGCAACAGTATCTTCCTTCTGTTGTATAGTTTGTTTATAGCAGGGGACCACCAGATTGGCTTCCTTTTTTTGGAGAAAAGCATCTTGGTTCTATTTGGGATGGCACGATTCATGCACGAGTGGATGTGCTCGTACAGTGCCTTAGTGTAGGATTCTGCAGTCGAACTTCCAGATCCCATCTGCGTGGGTGTTGTGAAGTTTGTCACTTCTGACTTCAGTAGCATGAAGTTGGCTTTGGATAAGTCTTTTTTAAGGAGTTTTCCTTACTGGGGGGTGGGGGTGGGATGTGGATGTCAAAGGTGATGTGCTTATGGTCAGACCTGACCAATGAGGGGATGGCCATTGGTGTGGAGCTTCTATCTCCCATGTTGGTAATGACCAGGTCTAGGATATTGGAGCCCCTGGTGGGACAATTGATTAGTTGATCCAGGGCATTGGAATTTATGAATTCCAAGAACCGTTGGGAAAAGGAGTTGGTACCCGAGTAGTTTTCCCAATTAATGGCAGGGTAGTTGAAATCACCCAGTATTAGGGTGTTTGGTTGTATGTTAATATTTTCCAGTATGTTTAGAAAGGTGTAGTGAGAATCTTGGAGCATGGTGGGAGATCTGTATCAAGCTACAATTTGGATAGTGTTAGTTGCACCTGGAGAATTTCAGATGCATTGTGTTGGGCAACTAGTCTGGAAATGAAGCAAGGCAAGTGCACAACTGAAAAATTATTTGAGACAGTAACACAGCAGAATAAGTAGCTAGTCTACATATACAGAGAAGTCTATATATACAGAAAAGCAGCTAAAACGCACAAACACTTCAGATGCAGTGCAACCTAGAGCACTTGAGTTTTAGCAATATTAAGGCAATTACAGTTATAATAAATGCTCTAAAATATACTCTATATTTCCAAAATGTTTGAGAAGCACAGTCAGAAAACAAGCAGATTCAGGCAAAAAAAATGTTTTTTTTTTTTGAAAGGGAAAAAAGAGAAACCCTTATCAAATGTTCTCTCTGTATTAGGTAGAATGAGCTAATGACACTAGAATGGGAGGAGTGTCCCAGATCAGATTTACAGTAGGGGCAGGCAACTGCAAAGCCACCAAGTATAACAGCAAGACACCAACAGGGAGGGAGGGGAAAATACTAAAGCTATTAGCCTACAGACAGTAAGCACTACTGAAAGCCACAAAATGAAAGTTTTTAAACAGATAAAGGAGCAATGAGACTCTACAGGATGCTTTTTAACTGGAAACAAATCAGTCACCCATGCAGATTAGTTAATAGCAATAAAAATGCACTCAAAAACTATGCAGCAGGCAATAAAACGTGCTATATATAAATTGCTAGAAACAATAATCAGTATAAATAATCGAAAAAAGCAGGATACTTCTATATCTCAGCTAAGAGTTGTAGTCAACGCCTCTCCTCCACTCTGCTCAGTGTGTATAGGGCATCATTCTTCAAAGAGTTTCCAGAAAGCCACAACTTTTGTAATGAACAGACCAAAAATATGAGGCAGAAAATCTGGATGTTCTGTAACATTATGGACGGTTGAAACATATGGTAGTTGGTCATTTTAGCGATGAAAAGAATTCATAGCTGAAGCAGTGTTATGGGTTCATGTAAAGGAGTACATTGACCTGCAAATTGAATACATTTGCATATTTTATTTTGCATTTTTGTTGAAGTTTGGTAGTAATTGTATGATATAAAGGTGTTAGAGGTGATATGCCCTCTAATTTGTGTCGCAAGATATTTCCAAAGATTGTTTAGCATAAATTCAGAATAACTAGTTTTGTAAAGTGAGTATTTTAAGTGGCTAAGGACCATTAAAATTTTCTGCATGATGGCTGAATGCTAGAAAACTGAGCTGGTAATACACTATTATTCCAAGGGTCAAGTAATTTAATGGTAATGTATTTTTTCTGAGGGTTCCATAAAGCATTGCGTTAAACTATGTACCCACATAAAATTATCAGTGGAACCAGTGAAAGTGTACAAATTGTTGCTTTAGTCTGTATTTCCTTATTATTATAAGGTCATCCGCATATAAAAAGAAATTGTGATGGGAAAGGGAGGAAGATAAATTTATAAAAATGAAAAATAAAATAGGGAGTGGTATAGAACCTTGGGGTATTTCAGTTTGGAGGGTGTAGGTATTGGAAATCACAATCCAATATCATTTATGTCCATTTCAACTGTTTAGTATATCTGAGCCAATTGAATATGATGCCAGCAGCACTCAAGATACTTGGATACAAGATTCATGCTCCTTCCCACCATCTGTAATCCCCCTCAGCCCTCACAGTTCCTCAGATCTCATTTGCTGCTCAGACTAGTCAGATGTGGTCCCCAGGCTCAGAATGGTAGTCATGGTTTATCTCTTGACAGATAAGTGAAAATATTTTCTCAGTCGTCGTTTACTTCAGAGAGATTAGGTATCCTTTGCTTATAGAGTTAGGTTTTTGTAGCAGTAGTGGTGGAATAGTTTTCATATTTAGCACAGGTTTTCCTCTCCCTACCAATCTATATATATATTCATATATGTAAATAAAAATACTTAATTTTTTTATTGCTTTACGATTTAAAATTAGTGTTTCTCTGCTGTTTGTTGTACTGATTATGCTGTTTAGACTTGGGGAAGAACCAGCAGTACACAATATGCAATTACTTATTACTTGGATATTGGTGTGGTTGCTGACTTTTTCTTCTACAGCATGGTGGACAAGGCTCCTGGACTTAAAAAAAGTACTCTGACTGCAGGCAGAAAATTCCCCCCGGGATCTACATTCAAAGTGAGTCTACTGTCTCAGGGAAGTCCACCTTCAGGAGAACTGACGTTCTTATGAGCAGCCGTCCCTTTCAGACCGATGTTCAAAACTTGTACTCAAATACCTTCTACCTGCTTCTGCATTATTGCCATCCTCCTTCCCCTTGGGTTCCCCATCATCAAAGAAAGCAGTGGAAAAGGCTAAGGAGGTGAAATCAACAGAGAGACAGAGAAAGATAAAGAGTGGGAGATATCTAAAGAATCAAAAAAGGTCTCCTGATCCCACAGTGGCTGTGGGTCCTGTTACTAAACAATTTAAACAGTACTGTCTGATACCTTCACTATTGTCAGGGGCAGGAGTCCATATGGATCTCCTCACAGACTCCCCCTGCTTGTGAAACCAAGGTTTTTGCTGGAGCAATCTTCCCCTTGGCTCTGATCTCTGACCTTCCAGACAGAGGTCCTTTCATAGCTCTTCCAGACGAGACTCTACAGCCTTTTCCCTCAGGTTGGTATGGTCATCAAGAAGTTTATTATAAGCAAATGGGGACAGGACAAAGTGAAGTTCCTGAGAATGCAGATACAGATGGGACTTCTTCCTTCTCTTGCCACACCTGTAGTACCGGGACCAGGCCCTTTCACCCCTTTCTTGGTTGCTCCTTCCTTGTTGTGACTTTTACATCCAGTAGTCTTTAACCCGAGCATTTGCCATGGGATCACTTTGTTAGAGCTGGTAGACTGGACATCTTTGCCTCTGACAGTATCCCGCATCCACTTAACTTGACAGCGTCTAATCTCAGGAGGATCCCACAGCAGAGGAGTCTGTGTTGGTGCTCAGGTGTCAGGGTCAATTCAGAAACACTCTGATCCTTCCCCTTGCTGCATCAGAACTAGATAGTTCGGCACAGGTGTCTGCATCTCAGCTGAGATGGACCTTATTGGTGTTGCAATGGGACAGGCCTCATGGGAGCAAGGGGTCTGTAGCAGGCCATTTAGAAAGAGCTCTCATTCTCATTGGAGAGATCCTATGTCCAAACCCTGAACAGGGATACTTGGGCATTGGACAGATTCAGAAAGTGAACTTGCACCCTAGCAATGTTTGCATTACCTTTGCTAAAATACCGTGCATACCTAACGAGATTTCAGAGGGACTTGACCAAAGAGCTCTTCGTGTCCCTTTCGGATGTCATGATGGCAGAGTGCTGCGGTGGTGGATTTGTATTTGGTAACCCTACAATCGATTTAGAATGTCCATGCGCCATATGCTAACACTCCTGGATGAGTTTTGGTGATTTTGCTGAGAGCTTCAAAACATACATTTTGAATACTGTTTTGATGGGTCCATCCTTTATGGACCTCAGGTTAAATACACTGTTAACATGGGTGAGCAGGAAGGCAAAACCCTGTTTGTCACTGGCATATGCTTTTTTTTTTTTTTTTTTTTTTTAACCCCTCGAAGGACCTTTTCATGGAATCAAAAGAGTGGAAAAAGGCTGTGTTTCCATAAATCTTAAGACTTTTCACAGGACTCTTCTGGAGACAGATTCCCAACAGGCAGTGGGGGGGACAACAATAGGCATTGAGTTAGAGACAGAGGTGGTTCGCTAGAACCAGGTTTTTGAGGCCCATGCACCGACAAACCATTTCAGAGCTCTTAAACGGTTGCCCATCTTTTGCAATGTGGAGACAGTTGGTGCAGGAGGACTCCTCACTCTACATCCTCCAATTTGCCATCACTCCTGATTTTGTGACATCAGAGAGTAGTAACCAGAAGGTCTCATTTCCTTCGTTTGCACCCAAAACAAATGTTAGAGAAAGCTTTCCTATATTTCACACCATTTAGAGGGAAGCTGCAGCTCAAGAAACGGCAAAGTTGTTAGACACGTAAGTTATCCAGGAGGCCCCTTCAGAACAGCGAGGATCTAGTGTCTACTTGAGATTTTTTTGGTTACAAAGAAAAATGGGAACCTCTGGCCCATCTTGGATCTCAGCCACCTAAATCAGTTTGTGAAACAAACAACCTTCCGGATTAACATGGTACAGTCCATTTTGCCTCTGCTAAGGAAAGATAACTGGATGTGTATGGTGGACTTCCTAGATGCTTACTATCACATAAAAATAGCCAGGCAGTCCAGGTGGTTCCTTCTGATATTTGATCTATTTTCATATGCTGGCTTTTGTCATCATATTGTGTATTTTGAGAGTTTTCTGAGTTGGATATATTGTTGCCTTTTGTTATGGCAGGGTTTTTTTTTCCATGTCTGCCATGGTCATTATTTTTTAAGCACTTTTATTGAATTATCACTTGTGGCAGACAAACTTGCTAATACGTTTTATTACTTTTATATAAATGCAAGTTCACATTTACAAACATTGTACATCACATATATTGTTTTATACAATATTATCAAACCAACATTACATAAATTGTTCATTTTCTGCCTTCTGTTATATCTCATTCCTCCACAAAAACATTTTCTGCTTGTATTGTTCCCAAAATGTCCATATTTAATGTAATTTACTCCTACCCTTTTCTAAAATCCCACTGCCTGTTCTTTTATCTGTTACAATATTCACTTCTTTGTGTATGGTTTGTTTAAACTTTGATTTCCATTTTCTAATAATTGATCTGAAGTAGTTGACTTCATTTGGTCTTCAACGTGCGGATTATGGATCTGTATCAGATCCGTCATGGCCGCATTTCCAGCATCTGATCTGACCTCCAAGCCCCTTCCCTTTCCCACAATGCCCCATGCCTCCTTCCTTCCTTCAGATCTTGTTTGCCGCTGGAAAAGCAAGCAGTATGGTCCAAGCTCTAGGCATATAGTGAGTAGTGCAAGTGCTCTTTTTTTTATCTTTTTTCTACCTTTCTTAATGTTTCTCTCTCTCGCTTTCTGTCTTTTCCCTCCCCACGACATTAAAAAAAAAAAAAAAAAAAATTCTTGCCTCTTATTTTTTTTTCCTTTTTGGCATATCTCCTTTTGTGTGTGTGTGGGAGTGTGCCTGACCTATTTAGGGATGTCTGAAGCCCCTAAATTAGTATTCAGGAAGTGTACAGAGTGTGGCCATAAGCCTTCCTCAGCTGATGGCCTCACTCTGTGTGTAGTGTGCCTGGGCGCGGTGCACCTTCAGACTCTTGTCCTATCTGTGCTGGGTTCAGTCCCAGAGCACTGAAGGACAGGAGGGGCAAATTGATCTTGAAAGGACTACTTCTTTCCACGGGGACGGTTGCTGCTGCACCCACCTCTTCAGGGACAGCAGCTGCATCTTCCTCTTCCCCTGCCTCTGGGACTCAAACTCCCACCAAGAATTTCGGGGAAGGGGAGAAGATCAAGAGAGACAAGCCGTGGAAGTGGACCTCTGACCACTCGGCCCCGGCTGGCCTGCCAGCTAAAGTTAGGACACCAATTAGGCCCGGATCGCTCCGTCTTCAATCCCAGAGGTTCTCTCCTGAGCCGGAGGAATCGCGGGCCAGATCGCCGGTTAGGTGCCACCGAACTGGCATTCTAGACCAGTTTGTGGCATCATCCTCCCACTCCACCCAAAGCCTCAGTGAAGCGGAGATGGACAAGATGATGCAGAGATTTATCCGCACTCAAATCCAGATGGGGGTCTTGCTGGCACTCTCTCCCTCTGGATAAGGGAGCTTGCAGTCCTTTTTTACACCAATTACTCCTTCTCCAATCCGACCTGTGGTTTCTGAGCTCCTGGATCCGAGGACCCTCAGGGTCTGCACTAACAGTACCCTCTACCTCAATGCCTGCCTTTGCCTTGAGCATGTCGGATTCAAGCTCTCGGAGCCATAGTCTTTGGGTCATATCCCAGGGATTGTTGTCGGTACCGAGCCTTTCAGAGCTCAGTACTTGTCTTGGTATCTCGGCTTATGGAGTATCGACTCTGACTCCCTTGTCGGGTCAGAGGGTAACGGTTCCAGCCAGTATTTCCCAGGAGGTCTGTTCCCCTTGAGCCTTTGTGGTGGAGAGGGTTCTGTTGGTTTCATCGAGACCCTTGATCATCTCGTCCTCGGACTCTATCCTGACTCCCTCTGCTTTGGGTGCAGTCCCGACCATCTTGTCAGCTCAGTGACAGCCTGTGCCAGTTTTGCCTCAGAAAGCTCCACAAAGGGAGCAGCAGGAGGTTTGTGAGTCTTCCCCAGAGAGTCTCTGTGAGGAGGTTCCTTGCAAACGAATGTGTAAGAGGAGGCACCTGGACTCCCCACCAGAGTCCCTTACCAAAGACACTGATTTGGAAGAGGGGGAAGGCTCCCCACAGTCACCCCCCTCCCCAAGAATGTCTCCTTTGGAGACATCATGGAACTCCGCCGGGGGGGGGGGTGTTCTGCCCAAAAACTGACCTCAAACTAGTCAGTATTCCTGGAGGCATTCGGCACAGGCCCATCTACTTCTTGGGTGTCCCCTCCCATGGATCGTTTGGTGGATCTGATAACATCTCCGGCATGGAAGGAACCGGACACCGTGGACCCTATCCCTAAGCACCTGGATAAAGTGCTTAGTCCCCCTTCAGACAGGGCTTGCTGGAACAAGGGATGCCCCTGGATGCTATGGTTGTGGCAGCCACCACCAAGAAAGAGCTTCCGGAGGAGAGCTCTACTGTTCTTCCTCCTGCTCGAGAGTCAAGAGCGATGGACCATTTTGGGATGTGGGTGTGTGCTTCAGCGTCCTTCTCTGTAAGAGCGCTGAACTACATGGCACATGTCATTCGACTGCAGTGAGTCTTGGTCAAGGAGATTGCTGAGGTGACCCCGGAGTCCATGTTGGCGAGGGATAGAAAGACATTCTCCGCTCGGATGACCACTCTCAAGGCTGTGGCAAATACGTCCATGCGTCTTCTCTCCCATGCCATGGAGGGAGCCGCTAGGGCGGCCAGTACTGGCATTGCCATTAGGTGCCAAGGATAGCTCCGGCTTTGTCAATTCTCAGAACCCTTCAAGGTGTCATTTACAAATGCCCCTTAAGATGGTTCTTCCCTTCTTGGGAAGTCAGTAAAAGAGACATTGGCCCAGAGTGAGAAAGACGGGACGACACTATCTGCCATCGAGATCCGCTTCTCCTCCACTCAAAGATTCTTCTCAAGGAATCAGCGATGGACGAAGAAGATATGGTTCCAAAAGTCTCAGGCGTTTTTCTGAGACACTCAGGACTCACCTTCCCCCAGAGGCAGAGGGGGTTATGATAGATGCTGCCCTAGGGGCAGAGGGGGTCCAAGAAATTTCACGTCCCGAGAACCTTTCTTGGACAAACCCGGGCAGCAGCAGGGTGCCTGACTACTCATCACTGGAGGCAGTCGGGGGTCAACTATCACTTCATCCAGTGGCATGGGAGTCCCTGACAACAGATCATTGTGTGTTACAAATTATATCCAGAGGATATTCCATCCCATTCAACTAACCACCACGACCACCGAAGCACCTCAGGTACATTCCACCCGCACAAAGGGAGGAAGCTGCTATAGAAATAACAAAGCTGCTAAGAAAATGAGTCATTCAGCCTATCTCCAAGACCAGTCTGGATCTGGCATTTATTCCAGGTTCTTTTTAGTGCCAAAGAAAACGGGGGACCTAAGACCCATTCTGGATCTTTCCACCTTGAACCTGTGAATAGCCAAGGTGAAATTCAGGATGGTCACTCTTCAATCCATCCTGCCCTTTCTGCAGGCAAATAATTGGATGTGCTCGATTGACCTCCAGGATGCACACTATCATATCAAGATGGACAGGTGCTCTCGAAGGTTTCTCCACTTCAGGCTAGGAGCCAGTCATTATCCATTCAGAGCCCTTCCCTTTGGTCTCACCACAACCCCCAGGGTGTTCACCAAGGTTATGGCAGTAGTAGCGGCTCACCTGAGGCCTCAGGGTATTCTTGTCTTCCCTTACCTGGATGATTGGCTCTTTGCTGCTCCTTCCAAGCATCTACTTTGCCAAGCCAGGGACAGTTTCCTCTTGCTAGTAAAAAGACTGGGCATCACCATCAGTCTCAACAAGTCATCACTGGCCCCAGTTCAGATCTTAGACTTCTTTGGGGCTCAGTTGGACACGATTCAAATGAAAGTTTTCCTCACCCCAGACAAGGATATACAGTCTCAAATTGCATGTTCTATACGTTCTCCAAGTTCCGACAGCAGGAACAGTACTAAGGGCATTATGGCCTATGGCAGCCATGATAAATCTATTACCTTTAGAAAACCTTCACATGCGGATTCTCCAGTGGATGCTTGCTGTTCAGTGGTCCCTGTTAGATCTGCCATTGTCACATTCCATTCGAATCTCCCAAGTATGCAGGGACTCTCTTCAGTGGTGGATTCAGTCCCCAGATCTAATCAGGGGATGCCCTTTTCTTCTGTCCTTTCCCAAAATCATGGTGACTATGGACACCTCCCAGCTAGGGTGGGGGGGGCATTGCGTGGGAAGGACGGTCCAAGGCACATGGTCCCCCACTACAGACCAGCTTGCATATCAATGTCCTAGAGATGAGGGTGGTCCTTCTTGCATTGCAGGCCCTTCATGCCCATCTCCTTCTAGGGACATTTGCGATTCAGATAGACAATATGTCAGTAGTCTAGTACATCAACAGACAGGGGGGAACCAGATCTTATCCCTTAAGTCGTGAAGCCATGAGAGTGTGGGAATGGGCAATCTCTACCAATGCACATCCCGGGCTGTCCAACGTTCTTGCAGACAGGTTCAGCAGGTCTATTCTGATGTCTTATGAGTGGTCTCTGAATCCTTCAATGGCAGAACAGATCATTCTAAAGTGGGGTTGTCCTTACTGCGATCTTTTCGCATCTCCTTCCAACGCAGAATGCAGCGAGTTCTTCACTCTGAACTCCCCTCAGGGGTAAGTCCCCAGAGATGCACTTGTCCATGCTTGGCCTCCTGATCTTCTATATGCTTATCCTCCACTACCCATCATTTCGAAGTTTCTTCAGAAAGCTCACAGGCTGGTGATCACTGTGATCCTCATTGCCCCATTCTGGCTTCACCAAGTTTGATTTCCCTCTCTATGGTCTCACCTAGTAGTTCCACCATAGACATTGGATCCACTTCCAGATCTTATTTCTCATCTCTCACCCAGACCTGGACAGTCTGAAGCTCACTGCTTGGCTGCTCCTGTTCCCATGATTGTTAGGACTCCTGGTTTATCATCCCAGTTATGACTATTCTGGTGGCAGCTCACAAGTCTTGCACTAGAAAGGTTTATCATAGCAAGTGGAAACGTTTTTCCATATGGGCTTTACAACGTGCGTTAGACCCTTTTACTGCCCCTTTGTCTGCAGTTTTAGAATTTTTGGTGGGAAGTTTTCAGCAGGGTGCCAATTCCTCCACAGTCAAAGTCCAATTGGCAGCTATTTCCAATTTTCACATAGGAGAAAACATGTCATCTTTGGCTTCTTCTAAACTTTGTAAGACCTTCCTTAAAGGTACCTTTCTTCTTAGACCACCGGTGAAGGAACCTACGCCCTGTGGGACCTTACTTTAGTACTTTAGGCTTTATTTTCCCCCCTCCCCCTTTTGAACCTGCAGCTTCTGTAGATTTACAGTTTTTATCTTGGAAGACTGCCTTTTTGGTCGCCATTACTTCTGCCAAGAGAGTGTCAGAACTTCAAGCGTTATCCATTAAGGTTCCTTGTATGATCTTTCACAAAAGCAAGTGTGTCCTTGCATATCAACCCGTCCTTTCTTCCTAAAAGTAGCATCAGAAGTGAATATCAATCAATCAGACAATCAATCTTCCAGTTCTTTTCCCTAATATTCAGAACAAAGAGGAATACAAATTACATCTTCTAGATGTGCATAGACAATTGAGATTTTACTTACACAGAATGAACATTTTTCCTAAATCAGATCAGTTATTTGTTTCTTATTCCAAACCTTTTTTAGGTAAACCAATTTCCAAAGCAACAATTGCTCGTTGGATTTCACAGTGCATTATTCAAGCCTACTCTGTCAAGGGAGTTTCCCCTCCAGGGCAGGTAGAGGTGCATTCAACTAGGTCTATGGCTTCTTCAGCTGCCTTTTGGTCCAAGGTTTCGCTGGATGATATCTGTTTTGCAGTTACTTGGTCCTCATCTCATACCTTCATTTCACATTACAAATTGGATATTGTATCCAGGAACAGGGCATCCTTTGGCTCCACAGTGCTCCAGAATATCCTTCCATGAGGGCCACCCAGGTGTTTGGTAGCTGGGGACTCTGTCCCACAGGTTGAAGACCAATTGAAGTCAACTGCTTCAGATAAAGAAGTTTTGTACTCACCATAACGTTCCATATGAGTAGTTGTACTTCATTTGTCTTCAGCCACCCCCCTTCCTCCTACCTTGCCACTGTGAATACTGACCATATATGGAGATGGTTACATCAGGAATGTCTTTAGGCATACTTTGACTCAGGATTTTTGGGTTACCAGTTGTGGCAAGGTATTAGGTCGGTAATGTGTGATGTTTTTTAGCAGCAAACTCGATCTGAAGGGAGGAAGGAGACGGGGGCATTATGGGTAAGGAGAGGAGCTTGGAGCTCTGATCAGATGCTGGAAATGTGGCCGTGACGAATTGAAGACAAATGAAGTACAACTACTCAGATGGAAAGTTATGGTGAGTACATAACTTATTCTTTTTGGCAGCCACCAGAATTAAACTTAACAAGGCCTTTTATGTCTAGGCAATTCACATCCTGTATCCATCCACAACCCCTTTACCCATTTTTGCACATGGGGTTGGGGTGTCACTTCAACAGTGACACTTTTCTACAGCCAAGGTTTACACCGCCAAGTCCTGTATCCCAGCTCAAAAAAAAAACATTTCCTTAGTTACACTCATTTGCTTGCCCAGTATTCCTGACAGAGTACTCTGTAGGGAATTTTTAAAGTCTGTCAACGTATTACACTCCGAGAACATATACTCCCAGGTACCTCTTTTTTCCCCCATTACACCGCTAACATTTGCCGTCTACCTGAGGAAAAATTATTTGGAATCTGCTTGGGGTATAAAAAGTACCTATGCAAACACTTCCAAACAAAAATCTTAAATCTTCTAGATAATGATGCTTATTTGGGAGTGATACATATGTCCTGCCATTGTTTCTTTGTGAATTGCTTATCTTATCTCTCTATCCAGTCTTTTCTGACCTCCTCTGATTCCTATAGTTACTGTACAATATTTTATATTTCCGTACTAATGACCCCTTTTTTAACAGCAGATTATGTTCTAGATTCAACTAAAAACTCAACTAGTGCATATCTTTAATTTAAGATTTTCATATCCCTTTCTCTTTGCCTGCACAATATCAATCCTTGATAGAGAAAGCAATCTCTGTTCTGCATTCCAAATGTCTTCTTGGCCTCTTCCCATTCTATTATCTTCCCCTCTAATTATTTGTTCCCAATACCTTGGTTCCTTTGCAAGTTTCCACCAATAAATTCCATTCCCCTCTTGCCTATTCTCTGTACCCCTAATTGCAGTCATCCCAATCAGCAGAATCTCCTTGATCCATTCTTAGTTCTTAGTCTACTTTCTACTACTTTATGAATATAATAATCTGTATGACTGTTATTCTCCTTAAGGAAATGTGTCCAAAATCCCACGCCTTCCTTATTTCTTGAATTGCCCTCCTGCTTCATCATCTTCTGTTTACACTTTGAATTATAGCTTTCTGCTAACAGCCTTAAATGTGCAGCTAAAATATTCCTTCAAATAAGGTAATCCTAAACCACCTTGTTCTTTTGGAAGAATCAACTTATCCCACTTGACTCTTGCCTCTTCCCCTCCTAGATAATATCTTTCAACTCTTTCCACAAAGTCTCTGGTTGATAAAAATATGCCTGATCTGTGTATAAAACTAAAGGGACTAAAAACATTTTTACTGCTTGTATCTTGCTATCCATATCCATAGGCAAGGGCTTCCAGTTTGTCAGTTTTTATATTATCTTTTGATGTGATGTCTGGTCAGTCTTCATCAAACCTGTGGGGTCAGTTCCGCCCTCTGAACTAACTCTGCCATTAGCGAGCTAAAGCTTCCAACTAGAGCTCCTCCCATCCTACCCATACTCCCTCACTCCTCCCAGATACCTCATATTTCGTTTGCTGCACATCAGCAAAGCATTGTGGTCTGTTAGAGCTCTTCCATGGGTTCTTTTTCAACATTCCTTTGGGTTGTGTGTTGGCCTTTTGCCTGTTTGTTAAAAAAAAAACTACCCCTCTACTTTTTCTGTACCATTTAAAAAAGAAAGAAAAAATCTCTCTTTTTAATCTAGAGTCTACTGCTGCTTATTTTTCCATCGCTCCTTTCCTTTTCTTCCTTCTTTCTTTCTACTGTGTTGGAGAAATCCGACAAACCTGTTGGGTTTTAAAAAATGCAGGTTCTGTGGGCACCAGAACCCTGTATCCTGATGCCCACAGAGTGTGTGTTTATTGTCTAGGACCTGCACACCTTGAAGTGGAGTGCTCTATCTGCAAGGCCTTCTTCCCTGGTTCGTTGCAGATAGAAGAAATAAACTGGTCCTCAAAGGGCTTATGCCAACTCCTCCTGCAGCAATTCCTTCTGTCTCAGGGCTCAAACCCAAACTAAGAAATTCAAGGAAGCCAGGGACACTAAGAAACTGTCCCTGGACCCCTTTGTCTTAGTTCTGTTGGAGCCTACTAAAAAGGCCCCAAGAACCTCAGAGCAGAGCCCTTTGGCACCGATCTTTGCACTGATCTCTCTGCCCCGTGCCCCTGTCTCCTTGTCAGGGCCGGAACCTTTGGTACTGAGGACGTCCCCTCAGGATGTCTCTCCAGACCGCACTTCAGGTCTTTCTCTGTTTCTTCATTCTTCAGGTCCTGTTGGAGGCTGTCAGAGAATGAGTCAGACTGATGAGGAAATTGCTCTATATGCAGATTCAGATGGGGGTTATACCAGCTCCATCCCCTACAGGATTTGTGAGCACATCTTCCCCTTGCAGAATAGTATCATTTTTTCCGATTCGGCCTGCCGCTTCGAAGCTCCTGGATCAGTCAGTCCCAGGGGCCTGTTCTTTGGGCCCTGTAGTCATTTTGATTTCAGCCTGACTGCTTCCTTGACTTGCTCAGTGCAGATGCCTTGACATCTAGCCTGGGGGGATGACCTTTGATTCTGAAGTTGTTGGAGCGGTTGCTTCCCTTTGGTGTCTTGGCATTCAGCAGCTCAGCACCAATTCCCTTCTCGGAGCAGAGGGCTGCTGCTGACTAGGAAAAGTCTGTTCCTGAGCCTTCAGGGCAGGGGAAGCTTCCTCTGGGAGTGCCTTGGCCTTTAAGGTGGTGTAGAGGTTCCTCTCCACTCCTAGGAGATTCCCAGCTTCTATAGTATTGGATCCACACCTTCTCTTCCTGAGCTTTGCGTCAGACCTCATATCTGCCACCAGGGTAGCCAGCCCCTCAGCAGCCCAAGCCTTTTCCACATGTGGAAGCCCAGACTTCTTCCGACACCTCCCTGGAGCACCCCACCAAGGAGGCTTCTTACAAAAAAAAGTGTAAAAAGAGACACCTAGATTTCCCAAAGGAAGCTCTCATGACAGAGACAGACTTTGATGAAGGCAAGTGGTCCCCTTGATCTCCACCTGACGTCTCCTTTAGAGACATTTTGGAAATCCTTCATCAGAGAGGTGGCTGGTTGGCCCCAAACCCCACCCCAGATGAGTCAGTGTTCCTGGAGGCCTTTGCAACCCAAACATCTACATCCTGGGTGTCTCCCCCTGCAGACCCCCTCCCTAGTGGACCTGGTGTCTGCAAGGGCATGGAAGGAACCAGATGCTGCAGAACAGATACCAAAAAGAGCTGACTAAATTCTCACTGCCCCTCAGAATAGACCCCACTGGACAAAGTGTATTCCAGTAGATGCTATGGTGGTTGCATCAGCCACCAAGAATGTGCTTACCCAGGAAAGCTGTACTGTCCATCCCCATAACAGGGAGTCTAGTGCTATGGATAGATTTGGAAAAGGGTCTAAACTTCTTGCACATTTGCCCTCCGTGGGTTGAACTACCTTTCCAACTTCACGAGGCTACAGTGGGACTTGCTTAAGGAAAACTCTAGCTCTGGCCCTAAGTCCATGACTGCAGAAGAACGGAACTCCTCCTCCTCTCATATGGCCACTCGGCAGTCCATTTCCAATGTGTCCATGAAGCTCATCTCTCACACAGTTGTGGGTACCTGTAGGGCAGCCAGTTCCAGCATTGCCATTAGGCGTAATGCCTGGATGTGGTTTTGTGATTTTGTAGAACCTTTTAAGGCATCATTTGTCAATGCTCCCTTTGACGGTTCCTCCCTCTTTGGACCGACCGTACAAGAGACACTCCCCCACAGCGAGAAAGATGGAATGACCGTGACTGCCATTGGAATCCACTTCTGTACCCCACAAAGATCCTTTTCCAGGAATCAACATGGGGGAAAGAAGTTGTGGTTCAGAAAGTCCCAGGATCCTTTCCAGGACTCTCTGGGAGATTTTTCCCCCATGGGCAGAGGGGAGAATAATTTGAGTGGTAGACACTGCCCACATGGCAGAGGATGTCAGATAAATCAGGGATCTCTGGATTCTTCTCCAGAGAGATCCTTGCAACATCCCTAAAGCATTACCCGACTGTCCATCTTTAGAGACAGTCAGGGGACATTGTTCTTTACACCTAAAAGCCTGGTTAGCCATCACAAAAGATGGATGGGTGCGAAGAATTGTATCCAGAGGTTACTCCATTCCCTTTTTAAACCTCGTCAGAGGGAGGCAGCATTTTTGGGAATTGCAAAGTTGCTTTTAAAAAAAAAAAAAAAAGAGGAGTCCTCCAGGAGGTGCCTCCAGACCAACGTGGATCAGGAATTTACTCCCGGTTCTTTTTAGCTCCAAAGAAAACAGTGGACCTCAGGCCCATACCGAACCTAACTTAACCTGAACAAATCATTGAAACACACAAAGTTCAGGTTGGTCACGGTTCTGTCCATCCTCTCCTTTCTACAGAAGGACAATTGGATGTGCTCAGTAGACCTGAAGGATGCATGCTATTATATCAAAGTGAACAGACGCTCCCAAAGGTACTTCCATTTCAGGCAGGGGGCCAGTCACTACCAGTTTCATGTGCTTCCATTTAGTCTCACCACAGCCCCCAGGGTGTTCACCAAATGCACGACAGAAGTTGCAGCTTAATGGCATGGATTCCACATGTTTCCTTATCTGGACGACTGGTTCCTAGTCGCATGTACCAGGCATCTACTGATCTAACCCAGGGATTTTCTCTTGCAATTGGCTTTAACCTTGGGGACAATTACAAATCTTCAGAAGTCACAATTGTACCAGTACAAATTATACATTTTATAGGAGCCCCTTTGGACACAATCAAAACCCTAGCCTATCTTCCACCAGACAGGATCCTTTCACTAAGGATGCATATCAGACAAATGCTTGCATTTCCAATTCCTCCAGCAAATGTACTCAAGGCTTTGGTCTCTATGGCCACAACAATAATATACTACCGACAGCTCACTTACACATAAGTCCTTCAGTGGACATTGTCAGTTCAATGGTTTCTTCTACACCAACCCTCGAATCACCCTATAAGACTGTCTTGAGTTTGCAGAAATTCTCTATCATGGTGGCTTTGCGATCCAGAAGTCATTCTTCCCACTCCCATCGCCACAGTGATTATCTGGAAAGGACAGTTCAAGGCAAGTGGACTCCCCAGGAGACCAGCCTGCATGTCAACATCCTACAGATGATGGCTGTACTTCTAGCATTGCAAGCACTTCACTCCCTTCTCCGTCTAGGGATAATTGTGATTCAAACCAACAACATCACAATGAGAATGTTTCAATTAGTTGTCTCTAACATCCGCTTTCGAATTGCAATGCACATTCCCAGGGAGCACAACATACTGGCAGACAAGCTCAGCAGAGTGTAATTGATGCCTCACAAGTGGTCTCTGAATCAGTCAGTGGCAAAGATTTTCCTCAAATGGGGTCAACCTCTAATCACATCTAACTTCTCTAGTGCACACTGCAGTGCATTCTTTTCAATCTTACCTTTAAGCATCCCTGTGACTAGCACTTTCTCTAATACTTGCTGGAAAGCACTAGGAAGCCTTAAACTCATACAAACACTGAACTCTCCTTGTTAACAAGGAGAAATTAATAGTAGGCACTAAACAGCCTATAATTGCAAAGTACCTTGCTAAGTAAACAGCTCCTATACTTTACAAAGAAAAAAAAAAAAAGCCCCAAACCAAGCATGTCCAAGGGTCAGCTTCGGTGATTTCTCCTGTCCACCTGGTGAATCTGGGCATACTGGGGCAAGGCAGCATTGCCTCATGTACACAGACAACCCTCTCCTCCTACCACCCAACACTACAACCTGTGAGAGATGCACTTACATAGCCAAAATGGAAGCAAAGCTCTCTCCACCCAAGATTGTGCTAAACAGTCAAGAGGAGAAGGTTAACACCCACACTACATCTCAAGCAACACATAGCCCTTCTAAACCCGCACCACCAACACCCACATATAGCAACACTAAATCCACATATGCAGAGGCCCTTAACTGTAACCTGCCCAAGCAACAAAGACCTCTGAAGCTGAAGCAAACCAACACCAATCACAACCAATGTGTCACATAGTTCACAACACCAGTGTGCCACCCAGCAACAGCTAGACAATGTACCTAACACTTTAGTCATAGGTGACTCTATAGTCCGGCACACTGATGTCCCTCTCACCAGGTTGAATAAGGAGAAAATTACAGTCAGCTGCCTGTCGGGTGCCAGGATCGCCACATAGCATGCACTCAAGTCACTCCACAACAAGTACAAATATGACTCTGTTATTGTCCATGTTGGAGTGAATGACTTGAGCTCCCTGGACTACATGAAAAGAGACATGGAAGAGCTCTCGGATCATGTGGCCCAGGCAGGTATGACCCTAGCTCTGAGTAGCATCCTGCCTTCGCCCAGAATGATACCACAATATAAGGATAAAATGATTGACTTCAACAATTGGCTAAGCTTATGGTGTCATTCAAAGGGGATCCAGTATCTGTCTGCCTGGGATGACATGATTGACAGACCACGATGCTTTGCCAGAGATGGTCTGCACCTGTCGCCCTGGGATTCAGGTTACTGGCTAAGGCTCTTGCCACCCTATAGTGCCTTTTTAGGCAAACTTCAAAGGACAAAACCACCACCGTAACAGGTACAAGCATGCAAAATCTGAAGGTAATGCTACTCAATGCTAGAAGTCTAAACCTCAAAATGCACTCTCTCGAGGCACTCCTAAAAATGGTGAACATCGATATCTGTGCAGTAACTGAGACCTGGTTCAAGGCTCCAGAGAGCACCACTGCAATACCAGGCTACAACTCTTACCACACTTTTACCACCAAACCAGGACCGAAACACTAAAGGTGGAGGAGTGTCAATATTCACCAAGGATATTCACACCACCAGGCTAGTTGGCCAAGACAATGTGTCTGAAATTCTCCAAGTGCAACTAACACTAGGTAAGACTGCCATCCAAATTGTAGCTTGCTACAGATCCCCCACTATACCCCAAGATTCTCACTACACCTTTCTAAACATACTGGAAAATATTAAGATAGAACCAAACACCCTAATACTGGGTGATTTTAACTACCCTGCCATTAACTGGGAAAACTACTCATGTCCCAACACCTTTGCTATAACGGTTCTTGGAATTCATAAATTCCAATGCCCTGGATCAACTAATCCATTGTCCCACCACAATATCCTAGACCTGGTCATTACCAACATGGGAAATCAATGCTCCATACCTATGGTCACCCCCTCGTTAGTCAGGTCTGACCATAAGCTAATCACCCTTAACATCCACATCCCACCCCCACCCCCAGTAAAGAAACCACCATAAAAACTTCTCCAAAGCCAACTTCATGCTACTCAAGTCAAGTGACAAACTTCATAACACCCATGCAGGCGGAACTGAAAGTTCAACTGCTGAATCCTACACTAAGGCACTGTGCACATCCACTTATGCATGAATTGTGCCATCCCAAATAGAACCAAAATGCTCTCATCCAAAAAGGAAGCCAATCTGGTGGTCCCCTGCCATAAACAAACTTTACAACAAAGGAAGAAACTTTTGCAGAAAAGAGGAAAATCCCAGGATGCAAAAACTCCTTACTGGCCTCAGTAAGAAACTGAGATGCCTCATAAAATCCTCCAAAGCTAGTTCTGAAAATAAAATTGCCAAAGATTCCAAAGACAACCACAAAGCATTCTATAACTATGTCAAGAATCTAAATGGCAATGCTCAGATCTGCTCTGAGCTAAAACAGAATGGCATTAAATATACTGATCCAAAGGATATTGCCAATATCCTGGCAGATCGATTCAGTGCCAACTTCACCCCCCTCTCACCCCCTAAATGGCCCATCTCAATACCGGAAGATTGCCAAATTCCAGTAATACCACACAGGTACAAAACGCACTCTCTAAAGCCAAGAATACAGCATCCATGGGACCAGATGACATCCCGGGCTGTGTACTACATGAACTACAATATGAACTGGCACCTCATCTAAGTGTCATGTTTAATCATAGCCTCACCTCAGGTTTCGTGCCCACTGAGTGGCGCAGAGCTACAGTTATCCCAATCCACAAGGGGATCCACCTTGGATCCCGGAAACTACCGTCCCATCAGTCTGACAAGCCTTATCTGCAAGGCCATGGGCGTATTATCATGGAACTTATAAACAAAGACATTGGCAACCTTCAAACACTGGACCCCACCCAGTTTGGGTTTGTGAAGGGCCGATCTTGTCTCCTGAACCTGATTGACTTCTTTGAATCAGTCTCCAGAGCCATGGACAAGGGTAAGGTGGTCCACACAGCCTATCTAGACCTTGCCAAGGCCTTTGACACCATCCCCACTCTGGAATCATAGATAAACTTACTAAGTTGGGCATTAATCCCTATGTCACCCAATGGGTTGCTAAATGGCTTACTGATAGAACCCACACTGTAAAAGTAGCCGACTCCAAATCCAGCTCCAGACAAGTGACAAGTGGAGTACCTCAGGGTTCAGTCCTGGGCCGCTCTTGTTTGGCATCTACTTCTCTGAAGTACAGGTCAATACTAAGGGACTCTGGCTAACACAGTTTGCAGATGACTGCAAACTGGGAGCCATTATTGAATCCCAAATGATGTGGATACTCTACCAAGGGCCTTACAGAAACAGCTGCTTGGTGCCAGAGCCATGGGCTCAAGCTCAATCCCAAGCAATGTATTGTTATCCCCTTTGGGGAAAACCATGTATCCATGAATTACCATATTGGTGGCAGTACACTAAACACAGAAAGTGTGATGAGACTTAGGGACACAGGTGGACAGTGGTCTCACCTTCGATAACCACATCGCCACAACAATCAGGAAATCCTTCTATGTGGCACACCTCATCACGAAGGGCTTTTCATCCAGAAAAAAGGAGGTCATTGTCCCACTGTACTCATCCCTCATTAGACCCCCATTTGGTATGTACCTCTCAAGACATCTACAACAACTGGAAAGGCCTCAGAAATACCTCACTAAAAGAATCACAGGCCTAAAGCAGATGCCCTACGCTGACCGCCTTAAAAACTCCAGCTATACTCTGTCATATCGTCTACTCAGAGGCGATCTCTGCTTAACATACAAGGCCATGTCAAACCCAGAGCTGTTGGACATGCTACACTTAAGAAATCCCAATCCCTCAGAGCTGGGATCTAAACCTTGTCATCACATTAAACAAAACATGCTGGAGGGATAGGTTCCTGACCCAGAGACTCCCCAGACTCTGGAATTGATTGCCCATACATGTCAAGCAGAGTGCCTCTTTGGACCTCTTCAAGAGGAACCTTGACGATTGGATGGGAGAAAGGAAATTCACCCCAGGGATCACGTCAGTCGTCCTGCTAGACAGGGGTCCAGGAAAGTAAATAATGTAGGAAGAAATAGCCAGGGAATTGTTATGGCTAGGCTTGTATAGGCCCTAGGGCTGATAGCCTAGTACCAACCTATGAACCTGGCTGCGACCTGTTCATTTCTCCCCTCAACAGCAAATGCATCAAGTACTTTGTCCTGATCCCTCCACAGGACCAGTCACCAAGAGATGCTCTAGTCCATGCATGGCCCCCGGTCTACTTTATGCATTCCTACCTCTTCCTTAGATTCCAAAATTTCTTCAGAAAGCATGCAGGTTGAAGAGCAACGTGATCCTCATTGTTCCTTTTTGGCCTCGACAAGTCTGGTTCACTTGCCTATGGTCTCATCTGATTTGCCCTCCATGGATGCTGGAACCGGTTCTAGAGTTCCTGTCCCATCCCTCAGGGCAAATCCATCCGGATATTCACAGCTTGAAATTAACAACATAGTTTCTCCAATTCCAGTGATGGCTAGGCATTCCAGGCTTTCTTCCCCAGTTCAGAAGATTCTGATCTGAAGTAGTTTACTTCATTTGCTCTTCAACCTGTGGCATTTGGATCCGGATCAGATCCAAGACGGCAGCTTCACCAGCATCAGATCTGAGCTCCAAGCTCCTCCCCTTACCCATAATACCCCTCCATCTCCTTCCTTCTCTCAGATCTCATTTGCCACAGCTTAAACTAGCATTGGAGTCTCGGAGCTCCAGGCGTGGTGATTTTCAATAGCGATATTTTTTGGGTAAATGAGTGCTATTTCTTGTAGTGTTAGGTCAGGTTTTCATTTCCTTTACCTCCCCTACCTCGCTGTTGCCTCGTTTAAATAAAAAAAAAAAAGGCTAGTTAGTGTGGTAGTCTCCCCCATCCTTCCCTCCACCTTGTTAGTTAGTCTGTGTGTGGTTGGGTTGGTAAAGAGTTTGTGCCTTCTTCCTTGGCATGGCTGAGCATACTGCCTGTTTTTAGGAAGTGCACAGTGTGCCCACAAGCTCTCCCCAGCTGATGGCCACACTCTGTGCGTTGTGTGCTTAGGAGTCCCTCACCTTTCTACTGGCTGCTCGAGTTGCACAGGCTTTAATCCAAGGGCCTTGAAAGACCGCAAGGCCAAATTAGTTATGAAGGGACTGCTTTCTACTTCGGGGGGGGGGGGGTGGCTGTCCCCACGACTACTTCAGTGACTGCCTCTACTTCTTCTTCTTCAGCCTCTTCCCAGGCCAGAACTCATCCTCCTGAAAAGAGGTCTGTGGAAGGGGAGCAACCTAAAAAGGAACAGGGACAAGGTGAGGACGAGATCCTGGACTGACCGGGCCCTCCTGAAAAACTACAGGCTATTTCTAGGCCTAGCACTCCTCAGCTCTGCTCACCAAGGTTCTCACCGGAGCTGGAGGAGCCTAGACCTTCTTCAAGGGCCTCTGTGCACCGACATTCCAGGTCAGAGTATGTGGCATCATCGTCGCGCTCCACCAAAAGTTTAAGAGAAGTGGAGATGGACAAAATGATGTGAAGATTTATTCGCACCCAGATCCAGATGGTTGTCTTGCTAGCCCCCTCTCCCTTTGGAGCGGAAAGCTCGCTTCCCTTTTTCACCCTTATAACCCTTATAACTCCTTCTCCGATTGGCCCCTGTATTGGAGTTTTTGGATCCGAGAGGTCTCGGAGTCAGAGGTTCGGCACCGATGGTATCTTGTACCTCAATGCCGGCCATTACCTTGAGCCCATCGGATCCGACTACTTTGTTCCCGAGCAGCTCTCAGAGCTGTAGTCTGGGCATCGGATCCGAGGTGGGTTTCTGTCGGTTCCAACTGTGTTAGGTTACGGTCCTCCCCTCGGCGCCTGAGGGCTCTGCCCCAATTCCCCTGTTGGATCCGAGGAGAGCTGCTTCCTTACTGGTATCCCAGGAGGCTTTCTGTCCTTAAGCATTCAATGTGGTGTAAAGGGTTCTTTCGAGTGGGTCGAGGCCCCTGACTATTTCTTCGGATTCTGCCCCGACTCCCTCGGCGTGTGGCTTCAGCTATTTTGTTTACTTAGGGACATCCCGTGCTTGATGTGCCCCAGGCAGTTCCCCTTGTGGAACAACAGGCAGTTTGCGAGTCTGCTCCGGAGAGTCCCCCCAAAGACACTCCTCACAAACGGACATCCAAACAGAGGCACCTGGACTCCTCCACAGAGTCCCTCACCGAGGACACCGATTTGGCGGAAGGGGAAGGCTCCCCTAGAACACCCACTCGATGATGTCTCCTTTGGAGACATCATGGAACTCTTGCGCCAATGAGGGGGGGTTGGTCCCACCCCTAAGCCTATCACGGACAAGTCGGTGTTTCTGGAGGCCTTTGGCATGGGCCTGTCTACTTCCTGGGTGCCCCCCCCCCGCGGATCCCTTGGTGGACCTTATCACCACACGGGCATGGAAGGGACCAGACACAGTGGAGCAAATTCAGAAATGTCCAGATAAGATCCCTGAGTCCTCCTTCGGATAGACCTAGTTGGAGCAAAGGGGTCCCCAGTAGACGCTATGGTGGTAGCAGCCACCACCAAGAAAGAACTAGCACAAGAGTGTTCTACAGTCCATTCCCCCAACTGAGTCCAGGATGATGGATCGTCTAGGAAAGCAGGTGTATACTTCAGCCACCTTTTCCATAAGGGTGATGAATTATTTGGCACATGTCACCCAACTGCAGCGCGACCTTGTCAGGGAGCTAGCTGAGTCACCCCTGGAATCCAAGCCACCGGAGGATAAGCGCACATTCTTCGTCCAGATGGCTACTTTAAAAGCGGTATCTAACATGTCCATGCACCTACTTTCGCATGCCACTGAAGGAGCAGCAAGGGTGGCCGGGTCCGGCATTGCCATGAAGCGACACGCTTGGCTCAGGCTGTGTCAGTTCATGGAACCATTCAAGGTGTCATTTGCAAATGTCCCTTATGATGGTTCTTCCTTGTTTGGGAAGAACTTTCATGAGAAGTCGGTCCAGAGTGAAAAGGACAGGAAGACACTGTCTGCCATCGGGATCTGCTTCTCTACTCTCAAAGATCCTTCTCCAGGAATCAGCGAGGGCAGTAGAAGATGTGGTTCCAGAAGTCTCAGTATTCCTGGGACACTCAGGACTCATCTTCCCCCAGAGGCAGAGGGGGTTTTGATAGACGCTGGCCCAGAGGCAGAGGGGGTCCGAGGAATTTGGGGTCTTCGGAACCTTTCTCGGATAGGCCCGCGCAGCAGCCCTGAGGGGTTTCCCAAAGCTCTGCTCTGGTGGCAGTCAGGGGTCATCTTTCGTTGCACCTAACGGCATGGGAGTCCGTGTCATCAGACTGTTGGGTGCTTCAGATCATATCCAGTGGCTACTCCATCTCCCTTTCCCCCAAAACACCTCCCAGACATACCACCCACGCAAAGGGAGGTTGCAGCTCTCGAAATAAACAAGCTGCTAAAGAAATGAGTCCTCCAACCCGTCCCTCAAGATCAGTCCAAATTGGTCATCTATTCCAGGTTCTTTTTGGTGCCAAAAAAGACGGTGGACCTAAGACTTATTCTGGATCTTTCCAATTTCAACCTGTCAGTTGCCAAAGAGAAGTTCCGGATGGTCACTTTGCAATCCATCCTGCCTTACCTGCAGGAGAAAGACTGGATGTGCTCGATAGATCTCCAGGATGCGTAATACTATATAAAGTTACACAGACACTCCAGAAGGTTCCTCCACTTTCGGCTAGGGGCCAATCATTATCAGTTTTGAGCCCTACCCTTTGGTCTTACCACAGCCCTCAGGGTATTCACCAAGGTCATGGCAGTTGTAGCGGCTCACCTGAGGCTTCAGAGAATACAGATCTTGAACCACAAACAAAGGAAAGACGCAATCTCTCCAGTAACAATAAAGGCTTTCCTCTTCTAGTAGTAGGAACAACAAAATATAACAAAGTCCACCAATTCAATATTCAATATACGAACATCCGATACATATACAGATCTTCCCATACCTGGATGATTGGCTTCTTGTTGCCCCCACCAAGCGTCTACTTTGTCAAGCCAGAGATTACTTTCTGAAACTGTCAGGTCATCTGGGAATCACTATCAACACAGACAAGTCTTCTATGAACCCAGTCCAGGTTCTAGAGTACATTGGAGCAAGGACAGACACTTTGCAAATGAAAGTTTTTCTAACCCCAGAGAGAATTCGGAGCTTACAACTCCATGTGTCCTTGATCACTCAATCTCACCTCCCCTCAGCAGAGACAGTATTGCAAGCTCTTGGTTCCAGGGCAGCCACCATTACTCTTCTTCCCTGTGCTCGTCTGCATATGCAGGTACTACAGTGGACATTAGCAGTCCAATGGTCATGGTTAGATCTGCTGTTGATGCATCCAGTATATATCAGCATGGCTGGCAGGGAGTCCCTCCTCTGGTGGATGCACTCTTTGGAACTGGCTGTGGAACACCTATTTATTGCAGCCCCTCCCAAGCCACGGTGACCACAGATGCCTCCCAACTAGGATGGGGGGAGCATTGCTCGGGAAGGACAGTCCAAGGCACATCGTCCCCGAACAAGACTAAGTGGCATATCAGTGTTCTAGAGATGAGGGCAGTCCTTCTGGCATTGCAGGCCCTTCATGCCTTTCTCCTTCTGGGAACTATGGCAATTCAGTCAGACAACATGTCAGTGGTCTGGTACATCAACAAGCAGGGAGGGACCAGATCTTACCTCCTTTGTTGCGAGGCCATGAGAATGTGGGAAGGGGCAATTTCCACCAGCTGGTTTTTGGTAGCAAAGCACATTCCGGGACGATCCAACATACTGGTGGACAAAACTGAGCAGGACTATTCCGATGCCTTACGAGTGGTGTCTCAATCCTTTTGTAGTGGAGCAGATCTTCTTTGAGTGCGGTTGGCCTTGCTGCGATCTCTTCGCATCTGTTTCCAATGCGAAGTTCAGCAAGTTCTTCACTCTGAATCCGTCACAGGAGGAATCCCCCAGGGACGCTCTAGTCTATGCTTGGCCTCCCAGTCTTCTCTATGCTTACCCTTCGTTACCTCTTATTTTGAAATTCCTCCAGAAAGCTCACAGGCTGGGGTGCAAAGTGACCCTTATTGCCCTGTTTTGGCCTCGCCAGATATGGTTTCCCTTCCTTTGGTCTCATCTTCTAGGTCTTCCATGGATCTTGGATCCAATTCCGGATCTCATCTTTCACCCCTCGGGGGTTCCTCATCCAAACCTGGACAGTTTAAAGCTCACTGCTTGGCTGCTTCAGTTTCCTTGATAGCTAGGACTCCCAGGTTATCCTCTCCAGTCAAGACTATTCTGGTGGCAGCTCACAAATCGTCTACCGGGAAGCTTTACCATAGTAAATGGAAGCGTTTCTCCATCTGGGCTTCTCAAAGGGACTTGGACCCTTTCACAGCTCCGGTCCCGGCAGTGTTGGAGTTCTTGGCAAATATATTCCATCAGAGTGCTAGCTTTTCTACTGTAAATGTTCAGTTGGCTGCCATTTCCAACTTCCATATTGGGGAGAACATGGTTTCTTTAGCATCCTCTAGACTTTGCAAAACCTTTATTAATATTAAAGGTACCTTTCTTTTAAGACCTCCAGTGAAGGATACTACCTCTCCTTGGGACCTTACTTTGGTTTTACAGGCTCTGGTTGCTCCACCCTTTGAGCCGGCTGCGTCAGTAGACTTAAAATTTTTATCTTGGAAAACTGCCTTCCTAGTAGCTATCACCTCGGCTAGGAGGGTTTCAGAACTTCAAGCATTGTCTATCAAAGCTCTATATATTATTTTCCTTAAGGACACGGTGTTGCTTCATACCAATCCATCTTTTCTTACAAAGTGGCTTCTGAAACTAGTATTAACCAGATGATTACACTTGTTATACGTATATGGACAACTAAGGTTTTACTTGCACAGAACTAAGGCCTTTCGCATGTCCGATCAGTTATTTGTGTCTTACTCAAAACCTTTTTTGGGCAAACCAATCTCCAAGGTAACTTTGGCTCGATGGATCTCTCACTGTATCTTTCAGGTATACAAAGACAAAGGCATGTCAGCTCCGGGTCAAGTAAAAGCACATTCTACAAGGTCCATGGCTACCTCGGCAGCCTTTTGGGCCAGGGTGTCTCTGGGTGATATTTGTTCTGTGAATACTTGGTCTTCATCTCATACCTTTATTTCTCACTATAAACTGGACACGATATCTACAGGGAGAGCATCCTTTGGCTCCGCGGTGCTCTGGAGTATCCTTCCATGAGGGCCACCCAGGTGTTTTAGTAGCTGGAGACTCTGTCCCACAGGTTGAAGAGCAATGAAGTAAACTACTTCAGATAAAGAAGTTATGTACTCCCCATAATGTTCCATCTGAGTAGTTGTACTTCATGTGTCTTGAACCGTCCCTCTCTCCTTCACCTGGACCTTATCATTATTTTATTACTCTGGTATGTAGGAGAGGGCTCCTCTGCAGCTCCTGTTCATGCTTGTTAGGTTTTGTGAATAAACGTTTGTGGTAAGGTCTCATTGGGTCAGGCTTAGGTTTATGGCGTAGCAAACTCGATCTGAAGGAAGGAAGGAGATGGAGGGGTATTATGGGTAAGAGGAGGAGCTTGGAGCTCAGATCAGATGCTGGTGAAGCTGCTGTCTCAGATCCGAATGCCACAAGTTGAAGACAAATGAAGTACAACTACTCAGATGGAACTTTATGGTGAGTACATAACTTCTTTATTTCCTCCCATAAGACCTCTACCAGGAAGATTTATAAAAGTGGAAAAGGTTTTCCATTTGGGCCCAACAGCATCACACTGACCCACTCATGGCACCCATTTTGGCAGTCTTGGATTTCTTAGTTGGTCTCTTTCATTCAGGGGTCAGTTTATCTACCATCAAAGTTCAGTTGGCAGCCGTTTCTAACTTCCATATTGGAGAAAATGTTATATCTTTAGCTTCTTCTAAACTTTGCAAAGCTTTTCTCAGAGGTACGTTTCTTCTTCATCCCCCTATCGAAAATTCTACCCCACCGTGGAATGTAATGTTGATTCTCCAAGCTCTGACCTTGCCTCCCTCTGAACCCATTGCAAAGGCAGATTTTAAAATGTTTGTTCTGGAAAACAGTGTTCTTAGTAGCTATTACTTCTGCCAAGAGGGTGTCGGAGCTTCAAGCCTCATCTTCCAAATCTCCCTATCTTATTTTTCATAAAGACAGAGATGTTCTTAGTGTTTCACTGTTGCAGTCATTACATTTGGGTAATCTGCTGGCAGGTTGCCCTCAGTTGGCCTGAATAACAAGTAAAGAATACAGTACAAATGAAAATCCTTATGAGGTATTTGCTTTCAACAAGTAATGCAATTATTAACTTTTACTGAAATCGGTAAGGAGCAAGAAAAAGTTTCCCCAACGGGGTACTTAGCTTTAGTTTGAAGACTTCGGTTCTGAAACTCAAAAAAGAAAATTTCAGGAGTCGGACAACCGGCACTTGCGAACTGCTTCTGCTTCGGGCACCGCGCGGCAAGAAAGACTGATTAAAATGGCGTCAGCTGCATGTTTTATACCCCTGGTGACCTGACGTCATGGAAGAGGAGACATTAACCGACAGAGGACCCAAGACTTTGTTATTCAGGCCGACTGAGGGCAACCTGCCAGCAGATTACCCAAATGTAATGACTGCAACAGTGAATACACTCGAGCATCTACATTTATGGTAAGTGTAGACAACTGTACTTTACTTTTCGTACTAATTCTTCTTTCTTACCCAATTTCGTAATTATTGGCACATGATCTGAACTACTTATTGGATGTGTATCAAAGTTATCAATTAAATGGACATGTTTTTGTCAAATATAATTTCTGTCAAGTTTAGCCCAGTTATTGTGTCTTGGGGAATAATATGTAAGTTCCCTCTAATTTCCTGCTATTGAATTCACGTCTTTCATACTAAACATTTTTATAATTTTTTTTAGAAAGTTACCCTCCTTTGTTGTATTTTCCTTTCTAGGCCCCCCAGATATATCCTTGCGGTTTCAAATAAATTCCAGTCCCCACCTTTAAGTAATATTCCCTGATGAAACCCTCATCATTTACCATATCCCATAACTACTACAAATCTGCCATTATTATCTGTATGTTCTCTCTTCTATTACTATTAGAGCTCTCCTAACAATTCATATAATTATTCCTCATCCTTTGTTCCTATATTCTGCTGAATACCCACCCTGAAATATCAAATTCACATACTCAATTCTTTCCAAATGTGTGTTCTGTAGCATTGCTATTTGCACTCTGCTTTTCTTAATATTAAATCCTGTCATGCATCATCTTGAAGTTTTAAAAGGAATTTCAAGTCCAGAGCTAGCCAGTTAAGACTTAAGAAATTATAGTGAAGAATGTGTCCTGGAAGTATTTGTGTGTAAGCATGAAAACGTCCACATCAATATTAAGATCTGATCTGAAGTAGTTTACTTCATTTGCTCATCAACCTGTGGGTCCTCGGATCCATATCAGATCCGACACAGCTGCATTTTCCAGCTATGGCTCTGAGCTCCAAGCACCTCCCCTTACCCCCAATGCCTCTCTGTCTCCCTTCTCCCTTCAGATCTCGTTTGCCGCCTTAAGAGTGCGCACCCTGGTCACCGAGCTCCAGCGTTTCGTTTGTTCAGGTTGCAATTTTGGTCTGTTTTCATAGATATCTGTTGCTTCCTTTTTTCCCCCCTCTGTTAAACCTATCACCTTCCGGGTTTCTTTGTAGCTAGTAAAAAAAAAAAAAAAAAAATAGCAAGGTAGTAGTAGGCCTTTTCTGTCTTCTCTTTCCTACCTTCCCTTTCTAACTCTGTGTGGGTGTGTTAGTGGTTAGTGAACCAGCTGACTGGATGGCTGAGACCCCGAAGCCTGGGTTAAAAAAATACTTGGAGTGTGGATATAAGCTTTCATCAGCTGGTGGCCACATTTTGTGCATGGCTTGCTTGGAGGCTGCTCACCTCCAGTCCCCCTGTCCTATTTGCACCCTCGTCTGCTGGGACCACGGTCCCTTCTTCCCCTGTGGAAAAAGCAGCAGCTACCCCCCCCCCCCCCAGCCTCTCGTGCTCACACTCCTGCCAAGAGGCCCAGGGAGGGGGATAAATCTAAAAAGGGCTGGCCTCATAAGCGATCCCCTGACCGCTTGTCACAGGCCGGCCCACTGCCAAAGACAAAGCCTGTCTCTAGGCCTGCTTCCCCTCGGCTCAGGTCTCCGAGGTTTTCACCTGAGGCCGAGCCCCCATCTAGCCATTCATGGTCTAGGTCCCCCTCACGTCACCAGCACTCCGTCCTGCTTTAGAGGCATCCTCTCGCTCCATCCGGAACCTCTCGGAAGTGGAGATGGACAAGATGATGCAAAGGTTCATTTGCAGTCAAATTCAGATGGGGGTCTTGCCGGGGCCATCTCATACCAGAGCAGGCTCCTTTCTACCCATGTTCAGTCCTATTACTCCTTCTCCAATCCAACCTTCAATTTCTGAGTCGTTGGATCATAGGATCCTGTACCTTGACACTGGCGGTTGCCTCGAGTGTGTCAGATCCGACCAATTCGGATCTGAGCTCGTGGAACCCCGGGGTCAGATCCAAGGGGGTGTTCTCTGCACCGAGTCTGTCTGAGAGGAGCATACTTCTCAGGGTCTCTGCTTCAGCAGGCATGGCTCCAACTCCCCTGTCGGGTCAAGGGGGAGCAGCTCCTACTTTTTCTGTCTTGGAGGCCCATTTCCCTCTGCATTCGACATGGTGGAGAGGGTTCTCACAGGTTCGAGGCCCCAGACTATCTTGTCCTCAGAATTCGTCCAGATCCCCCCTGGCTTTGATTATGGTTCCGACCATCTTGCCCTCTCAGGGGCAACCCGTAGCCATAGTGACCAAGGCAGTTCCACTCTTGGAACAACCTGTTTGCAAGGCCTCCCCAGGCAGTCCCCCTGAGGAGGCCCCCCAGAAGCATACATGGAAGAGGAGGCACTTGTTCTCTCCCCCAGAGTCCCTCACAGAGGACACTGACCTGGATAAAGGGGAAGGTTCCCCAACGTCACCCCCCCCCCGAGGATGTCTCTCTTAGAGACATTATGGAGATCCTGCACCAAAGGGGGGGTGGTCTGCCCCCAAACAGACCTCCAAGTCAGTGTTTCTGGAGGCATTTGGCTAGGGCCCATCTACGTCTTGGGTCTCCCCTCAGGCCGATCCACTTGTGTAGTTAATAACATCTAGGGCTTGGAAGGAACCAGACACAGTAGAGGCTATTCCAAAGCACCCAGACAAGGTTTTAAGTCCCCCCGCAGACAAGCGGCATTGGCACAAGGGGTCCCCTGTAGATGCTATGATGGTGGCGGCCACCAAAAAGGAGCTTACACAAGAGACCAGGAGTCGAGGACATTGGATCATTTTGGGAAGTGAGCTTTTGCTTCAGAGACCTTTTCTGTGAGGGCGCTGAACTACTTGGCACATCCTATCCGACTCCAGAGAGATCTAGTCAAAGAAATCATGGACTCCACCCGAGGGTCCATGTCGGCAGACGACAGGAAGACTTTCGATGCTCGAATGGCTGCCCTTAAAGCTGTAGCAAACACATCCATGTGTTTGCTCTCCCATGCCACGGAGGGAGCCGCATGGGTGGCGGGGACAAACGTTGGCATCAGGCGTCACACCTGGTTCCACTTATGTCATTTCTCGGAGCTCTT
This sequence comes from Protopterus annectens, assembly GCF_019279795.1. Taxonomy (NCBI): domain Eukaryota; kingdom Metazoa; phylum Chordata; order Ceratodontiformes; family Protopteridae; genus Protopterus; species Protopterus annectens. The sequence continues at coordinate 280,253,911 of NC_056741.1, forward strand.
TAAAGCATCTTTTAGAAATGCCCCTTATGATGGTGCTTGTCTTTTTGGGAAGACGGTAAGAGAGACCTTGATCCAGAGCGAGAAGGATGGGAAGATGCCGTTTGCTGTCGGGATCCGCTTGTCTCCACCTCAAAGGTCCTTTCCAGAAACCAATGAAGCCAGAAGAAGATGTATTTCCATAAGTCCCAGGTATTTTCCTGGAACGCTCAGGACTCGCCATCCCCCAGAGGCAGAGGGGGATTTGACAGACGCCGCACTAGAGGCAGAGGAGGTCCTAAGAACTTCGGGTTCCAAGAACCTTTCTCGAACAAAACCCGGGCAGCAGCCCTGAGGGGTTGCCCGACTGTCCATCTCTGAAGGCAGTCAGGGGCCGGTTGTCACTACACCCACTAGCTTTCGGAGTCCATTACAACAGATCAATGGGTGTTGCGAATTATATCCAGAGGATATTTCGTCCCATTCAAAGAGCCTCCCCCATCCAACAGAACCCTCCCGGATGTTTCACCCACGCAGCGGGAGGAGGTAACAGTGCAGATAGTATCACTGCTACGAAAGCAAGTCATCTAACCAGTCGCTCCAGACCAATCCGGATCCAGGGTTTATTCCAGGTTCTTTTTAGTGCCAAAGACGACTGGGGACCTCAGACCAATTTTGGATCTGTCCCAGCTGAACCTATCTAACCAAGACAAAGTTCTGGATGGCACAATTCAATCTGTCCTGACCTATCTGCAGGCCAGAGACTGGATGTACTCAATCGGTCTTGAGGATGTGTACTACCACATCAAGATGGACTTGCGCTCCTGGAGGTTCCTTCACTTCCGGCTGAGAGCCAGTCATTACCAATTTCGAGTCCTTTCCTTTGGTCTCATCACAGCCCCCTGGATGTTCACCAAAGTAATGGTAGTAGCGGCTCACCTGAGGCTTCAGGGCATTCAGGTCTTTCTGTACCTGGATGAGTGGCTCTTTACTGCCCCTTCAGAGCATCTACTTTGTCAAGCTAGGGACTCTTTTCTTCAGCTAGCCAACAAGTTGGGCATCACAATCAATACTGACAAATCTGCCTTACTCCCGATTCAAGTGTTGGACTTCGTCGGGCCACGGCTGTACATAATACAAACAAGGGTGTTCCTCACATCAGACAGGTTGTGCAATCTGAGACTGCACATCCTACACATTCTTCAGACTCCATCTCCATCAGCCGAAGCAGTGTTGCGGGCATTATGTTCTATGGAAGCCACAATCGCTCTTCTTCCTTTGGCACGTCTCCACATGAGAGTAACTACAGTGGACACTGGCTGTTTAGTGGTCTCTGTTAGACCTTCTTTTGTCCTTTCGAATGAGAATCTTGAAAGCATGCAAGGACTCCCTACTGGGATGGGGCGGGGCACTGTTCGGGAAGGACAGTCCAAGGCATGTGGTCCCCTTCTGAGGCGTATCTGCATATCAATGTTCTAGAGATGAGGGATCATCTTCCTGTAGGGACACTTGCTATTCAGACGGACAAATATGTCAGTGGTCTATTTTATCATCAAACAGGGGAACCAGATCTTGTCCCCTGTGTTGAGAAGCTATGAGTATGTGTGAATGGGCAATCTCCACTGGCCATTTTCTGGTGGCAGCGCACATTCTGGGGCAGTCCAACATTCTAGCGGACAGGCTCAGCAGATCTATCCTGATGCCTTACGAGTGGTCTCTGAATCCTTCAGTAGCGGAACAGATCTTTTAAGTGTGGGGTCGTCCTTGCTGCAATCTCTTCGCATCTTCTTCCAATGAGAAATGCAGCGAGTTTTTCGCTCTGAACCCCCTGCCGGGGTAACCCCTAGAGACACTGTATTTCTTGCTTGGCCTTCCGGTCTTCTATACGCATATCCTCCTCTTCCCCTCATGTCGAAGTTCCTACAGAAAGCTCGAAGACTGAGGAGCACTGTGATCCTCATCTCCCCATTCTGGCCTCGATAGGTTTGGTTTCCCTTACTCCGGTCTCCTCTAGTTGTTCCACCATGGACTCTGGACCCAGTTCCGGATCTTATCTTGCATTGTTTGGGGATTTCACACCCAGATCTGGACAGTCTGAAGCTCACAGCCCAGCTGCTCTGGTTTCCATGATTGTTAAGACTCCCGGTTTGTCATCTCCTGTTAAGTCAATCCTGGTAGCGGCTCATAAATTTTCTACCAGGAAAGTGCATCGTAGTAAATGGAAATGATTTTCTATATGGGCCTCTCAGCGGTCCTTGGATCCTTTTACGGCACCTTTTGTCGGCAGTTCTAGATTTTTTGGCTACCATTTTTCAACAGGGCGCCAGTTCTTTTACTGTCAAGGTTCAACTGGCAGCCATATCTAATTTTCACATGGGGATCAATATGTCTTCATTTGCTTCCTCTAAGCTGTGCAAGACTTTTCTTAAAGGTGCTTTTCTTCTTAGACCACCTGTTAAGGATCCTTTCCCTTCGTGGGACCTTACACTGTTGTTGCATGCGTTAGTTTCTCCCCCTTTTGAGCCTGCAGCTTCAGTAGATTTTAAATTTTTGACATGGAAAACTGCTTTTTTGGTTGCCATTACCTCCGCTAAAAGAGTGTCAGAGCTTCAGGCTCTTTCAAAGTACCCTACATGATTTTTCATAACGATAAGGTGTCGCTTCGCACTAACCCTTCTTTTCTTCCCTAGGTAGCTTTGGAAGCCAATATTAACCAGACTATAAACTTGCCAGATTTTTTTCCTAACTATCAAAGCAAAGGGGAATATAAATTGCATTTACTCGATGTACATAGTTAATTGAGGTTTTACCTTCACAAAACCCAACCTTTCCACGTGTGATCAAATTTTTGTGTCTTATGCCAAGCCCTTCTTTAGTAAACCAGTCTCAAAAGTGACAATTGTTTGTTGGATTTCACAATGCATTTGCCGAGCTTACTCAGAGAGGGGTCTGCCTCTGCCAGGAAAAGTAAAGGCTCATTCGACTCGATCTATGGCTACATCAGCACCCTTTTGGTCTAGAGTATCTTTGGATGACATTTGTTCAGCTGCCACTTGAGCTTCATCTCACACCTTTATCTCTCATTACAAATTAAACATTGTCTCTAGGAGTAGGGCATCCTTTGGCTCTGTGGTGCTCCAGAATTTCTTTTCCATCAGAGCTAACCAAGAACTAGGTAGCTGGAGACTCTGTCCCACAGGTTGAAGAGCAAATGAGGTAAACTACTACATATAAAGAAGTTATGTACTCACCATAACATTCCATCTGAGTAGTTCTACTTCATTTGTCTTCAGCCGTCCCTCCCTCCTTCCCCCTGAACTTATCTTCAGGATATGATGCATGTTTCAGATTGTTACTGTTGAGATCCTTGCCTTTGTTTAGGCTAAGGCTGGTTTAGTTGGTTATTCTGGTAGATAAGGTGTTATTTGGTTGGGCGTCTGTTCCTATTAGGCAGCAAATTTGATATGAAGGGAGAAGGGAGACAAGGAGGCATTATGGGTAAGGGGAGGTGCTTGGAGCTCGGAGCCTTAGCTGGAAAATGTGGCCGTGTCAGATCTGATATGGATTCGAGGACCCACAGGTTGAAGACAAATGAAGTAGAACTAATCAGATGGAACATTATGGTGAGTACATAACTTAAAGATTTAATATGAAAAAACAGTCTGTAATGGAGAGTCTGGTTTAGGCCTGAATGAGATTAATTTGGGGGGGGGGATTTTTTGTTTTGGGGTATATATTGCGAACCTTATTGAGCAACAGTCACTGACAGAAGAGAGGGTAGATGGTAGATGATTGAGATTAAGCTGTCTGAGATTATATTTGGAAGGAAACTAACAATGATGAGGTTAGGTCATGCAGGCTGTTGCAGCAGTAGTTTAAGGATGAGGATGGGCTGAAGTCATCTAAAAAGATGCAGTTGCATATGTTTCGTGGTGGGGTGCAATTTCTTGAATTTGTTTGGAATTTACCAGGTGTTGCAGGAGGAAGGCATCCAAGAGGCACCTCTTTTTGTGGTAATTTACAGAAGTAGTCAATTAAAGGTGGTGGCAAACTAGGTAGCAGCTGGATGTTTTGATGAATTTTATAGAGCAAGAGGGTTCCACCATCATATCTTGGATTGAGTTTAGCATCTAGAAGGTAATTATAATATGAGAAAAAATGGTGTAAGTTTGGGTAGTCTTTTTTGATCCAGCACTCTGCCGCAGTTGTGCATTTTAAGCAAAGTGTCAACCTGATCTGGTTTGTTACAAAGGCTTTGTGAATTTATTAGTAAACAGAGTTGTGGTGGCCCAGGATTGGTTCCAGTATTGCTTTTGGTGACTAGAATGAAAAGGATGAGTGTGAGTTTGTTCAGTCTTTTGGGTAGCTTTATTTGCATGTTTGTGTAATGAGGAACCTGCACAGAGGTGACTAGATAGGGTTTCAATGTTTTTATAGTCTGATTAGGTATTTGATGTGTGGCTTGTGGATTTGAAGTTGTGGGTGGTTAGTGAACTTGAGGGATTAATCAGATTGCTTGCATAGAGAATGGGGTTATAAATTGAGGATTGGGGGTTGCAGTAGTGTGCATGGGTGCTGTCTTACTATTATGTTGTGCACAAGAGTAACTTAAAGTGATATGGTTTGCATCTTGATGTCATATTTGTGTGGTGGTAGGCGAGTTGTGGTTTGTGATGAAAGTAACAATTTGGGTTGGGTGATTAGGAATTATTTGATACAGGATTTGTATATCAGTGGTGTGGATTGTGGTATACCATTAAAGCTGGTTTGGGAGTCAAGCAAAAGGGGGAAGAGAATGAGTATAACTGCAGTGATGGGGGTATGGAATTGGGGGTGGGGAGAGAGCGAAGCATGCCAATCATTCTTAGCATTTCCATAACCAAGAGAGACCAGTGTTATTCTAAGGAGGAGGGAAGTGCAGGATGTGTTTACAATAAACCTGAGCAAAGGGCAATTAAACATAGGTAAGAGTTTGTTTTGGCTATGCAGCTCTGTACAAAACTGATATAATACATGTAATGTGTACGACTGCAAGGGAACCTATGCCTCAGGGGGGGACAAGCAAGCAGTGTTGGGAGGAGTAGTACAGCCAGGAACTTTCATGGTTAGATGGTATAAATACATTGTAAATACAAGATAGCACTTCAGTAATATAAAAAAAAGCAAAGCAGATGTGCTAACAAGGAAGGAGGGCTAGTCTCATACATATAGTGTAGTCTTGACAGTTAGAGATTGTGTTCCACTTATATATGTCCTAAATGAGAGCAAGTATGTGCAACTGTATAGGGCTTTTAATGGTGATGCACCCAAACATTACTGCCCCATAGTAAAACTGAGATTTGCAACTTTGGGGATACGTTAAGTGATATTTATCCAGTCTTTTAGGATGAGTTCTGTTTTATATTGAAGTCTTAGCAATATGATATGGTAGTGTTTATCTGAAAAATAGTGTGGTATAGTGGGGTGTCTAGCCTGGAGAAGTGCAAGAGCACAGCCAGGATTTTGGTTGTGATTTGAAGGATTCTAGATTGTGAATTTGTCTGAGGGGGAGGGGGGGGTGGTTCACTTTTTTTGAGTTATAGTTTTATGTATATTATTCCCTGTTGTTAGATTTGGTTAGAAGCACTTTCTGTACAAACAAAGTAGAATCTTTTTTTGTGGAGTAGTATTTGATGATGCCATTTAGAGATGGACAGATTTCTGGTTTGTTAATCAAATGGTGAGTAGTCACTAGTTATGTGAAAATTAGGCAGTGTGGTAATTCTGAAGAGTCAATAAAGTGGTTAGTACCGGGCAATGGTGAGTCCTGTGAGGCAGGTTAGCTGCATATTTTGCAACTTTAGTATAGCATTTCTCCACTTAACCTATTTTTTTAGATTGTCGGTTTACAAAAATGGATGTGGCATAGAAAGAAGAGATGAGGAAGAAGGTAGATTGAGGCACTGTGCTGTCTTGCAGTGTCAGTTAGATATTGTTTAATGTTATAGAGGGAGCAGATTTTTTAACTGCCTGTTTTATGTTGTAGTCCAATGTCATGTTTTCATCAGTGCTTGTCTGTAAGTTTGGTGTGAATAAGAATAAGAAGTTCAATTTTTGCAGTGCTTGAAGAGGTTATATTGAAAAGTAGTAGAGTCTCTGTCAGCCATGTTTCTATAGTGGTGAAACAAACTTGAGTGATTTCATGTAGTTTTTCCAGGGTTTGGGCAGAACAGATCTGGGTAAAATCATCAGCATACTGGATTATGGACGCACTTTTATTTGATGTGTGGAGGTCTTTTATGAAACTATTGGAAAATTTAGGGCCACAATTGGACCCTTAAGGAACCCAAAAAGAAATAGGGAGGAAGGATGAGAAATCATTTTGCCATTTAACTGCCTGACATCTATCCAATAGACAACTGAAACCAGGTGAGTGATATGCCTTACAGTGCCAAGGCAGACAGTTTGTATAGTAATTATTGGTATGTTAACCATATGAAATGCTTTTGATAAGGCTAGGACGAGTGCAGGCACAGCTGTACTTATATATAAAGTCTGTAGTGATACTGTGGTTGGGACAAATGCCATGTTGAGTTTGTGAAAAAAAGATTGTTTTGGGGGACACTGAGACAGTGACATTAACTGAGATTGGCTCCATTTCTCAAGAATTTTGGACAGAGATGCTAGAATAGCTATAGATCTGTATTTTGAGAAATCTGTAGAGATATTTCCTGTGTGTGATGGTAGAATATGGGATTTTTCCATAGCATTCACTGAGAGATCTGTTTCTTCTTAAAATGGAAATTGAATAGGCGAGGGCATCAACTACAATTCTGATATATTCTGCTTGTAAATTGTCTAGGACTAAAGTGGTAGGCTGTAACTTGGGGAGATGTGTGTTAATGTATAATGTCGAAACGGGCATGAATGATGATTATTGTTTTCCCCTTGTAGAGTGATTGGCAGGGAACCTGGAGTGTTGTGGCTGTTTTCAGGCATGAATGTTTATTATTGTTTTCCCCTTGTAGAGTGATTGGCAGGGAACCGGGAGTGTTGTGGCTGTTTTCAGGCATGAATGTTTATTATTGTTTTCCCCTTGTAGAGTGATTGGCAGGGAACCGGCAGTGTTGTGGCTGTTTTCAGGCATGAATGTTTATTATTGTTTTCCCCTTGTAGAGTGATTGGCAGGGAACCGGGAGTGTTGTGGCTGTTTTCAGGCATGAATGTTTATTATTGTTTTCCCCTTGTAGAGTGATTGGCAGGGAACCGGGAGTGTTGTGACTGTTTTCAGGCATGAATGTTTATTATTGTTTTCCCCTTGTAGAGTAATTGGCAGGGAACCGGGAGTGTTGGCTGTTTTTCAGGCATGAATGTTTGTGTTGTGGCTGTTTTCAGGCATGAATGTTTATTATTGTTTCCTTGTAGAGTGATTGGCAGGGAACCGGAGTGTTGTGGCTGTTTTCAGGCATGAATGTTTATTATTGTTTTCCCTTGTAGAGTGGTTGGCAGGGAACCGGGAGTGTTGTGGCTGTTTTCAGGCATGAAAGTTTATTATTGTTTTCCCCTTGTAGAGTGATTGGCAGGGAACCGGGAGTGTTGTGGCTGTTTTCAGGCATGAATGTTTATTATTGTTTTCCCCTTGTAGAGTGATTGGCAGGGAACCGGGAGTGTTGTGGCTGTTTTCAGGCATGAATGTTTATTATTGTTTTCCCCTTGTAGAGTGATTGGCAGGGAACCGGGAGTGTTGTGGCTGTTTTCAGGCTTGAATGTTTATTATTGTTTTCCCCTTGTAGAGTGATTGGCAGGGAACCGGGAGTGTTGTGGCTGGTTTCATTATCTAAGTGTTGAGTTGTGACACTGCATAAACTGGTATCAGTGGATTGAGCTGATTGTGAGAGATGGCTTGGAGTTGGGAATGGATTTATATTTGACCAGAAGGTTTTGGGATTACTTTGAGTTTTTTTCTTAGAGTTTGTTCAGCAGTTTCTTTTATCTATTTAACCTATTTATAATGTACCTGAAGTGTCTTGTCTGTTGTCTCTTTGATTAATGGCTTTTTTGTTTCTTTGGTCAGCCAAGGTGCAGGGTTGGTGCTATTTATTTTTGTTCTTAGAGGAGCTAGTTTATTTTGGATGGCTACAAGTATTCTTAAGAATTTAAGTACAGCTTCATCCAGGAGTAGTGTTTTAGGAGGTTCCAGTTACATGAATAAGTTATTGATAAATGTCTGTCTCTGGAAGGATTTGAGGTTTCTTACTTGGTTGTAACAGTGGTTGTGTATGTCATAGTAGTTTCTGATAGCAAGTGTAGAGGGGTGGTCAGTGGGTGAGTCTGGTTATGTGCCTGAGGAAATTGTTAGACGAGGAGGTAATGATCGAGACAATAAACTATTGTTTAGTACTAGTTTTATTATGGCAAGTTGGTGTAGTGATGAGTTGTTAGACCGTACAAGTTTATGATGTTTGTGGGGATGTCTGAGTAGAAAGTGAACCCGTAGATATTAAGATCACAAACTGTTACTGATACTTGAGAGAGTTCCTCAACAATGATATTGTTTCCAGGGAATGTATGTATTATGCAGTAATACATATAGATTTGTGGTTATTGAGTGTAAGGAAAGAAATCAGAACTTCTGCATTGTTAGTTTGAGTTGGGGGGTGGAGGAGGAGGAGATTACTGAAGTATGTTTGTGAAGTGTTACTCTTTCTGCTTTTTTTCTCTGATCTAAGGATGTTATATCCTAGTGGTATGATTTCCTTATCTTTGGTATATTGTCTCAGCCATGTTTCAGTAGCAGTTAATATGTCTGGAAAGTGACAGTATAACCAGGTGTGGCATTTTGATATTTTATTGCAAATGCTTAGAATTACCAGGCATGACATTTTGATATTTTATTGCAAATGCTTCTAAGGTTTTATTTAAGGAAATGAACGCTTGTGGGGGTTGTAAGGAGAAGAGGGTTTAGGAGGGATGCAAGAGTTATTTGTGAGGTTTGTTGGACCTGAGTTGGAACTGATATCTACACTTAAATGTAGGATTGATGCCCTGTGATGCTAGTGAAACAGCCTTTTACATTTGATTTACTAAGCAGAGCCTAGGTTATACTGTGTGGAGTATTTATTTCTAAAAAGATGGCTATAAGAGCTGTTGTAAAGTTTGTGACAGTGATGAAACTGCTTTGAGTTGCACTCTGTGCTTGAATGTGTGAGGTGGTAGTACGTTGGTTATGAATATATAAGGTGACAAAGCATGTAACGTATGATGTTATGTAGTCCTATCTCACCTACATTCTTCACTTGTGGGTTCGGAGCCGAATGTCGGCTCCGACTCACCTGTCTACTAGCTCGAAAGTCTTTGATTGGCTGGGCTAAGATGGTATCCCACAATACACTGCTCCACATCCCCAGATCTCATTTGCCGCTTGTAGAGCTCGGACGTGGTCTCGACTTGGCTGTGGCTAAGTATTGAAAAAGTCAATTTTTTGTTGAAAATTTTTTGCTAATTCTTGGCTAAAATAACTCTGTTATTCTATAGAGTGGTTCTTAGTGGTGTTGCTGCATTGTTTTCGTAGTGTACGAGTGTGTTGTGTGTGATATCCCTTACACCATTGGGCTAGGCCTGTTTAAGTTAGAGGACCTAGTCCTCCTCGTGTGCTTGCTTGGTTAGTTTTTCTTAGTTTTCTTAATTTAAGTTGAGAACCTTTTTAATTAGAGGTTCTCCCCTGTGCCTGTGTGTGTTGTTTCGTGTTTCTGCTTCTGTGTTAGCAGTTTCCCGCCCTTTTGGTAGCGGCTGCTACTATTTGTTAGAATGTCTAAGGAACAAAAAGAGCATAAGCCCTCGGGCTTTAAAAAGTGTACTAAGTGTGCCTATAAAATGTCTATCACAGACTGGCACTCGGTCTGTGTTTACTGTCTTGGAGACATCCACCTTCAGGAGTCGTGCAGTTTCTGCCATGCCTTTAGTCCTCGGGTGCTCCAAAAGAGGAAAAACAAATTGATCCTAAAGGGACTGCTAAAACCGTCCTTTGAGTAGGAATTAGCTTGGGCTCCCAGTCGAAGTCTAAATCCTCCAAATCCAAGAAGAGGTCGCCGTCTCCATCTATTGTTTCAGAGCCATCTTCAAAAATTTCCATTGTGGAATCTGCTTCCTCGGCTCCACCGACTTCGGGGCCACAAGAAGTAACTGTATCAACTGACTCTGCAGCCGCTCCGATAATTTTGGAACCGATTCGGAGCCGGTCGTCAAGTTTAAGGCAAGCTTCTTCAGATAGGAGGTCTGCTTCTCCACCCATTTCCTCCAAATCCTCCAGGCTTTGATTTGGATGTAGGTAGGGTGGTGCAGAGGCTCCTACAGTTGCCGGTGTTGGTCAAACTTTTCTCGGCTCCGACCCAGTCGGCTCCGGAGCCAGCTCTGTTGGTTGTACCTACTATTCCTCCTCTGAGCGCATCCTTGTTATCGGAGCCAGTAAGTTCTGTTCCGAGGGACGTTCCTGTGCCGGCGCCGATCCCCCAGTGGGGTATTTCTGTGCCAGCATTGGCTCCGACCCTGTCGGCTCTGTCGACAGGGTTTGAGACTTGGGTCTCCTCCATCGGGCCCGAGGGGAATGTCTCGGTGGCACCTCGGCGGTGGGGACTCCAGTCCCGGTCATGGCCTTGGAAGATGGTCAGTCCTCCGATTCGGGAGGTCCCGCCTTTGAGGCTATGTGGAGCGAGCTGGCTAGGTCAGCTACTTCTCTCGGATCAGTACTTCCGTCCCCTACGACACCGGTGAGAGCTTCTGACATCCACCTATCCTTGGACAGCAGGCGGACACCCCATGAGTGGTCCCCTTCTTTCTGAGGGGCCCTCAGAGTCTGTGCCTGAGGAACCCCCCAGAAAGAAAGCTTGCAAGAGGAAGCACATAGACTCCCAGGACGAGTCCCTCACTTCCGATACTGACCTCGAGGAGTCGGAGGAGTCCCCTAAGTCTTCCTCTGAGGATGTTTTGTTCTCCGATATCCTGGAGATCTTGAAACAAAGAGGAGACTGGCCTTACAAAGCCCCCTCCGAGGAGGAGTCAGTATTCCTTAAGGCCTTTGGCGCCCAGCCCTCCGCTTCCTGGGTGTCTCCACCCTTCGACGAGCTCCTGGACCTTATCTGTCGAAGGTTGTGGGAGACTCCTGACTCTGTGGAGCCGGTTCCTTGACGCCCCAACAAATTTTTTTCTGCTCCCCAAGGGAAAGAATTTTTGACAAAGGGAGTCCCGGTAGATGCTATGGTGGTGGCGGCTGCCACACAGAAGGAAGTTGCTCAGTCTTCCTCTTCGGTCCATCCCCCTAACAATGAGTCTAGGACGATGGATCGGTACGGGAAGCGTACACTGTCTTCAGCGACCTTTACCTTGCGGTCGCTGAATTATTTGTCTCATTTCACGCGGCTCCAGAGAGATCTCCTTAAGGAGTTAGGAGATACTCGGGTAACGTACCTGAGGCGGTGACTCAAAACGGTCAACGCTCAGCTCTCTACCCTCAACTCCATTGCTAACTCATCCATGCGACTGATTTAAGTGCGTGCTTAGAGGCTTAGAGTAGGGTGGCTAGTTCAGGGGTGGTCCTCAGGAGGCAAGCCTGGCTACGCCTGTGTCATTTTGCGGAGGCCTTTAAGTCTTCCTTTACTGATGCCTCCTTCGATGGTTCGTCCTTGTTCGGGACCAAAGTCAAAGACACGCTCACCAGGTGCGAGCAAGAGGGAAAGACCTTGTCTGCCATGGGAGTCTGTTTTTCCCTCCCGTCGAGGCCTTATCCCAAGGCTCAGCGAGGGGGAAAGATGTGGTTCAAAAAATCACAAAGGTCCTTTTCTACCTCACAGGGTGAGACCCCCCCCCGAGGCAGGGGAGGGGGTCAGATTCAGGGAGACGTCGCCCCAGAGGCAGAGGGGGCCCCCCGCAATTCAAGGGACCATGATTCCTTCCGCGGTTCCCCATACTCTCATTCCTGAGGGCGTGCCCGGGTGTGCTTCTCCGGAGCCAGTCGGGGGTCGAATCTCCCAGTATCCAGAAGCCTGGGTCAACATCACCCAGGACAGATGGGTATTAGGGATAAGCGCCAGAGGTTACACCATTCCATTTCACTCCACACCTCCTCCCATCAAAAAGATCCCAGACTTCCACCCAGTCAAAGGGGTCAGGCAGCAACAGAGGTTTCTCAGCTGCTAGAAAAAGGAGTCATCCACCCAGTCCCCCCAGACCAAATCGGATTAGGGATTTACTGTGCAGAAAAGAACGGGGGACGTGAGACCGATTCTGGATCTCAGCCGACTCAATCATTATGTACACAAGTCCAAATTCCAAATGGTCACGCTACAATCAATTCTCCTGTTATTGGGAAAGGAAGTATGGATGTGCTCCATCGACCTGAAGGATGCTTATTACCACATCAAAATGGACAGAGCATCCAGATGTCATCTACGCTTCTGGCTGGGAGCCAGGCACTTCCAGTTTCGAGCCCTGCCCTTTGGTCTCACCTATTCCCCAGAGCGTTCACCAAGTGCATGGCAGTGGTGACGGCTCACTCGAGACGTCAAGGATTCCAGGTGTTTCCTTACCTGGACGACTGGCTCCTATCCGCCCCCACCAAGCATCTACTTCTTCAAAACAGAGATACTGTTATCGACTTTTGTCACCAGTTAGGCATCACAATAAACTGGAAACAATCTGCCTTGCTACCCTCACAGCATGTCTTATTTATAGGAGCAGAGTTGGACACTATTCGGTTGAGAGCGTTCCTACCTATGGAAAGGATCACAGGGTTACAACGACAGGTTCGGATGATGATGCCTCTGGCATGCGTGAGGGCAAGACTAGTGCTTCAGTTACTGGGGACAATGGCATCCACTATCATGATGGTCCCATTAGCGAGGTTGCATATGAGGATCCTACAGTGGCTCCTATTCGCCTATTTGTCCTTTCAAAGACTACCACTATCCCATCCACTCTTAATCACAGGCAAATGCAAGCAGGACCTCAGTTGGTGGCTATGCACCAATAATTTAGACGTAGGGAAACCCTTTGTTTCACCCAACCCGGTGGCCAAAGTGACCACGGACGCCTCCCGGATAGGGTGGGGGGGCATTATCTCAGCAGGATGGTCCAAGGCACGTGGCAGGAGCACGAGATAGACTTGCACATAAATGTCCTGGAGATGAGGGCAGTGCTCCTAGCATTGCAGGCGCTTCAAGATGTCCTCCCCTTAGGGACTATTGCGATACACTCGGACAATATGTCAGTAGTGTGGTATCTCAATAAACAAGGAGGAACCAGATCGTACCCACTATGCAGGGAGGCCATGAGAGTGTGGAATTGGGTGACAGCTTCCCAGCAGGCCTTGGTGGCAACACACATCCTGGGGAAAACCAATGTGATCGCATACAGGCTAAGCAGGGCGATCCTCATGCCCTACGAGTGGTCCCTGAACCGCCAGGTGGCGGACAGCATATTCAGCAAATGGGGTCAACCTTGCTGCGAACTTTTTGCCAGCCCTCTCAATGCAAAATGCAGCGACTACTTCTCGCTGATTCCCCCACTGGGTGGATCTCCAAGGGACGCTCTGGTGCACAATTGGCCCTCGGGTCTGCTGTATGGTTTCCCTCCATTCCCCCTTATCTCGAGGGTGATCTAGAAAGCGCTATCCTTGGGAAGCAGATTGATTCTGATCGCGCCACACTGGCCTCGACAAGTATGGTTCCCCTTCCTTCAACCTTACATTGTGGAAGCTCCTTGGACTTTGGACCCTCGTCTGGACTTACTGACACGTATGTCGGGACAGCTCCACTCTTCCCTGGAGACACTCCGGCTGACCGCCTGGCTACTCCACTTCCATCCGTAGTCAGGTGTCACGATTTTTCTCCTGATGTAGTCCATATTCTTTCGTCCTCTCATAAGCCGTCCACTAGGAAGATCTACTCTAGCAAGTGGAAAAGGTTTTCAGTATGGGCCCAGTCAAAAGGTATTGATCCCTTCACAGCTCCCATTGACTCTGTTTTGGAATTTTTGTCTCATTTATTCTACCAAGGGTCTGCCTCAGCCACCATCAAAGTTCACCTAGCGGCTATTTCTAATTATCATGCGGCTCATGAACCTAGCTTAATGGCACACAGGCTGTGTAGAGATTTCATGAAAGGTACTCTTCTCCTTCATCCCCCTGTATCTCAACCTGTTATGCCTTGGGACCTTAATTTTGTTCTGCAGGCCATCACTCTCCCACCTTTATGAGCCCGCGGCTTCCTGCGATTTAAAATTCCTTACATGGAAATCTGCCTTTCGGATAGCTATTACATCGGCCAGAAGAGTATCAGAACTCCAGGCCCTATCAGTCAAGCCCCCATATTTGATATTCCATAAAGATAGTCTCTCTCTCAGACCGAACCCGTCCTTTCTTCCCAAGGTGGCTTCCTTATCTAATATTAATCAGTCCATTGAGCTGCCGGTTTTCTTCCCCAACTTCTCTAATAAGGCAGAGTACCAGTTTCACCTGTTGGATGTTCATAGGCAACTACGCTTTTATCTACACAGGACTACAGAATGGTGGAAGTCAGACCAGCTCTTCGTTTCATTCTCAGAAAATCGCTTGGGGTCTGCGGTTTCCAACGTCACCATTGCTAGGTGGATAGCTGGTTGCATCTCCTTTATTTACCAGGCAGGGGGAAAGAGCCTGCCTTTTCCAGTCAGAGCACACTCTACCAGAGCAGTTTCCACTTCCACGGCCTTTCAGGCTAGGTTATCCATGGATGATATATGTGCGGGTGCAACATGGGCTTCTCCTCATACGTTTGTTTCCCATTACAAATTGGATGTGGTGTCCAGGGGCAGGTCATCTTTTGGCTCCACAGTACTCAGGAGTATTTTCCATTGAGTCACCCAAGATGTAGGTGCTGGGGAAGCTGTCCCACAAGTGAAGAATGTGACTACATAACGCTAGATGTATGTAGTCCATCTTTCATTACCCCCACGCCTGGAGGATTTGGAGGATCCCCTGGTATACCTGATGTCACTAGTCCCTTTGGACAATTTGTTGGACCTCGTTGTCATGAGTATGTGTGTGTGTTTGAGTGATAGATATGATTTTTCTGTTGGCAGCAAACTAGATCTGGGGATGTGGAGCAGTGTATTGTGGGATACCATCTTAGCCCAGCCAATCAAAGACTTTCGAGCTAGTAGATAGGCCGAGTCAGAGCCGCAGAAGTGAAGAATGTGAGGCGAGATGGACTACATACATCTAGCGTTATGGTGAGTACATAACTAATTGTTAGTGTAAGAGAAAATAGAGAATGTGTACAGTAGTATCATTGTATGGTAAAGAAGGTGGTAGTGCAATGCAGGAGGAGAGACATGCTGTTCAGCTGGAGTTATTGGTAATGAATAGTAAGTGGATAATCAATGAAATTGTGAGAAACAGTGGAGGGGGGGAGTACTGTGAGATTAGATTGGTGAGAGGAAGTAGTGGCAGTGTGTGGAGATGCAAGCGATACTGGCAATGGGATACAAAAGAAACATGGGAGAGGTAGATGTATGGAAGGGTGGAACATATGTTAATAGTAGACAAAGTCAGATTAGTGTAAATAAGGGAGCGAAATAGTGAAAGGAGGGATAGGTGTGGAGTTGAGGAAAGGTAATGAGATGGATTGAGTAAAATGGATTGATAAAAGAAAATCATTTGGTTGAAGGAATGATGTGAGGTGGTAAGAGTGGAAGGATTGGCTGGATCTTTGGTGGGATTTGTTAGTGGTGACTGGAAGAGTGCTGCTATGAGGCTGTAATTTGATTGAAGAAAGAGGAGGTGTAGCTCTAGAGACAGGTTTAAAGTTTAGGATATAAGAAATTGTCATCAGGGTGTGTGGTAGAACAGAATTATTAGGATGTTTTTCTAAATGATATTGTTGAAATGGGCTAATTACATTGTGTGCTGGTTTCTTGGTTAAGGTGATGTATATGAAGGTTGAGGGAAGCCTGGGTGGTGCAGGGGCATTGTGGGACTAGAGAAAAGGTATTGTTTTATTATATCTGCATTTATGTTTTAATTATTGCAGCTAGGTATGTGGTTTACATTAGTATTAGCAATAACATGTTTGAATTTTTTTCAGAGGCACTCTGAAGTCAGAAATAATAATTGCCATATGTGCTGATTTGTGAGAAAACCCTTTGTAGTTAGCTTTTTTATATTTTAGAAGTAGATGAACTGGACAGTAGAGCCCTTTCTACGAGTAATTATAACTATTCCCTCTGTGCTTTGTGTGCCTTGGTAAGACTGCCACCCATGGCCGCATACAAATTTCACTAAAAGATATTACTTATATGCATTTCTAAGGCTCTTACAGCTAATTCTTTGTGCATAATTGCTCTGTGTGCACAATTTTAAGTGGCTAGAATGTCATTTTAAAGGTGCTAACACCTTAGAAATAACTTTTGCAATCACTAATACAAAGTAATTCTGCACATACTACAGATAGGCAGCTGTTAAGCTTTCAAAGATCATGATGATTTACTTTATTCCTTTTTGTTTCCTGGAATTCCTTTTTGGCAACCATGTGACCCAAGCCCTCGAACACCTTTCTGATGGAAGACTGTGTTTTTGCTCTGATCTGTTGCTTATTTTATGTTCCCCCTTTAGTCTTATTGTCTGCTTCTGGGAATGCATATTTAAATCTCATAGCTTGCCTTATGCAATCCCTTTTACTGTGGTAAATCCTGTGTATCAATTTATACCTTTACAGATATATCATATTTCTACAATTTTGAGACTGGACTTTCCCAAACAGGTCACTTGGGCTTCTAGTCTGTAAAATCTGTCATATGGCAGGGCCACAGGAAGTCGATGACCTTTGGATGTCCGTGACACCAAACAACCCCCATCCTTCCAAGTTGATGGTCACATTGTTACCAATAAGAAGTGACTTGGCTAAAATAGATAAGAGGGGCACTGATGATTAGCAGGTGTGGAATCGGACAACACCTAGAACAAAAGTTTCTACAACAGAAAAGTTATACTAACAAATATTTTTGTACGAAGCATCCTAGAATTGTGTAATGGTGATTATTCTAGCTGATTCCTTTCTGATAATGAAACAATGCAAGACTTCTACTACATCTCTAGTAAACGTTTTCATGGGCAGAATGGATATAAACTATATGACAAAGTTGTAAAATAGAAAATTACGGAGTATTAGTAACAGATACTCACTGTACTGCAACAGATATTGTAAGTGTTTAAAAAAACATATGTAGTCCACAGTAACACTTAGGAATTAAAAAAAAAAAATATTATTGCAACCAGATTTCCGAAGCCCGTAATTAGAACAGTTTTGAAGAAACCATGTCAGTTAACCTATCAAGGGTTGTGTAATCTCCTAACTGATGTTATGTCACACTGTTTTTCACACAGTAAGAGGAATAATGGGAAAATTCCTCTTCCGAGGTACTGTCCTTTCCCGACTTGTACACCTGACTGCTGGTTTGCAGTCAGCCGTGATGTTGCAACTGATGGCAACTCAGGACGTTCCCAACAAGCCAAGAAGTCGGGAACATGGATAAGTCACAGAAAGTCACTCCCTTATTTTCAAACCTCCATTTGCAGGTCTGTGATCAGTTATCACCCACCCCTGTAACAGCCTGGTCTGTCAGGAGGCACGTTCATTCCCTCCAAACTTTGAAGTACTTACTCAAACGTGTGCTTCTCTTTCTGGAAGTTTACAGACATCAGTCCCAGAGTCTTTTTAATTTTTTTAACCTTGTACTACACACAAGCCCGACCACTATATACAGTTAAGATTGGTAATCAGGAATACAGAACTTGTCCAGCATGGTGCCACTGTGCAGTTCCCAGAAGACATGAAGCGCACCATGGAAGAGAACAGCATTTCTCCGTTATTCCTCCTGCTGCCTCATACCCACTGTGACACAGTGCAACTTACTTCTTAACAGACCCCATTCAATGGTAACATGCCTGTTTTTGCACAAAGATGATGAGTTGGTGAGCATCGGAAATCTGGTTGTGATAATACGCAAGTACCAAAAATAGTAATGCCCCTAACACTTTTGAGCAAGCTCAGCATCTTTGTTATATTGGTCTATGGTTAGACTGTTCATCAAACTTTAGATTCCAAGCTGTAGCTAATAATATTCTCATACTAAAATTCACATATGTGCTGTACTGTCAGTTGTAGGCTGCAGTGGTGCAGCGGTTAGCATTGTTGCCTCACAGCAAGAAGTTCTTCGGTTCGATTCTCGGCTGGAGTGCCTTCTGTGTATAGTCTGCATGTCCTGCCCGCGGTCGAGTGACGTTTAAAGACATGCAGGTAGGTGCGTGCATGAATGGGTGTTCTTTCTTTGAAGGTTGGGCGTTGGGCTGGCAACTCGGCACTGCAAAAATCTACTGCCAATAATTAGCGGACCGGAATTCCGCTGTGGCGACCCCTAACAGATAAAAGATGAAAGACATTAGTTTTATTACTGTACTGTCAGTTGTAAACTGAAATCTAATCTAGATCACTCAGACTGTCCAGGTCAACATGAATAAAAATAAGTAGAGTTATTTTATTATCATACAGGTTTGAGCACTACTAATATTGGAGAAACCAAGAGGTCACCAGTCCATGCATAGTCACCATGTTGCTTTTTTGTTACATTTACACTCTGTCATCAAGACTGCTGTCCTACAGTAGCTCTCATCACCTATCCATCATAACATCCCAGTGTAATCTCAGGTCAATAAATGGTACTCTCATTTTAGTCAGGCCTACCATTGTTTTAGTAGTAAGTGAGAAAAGCTCCAGTGAATTTGCACCAGCCTTGTGAAGCCACATGCTAGCAACTATACATGATATTACTAACTACATTTTTTTCTGAACTAAACTTTCAAAACACAAGTATACTGTCCTTTCTATACTTAACCTTTCAGACTTGAACTTAACAAACCTTCCACAATAACTAACCGACCAACACTTTACAGTTAGCAACGTTTCCTTCGCATAAATGTGATATATAGTGTATACATTGTACAATGTCCTGGTCTATTAATGCTTAATTATTTGTATGATTTTGCACAACTTATCAGGCTGTGCAAAGAGAGGTTTACTGTCAGCTGCCTATTGGGAACCAGGACTTTTCACATAACATATGCACTCAAGTCCTTGTACCACAAGTATACATGGGAATAAATGACTTGAAGTGCAACTCCCTGGACAACAGGAAGAGAGACATGATGGAGGTCTCTGAATGTGTCTGAGGCAGTTATGACCCTTGCTTTGAGCAGCATTTTACCTTCACATAGGATGATGCCACAGTATGAATAAAAAATGATTTACTTTAACAATTGGCTTAGCTTCTGGTGTCATTTATAGAGGGTACAATATGTATTTGCTAGGAAGGACATGGTAGACAGTCCTAATTGCTTTGCAAGGGATGGCCTGTACTTGTTCCCCCAAGGTTTTTGTATATTGGCAAAAACTATAGTGCCTTTTTAGGCAAAGTTAATCTGCAAAAGTTTCCAACATAGCAAAACAAAATTTAGAAAACATGATATTACTGCTCAATACTAGGAGACAAAACAAAAAAATGCGCACACTACATGCACTCCATACCCTAGAATGCATTGGTATATGCATCATCATGGAAACCTGGTTCAAGAATGTTGAGACTGTCCAGATCGGTACAAGGTTTCAACCCTACTGCACATTCCGACCCAGTGTTCTAGTTGAAAGCAATAAAGGTGGAGCTGTGTCTCTTGTTCATAAAACAGAATTAAACCTCTAGACTTGTTAAGCATAATGGTACCTGGAACACCACCATGTCCATCTTACCATTAACAAAACCCCATATCACTTTGTTGGCAAATATAGAACCCACATCTGACCCCTTTGGCCCATTATCTAATATGGAAGCCTTACCCATTCAGCCAAACGCTGTTCTATTACGGGGCTTCAACTATCCTTTCACCAGCTACAAAACATACACATCCCCAAACGTGTATACGCAGAAACTAATTCGCTGGACCAACTAGTCCATACCCAACAATGGGCACCAAAATCCCAGACGTGGTTCCTACTAAAATGAGACAGCTCTCTTCCCCTACAGTTGTTACCGGTCATATTTGTATTGTTGAAAGCATGGTTCATTAAACCATACTTTATTGAATACACTTTAGTGAAAGTGCATTTTGTTGAAAATGCACTTTCGCCAAAGAAAAGAAAAGAAAAAAATAC
The DNA here is from genome assembly GCF_019279795.1 of Protopterus annectens. NCBI lineage: Eukaryota > Metazoa > Chordata > Ceratodontiformes > Protopteridae > Protopterus > Protopterus annectens. The sequence goes on from NC_056741.1 coordinate 280,274,097, forward strand.
ATGCTGTTTACAAGTACCATTAGTTGTACATCAACATATACTGTTGATGTACAACTAAGGAAAGTCTTGTTGAGATTGTAGTATAGTGGGGGTAAGGGAATATTCCCTTTTCCCCACTTGTAGTGTGATCTCGGAGTGAGAATAATAAAGTAAGGGGAGTGTGAGGGGTGCAGGGGGGCTTACCCCCTGTATAATGCTGTTTAGTTTGCTATGTTTTTTTTTTTTTTTACATTTTCCTGTTTTTGTTCTGCAAAAGTGCATTTTTGATATAATGCACTTTCTCAGAAGTATATTATCGGAAATGCAGTTCGATGAACCGTATTTTCGATAATACAACATAGACTCATTGTAACACCCTCCCTAGACAAATCAGACCCTAAATCAGACATATTCACCATAAGACTAAAGCTGGACGAATTCTCCAATAACGTGTAATTCAGAGATTATGTTAAAGCACATCTGTGATGATCTGGTAAACTTTTCCTCTCTACCTTGAGGACTCTGCTACAAATGCGAAATCCTGCCAAATTTTAAGAAAATGTAAATAACTGCATAGAAGCATCTGCCCCCCCCCCCTAAATATTATGCCAAGTTTAAGAATAAGCCCTTTGGTGGAACCCTAATATAAACAAGCTCTACAATAAGGAAAAAGCTCATAGGTTCATAGGTGTGTACTAGGCTAATGGCCCTTGAGCCTTTACAAGCCAAGCCCATAGGATTGCCCTGGCATCATGCCACCCAACCTTAGTTCCCAGTGCCTCTGTCAAGTAGAGCCACTGGAGTGATTCCCGGGGTGAATTTTCTATTTCCCATCCACTCATCAAGATTTCTCTTGAAGAGGGCCAGTGAGGTACTCTGCTTGACATGTATGGGAAGTCTATTCCATAGCATGGGCAGTCTCAGGTTCATAACCTAGAGACTGCACATTCTATTCCATAACATGAGCAGTCTCTGGGTTATGAACCTGTCCCTCCAGCATGTTCTGTTGATTGTGGTAATGAGGTTGAGGTCTCTGGAGGGTGTGGTGCTGAAGGCTTGGGATTTCTTTAGATGTAGGATTTCTAACAGAGCTGGGTCAGACAGGTTTTGTAAGTCAAGCAGAGATCGCCTCTAAGTAGGCGATATGAGACAGAGAATAGTTGGAGTTTTCTGAGTCTGTCCATATAGGACAAGTGTTTAAGACCTAGGATCCTCTTTGTGTGGTACTTTTGCGGCCTCTCTAGTTGTTGCAGGTGCCTAGTGAGGTACATGCCGAGTGGGGCATTATACTTTATGATTGGCCTAATGAGGAAGAGTAGAGGGAGACAATGACCTCTTTCTTCCTGGATGCAAAAACCTTACTAATGGGATGTGCCACACAGAAGGACTTTCTGACCACACTGGCAATGTGGTGGCCAAAAGAGAGGTTGCTGTCAACCTGTGTTCCCAAATCTTTTATATAACGTCTTCTGTGTTCAGTGGACTACCATCAATGTGGTAATTCAAGGGAACTGGGTTTTTCCTTAGGGGGATGACAACACATTTTTTTGCATTGAGCTTAAGAACATGGTTCTGATACCAGTCGTTGGTCTCAGTGAGGCCTTTTTGTAGGATGTCCACATCACTTGGGGAGTTGATAATAGCTCCCAGCTTGCAATAGTCTGCGGACTTTGTCAGCCAGAGTCCCTTCGTGTTGGCCTGGGCATCAGAGAAGTAGATACCAAACAGGAGAGGATCCAGGACCGAACCCTGTGGGATTCCACTCGTGACTGGTCGGCAGTCTGACTTGGAGTCAGCTACTTTCACACTGTGAGTTCTGACTGTGAGCCAGTTTGCAACCCAACTAGTGGTACAGAAGTTGATACCTAGCTTAGTGAGTTTTTCTATGATTCCTGAGTGGGGAGTGGCATCAAAGGCCTTGGCCAGATCAAGGTAGGCTGTATGAGCCACCTTGCCTTCATCCACAGCTCTGGTGACTGACTCAGTCGACCAAGTTGAGCAGGCATGATCTACCCTTCACAAAACCAGACTGTGTAGGATCCAGAGTTTGGAGGTTCCCTATATCCTTGTTTATTAGGTTCATGATGATGCATTCCATAGCTTTTCATATCAGACTTGTCAGGCTAATGGGGTGATAGTTCTCAGGGTCTGTAGTCGATCCTCCTTTGTAGAGAGGGATGACTGTAGCAGTGCACCATTCGATAGGGGCAAAGCTTGAGGTGAGGCTGTGATTGAACAAGGCACAATGGTGAGGTGCCAGGTCACTCTGTAGTTCATGTAGAACACAGCCAGGAATATTGTCAGGTCCCATAGAAGCTGTATGCCTTGGACAGTGCTGTTTTAACCTGTGCAGCAGTAATAGTGGTTGCCTGGCAATCTATTGGTATTGTGATTGGTCCTTTGTGGGGGGGGGGGGGGGGGGAGTAAAGTTGGCACTGAATGTGTTGGCCAGTATATTGGCAATATCTGTTGGCTCAGTATAGGAGGTACCATTGTGCAGTAGCTCAGAGCAAATCTGGGTATTGCCGTGGATATTCTTTATATAACTATAGAAGGCCCCAAAGATACATAATATATATTTTTCATATTTTTTATATATTTTTCATATTTTTACATATTTCTTATATATTTTTTACTCTATTACTAGTTTAACATCTTTATGTAATGATAAGTTAATATTAATAGTTCACTTATATGATCATCATATGTTATTGGCTGCAATTTATACCCTTTGGTCATAATACGTATGACCTTGGTAATAGTAAGAGCAATTGCACATTGTGTTTTATAAACATCTTTGTACTCTGTTTGGGTCTTAGCTTGTATAGTTTTTTACTTTCAGTTTTTCTTCTCGTCGGGATATATATAGTTTGCTAACTCTAATATATCATGAGGCATTAGTAGTTCCAAGCATCCTACATAATATCTGTGGCAGCTAGGCAGCGCTCGTGTTCTTGTATTTGCTGCCTTTCTCAGCAGACTCTTTTATGAAGTCTGGTATATAGCGCGATTAATTATGTAGCTCACTATTAAAGAGAAATTTTCTGTTTGTCCTTGTTATAATGAATTTACAGGGCAATAACCCCTATAACAGTCCTTTTCATGTAAACATATCTCTAGGCAAGTGTTGTAACAAACGCTGGGAAACGTTGACTGGTTTATTCTGATTGAAATATATTTTCTAACTCACGTCATCAGATCATTTTCCTGACAAGTGTTACTTAGTTTTTCCAGTAAGTGTGCTTGGTCAGTGTTGTTAGATTTTTCAAGTTATTAATTATTACTCGTCCAAGCCTAAATGTAATACCTTATTAGGCTATTGAGATATTAAGAAAACCTTTTTTTTCCTTGATCGGATTCAAATTATTTTCATATATAAGCATCTCACTTTTCATATAGGATCACAGGCAGTACGACTACTGAAGTATTTCAGCCTGTTTTCCTTGTGCGCAGGATCTTCAACAATTTAAATTAGAATAGATATGATGATGTCCTTCATGGATGCATCTGCAGTCATAACAACTGGGTTGTCCTGTCGTCAGGCAGCCCTTCAGTCGGCCGGATTCCAAAGTCCGGGTCCGGCTTCGGCTGATGTCGCACTTCTCCCGACGTCATCTCTGTTGGTCTTCGGGTATATAAGCATCAGCCGACGCCATTTTCTTCAGTCTTTCTTGCCGCGTGGCGCCCGAAGCAGAAGCTGTTCGCAAGTGCCGGTCGGTCGGATCAGAGATTACTTCTACCGAATACTACTTGAAGACTTCTAAAGCTAAGTACCCGTTGGGGACTCTTTCTTACCTCAGCCGATGTCAGAAAAAGTTAATAATTGTTTAACCTGTGGAAACAAATACCTCATAAAGGTTTCCACTCTTACTGCCTGCCCTGTTTAGGCCCAGCCCACGACGTAGCAGCTTGTTCGGTCAGTGCTTCTTTCAACCGACGAAGTCTTAGACGTAGGACAGAGTTTGCAGAACAGTTTTTCGGTTCTGACTTTGCGTACATTATGTCGCCGGACCCTCCGACTTAGCATTCTGCCAAAAACGCAGAAAAGACCGACACTTTCGTGGTCCGCGGTTTTCGGCCGAAACCATGGTTAAGCAAACCGCGAGTGTCTCCGTTTTCGCCCGAAACCGAGAAAACTGATCAAACTACACCTGAAACTATCACTACAACTGAGGTCCCTGCTAACACTCTTGAATCGGCCTCAGAAATTTTACCCACTACGGTGCTTACCACTGACTTATCAGACACCATTCCTTGGATGTCTCTACCCCAGCTGCGTGGTGCTGCTAGGCCTCCAGCAGCCATGTCCATTAAGGCCTTCGCCAGGGCTAAAGCAGCCAAGACTACTAAAACAGTGCCTGTTAAACCCCCTTCCAGGCCCTCTGCCAGTTCTCAAATGCTTACCTTGGCACAAGATTTAATTTCATTAATTAGAGGATCTCAATCTCACCCAGACAGGGCCTCTCAGCCCCCTGAAAAGAGACCTAGGACAGAGCCCCCTGAGCCAGTGTCCTCTGATGATTCTGCTGATGAATCAGACATAACTGACCAGCCAGAGGCTCCTTTCTCCAATTTTGAAGATTCTGATGCTGAAGAATCCATTCCAGCTGCTTCCCCTCCAGAAGAATTCTCCTTTGGGGAAACCTTGCATGCCATGCGAGAACAGTTGCAATGGCAGCAACAGGATTTTTCAGACTCAGGAAAAGACTTAGGACCTTCTTGCACCTACCACAGCACAGGCCCTTAGCTATCCCTCCTGTTCTCTCTGTGGTGGATGATGCTTTCAATGATGCCTGCTCAGCTCCAGATTCTTTACCCCAGCCCCTGCCAAACCAGACAGATTTTACAGGGTGCCAGATACTCATCACCACCTCTACAAGGCCCTCTTGCAGACCCGAAACTATATCCCAGGGTCCCAAGGCAGTAGCAGCGACTATAGCTAAAACCCTGTTCCTTCTGAAAGGGAAGCAAGGTCATTAGACAGATGGGGTAAAAGTTTACACTTCAGCCACTCTTTCAGCTAGAGCTTTAAATTGTCAGTTTCTGGTGAGGAACTTTGTGGCCTCTCCAGCTGCTGCAAGTGTCGGGTCAGATACATTCGAATGGGGCATTGTACTCAATCATTGGTCTGATGAGTGATGAGTATAGGGAGACTATGACCTCCCTTGATCTAGATGAGAATCCCTTCATGATAAGGTGGGCAATGTAGAAGGTCTTCCTAACTACTTTAGCTACATGGGTGTCGAATGACAGACTACTATCAACCTGGGTCCCCAGGTCCCTGATAACTTCTTCTGTGCTCAGTGGATTGCCACCTATTTGGTAGCTAGGGTAACCTTGTTTTTCCCGAAGGGTATGACTATGCATTTTTTGGCATTTAACTTTAGGCCATGGCTCTGGCACCAGTTATCCGATCTGTGAGACCCTTCTGAAGGATATCTGTGTCAGATGTGTTTTCTACTATGGCTCAGTTTGCAGTCATCTGCAAACTTTGTCAGCCATAACCTCCTGTGTTTGCTTGTACTGGAAAAGTAGATGCCAAACAAGAGTGGGCCCAGGACTGAGCCCTGTGGTACACCACTTGTGACAGGCTTTGAGTCTGACATGGCGCCAGCAACTCTGACCCTGTGGGTTCTGTCACTCAGCCAGTTTGCAACCCATCTTGTGATGTATGGGTTAACATTTAAGCTGATGAGTTTTTCAATGAAACCCGAGTGGGGTATTGTATCAAGGCCTTCGCCAGATCGAGGTAGGCTGTATGGACTGCCTTTCCCTCATCAATGGCTTTGGTGACTGTTTCAAAAGTCAACCAAGTTTAGAAGGCATGATCTGCCTTTGACAAAGCCGAACTGGGATGGATCCAAAGTCTGCAAATTCCTATGTCTTTATTTATGAGGTCCATTATGATCCTCTCCATGGCTTTACAGATAAGGCTTGTCAAGCTAATGGGCGGTAATTTCCAGGGTCGGTGGAGGCACAGCCTTTGTGAAGTGGGACCACAGTTGCAGTGCGCCACCCCTGGGTGCGTATCCAGAGGTAAGACTATGATTAAACAGCTGTCCTAGCTGTGGGTTTAATTCCTCGTTGAGTTCGTGGAGCACACAGCCGGGACACCATCAGGTCCCATGGATGCTGTGTTTTTGCTTTGAGAGAGCAGTTCTCACTTGGGCGTTGGAGATGTTTGGGGGCTGCAATCGCTTGGTATAGATATCTCTCCTTTGGGGAGGGGAGTTTGCACTGAACCTGTCAGCCAGTATGTTGGCAATGTCTGTAGGATCAGTAATCTTCACATCATTTGAACTAGTTCTGAGCATATCTGGGAGTTTCCTCCAGGTTTCTAACATAGCTAAAGAAGGCCTTATGATTGTCTTTGAGTCTTTAGCTATTTTTCTCTCAAAATTTGCTTTGGATGATTTTATGAGAGCTCTTAGTTTTTACTTATAGTGATCAAGGGTGTCTTACCTTTTAAGGATTTTGCTCTATCTTGTAGTAGCTTCCTCCTTTTGTTGTAGAGTTTGTTTATGGCTGGGGTCCACCAGACTGGACGCTTGCCTTTGGTACAAAGAGTCTTTGTTTTGCTTGGGATTGCCTTATCCATGCAGTCCTGCAGGTGCTGGTAGAAGGCATTTGTAAGTGATTCAGAGGCTTGAGTACTGTTTTCCTCGGCTTGGGGCCTTAAAGGAGACCACACTAGTCTTTAGAAGTGTGAAGTCGGCCGAGAAGTTCTTTACTGTGGTCTTTTCATTTCACGTGGGGCTGGGATGAGGACCTCCAGCCAGATTAGTTTGTGATCTGATCTCACCAGTGAGGGGTATACTTCCGGTGTTGAACATTGTGCTCCCATGTTCGTGATGATGAGATCAAGTATGTTTTCTCCTCTTGTGGGATGGTGACTAGTTGTTCCATGGCATTTGAGTTTATGAATTCCAGGAACTTTTGGGCTAGGGTGTTTGGGCTTGAGTAGTGTTCCCAGTCTATATTAGGGTAATTGAAGTCACCTAGTATGATGGTGTTTGGTGATACATTTATCCTCTAGTGTTTTCAGGAAGGCCATGTGAGGTTCCTGAGTTTGTGAGGGTGGCCTGTAACATGCAACAATTTGCAGAGCAGTCTTGCCTATGGTTAATTGCACCTGGATGGTCTCCGATGCATCGTGCGTTGCCACCAGTCTTGAGGTGTGGGTGTCCTTGATGAATATGGATACCCCTCCTTTCTTGGTATTGTCCGGATTTTGGGGCCGGAACGCATGATAAGAGGTAAAACCTGATAGTGCTGGGGTGCTCTCAGGAGCCTTGAACCAGGTTTCTGTCACTGCACAAACAACGATGTTCTCCATACTGAGAAGGGCCTCGAAAGTGCATTTTGAGATTTAGACTTCTGGCATTGAGCAGCATTACCCTTAGTTTTTTTCCTTTTTTGTGTTCTAGGGTGGTAGGTTTAGAATTTGAGCCTTGCCTAAAAAAGGCACTATGGGGTGGCAGAGCCTTTGCCAATATCCGAATCCCAGGGTGACAGGTGCAAGCCGCCCCTTGCGAAGCAGCGTGGCTTGTCCAGCATGTCATCCCAGGCAGACAGACATTGGATCCCCTTTGAATGACACCAGAGTTTAAGCTGATCATCTTATCTCTGTATTGTGGCATAATTCTTGGTGAAGGTAGGATACTGCTCAAGGTCAGGGTCATACCTGCCTGGGCTACATAATCAGAGAGCTCCTCAATGTCTCTTTTCATGTAGTCCAAGGAGGTACGTCTCAGGTCGTTTACACCAGCGTGGACAATGACTGAGTCGTATTTGTACCTGCTGTTGAGAGACCTGAGTGCTTGCGTTATGTGGCGGATTCTAGCGCCCGACAGGCAGCTTACTGTGACCTTCTCCTTACTCAGTCTGGTGAGCGGGACGCCAGTGTGTCTGACTATGGAGTCACCAATGACTAGTGTGTCTGGCATTGTGTTTGGCCTTAAGGGCTGTGACTGTTTGACACTCTGACTGTGAGGTCTATGTGTTGCAGGTGTTGTGTTCTGAGGTGGTGGTTGTTTGGGTGTCTGCTTTGGTGGCCTCTGCTGTTTTGGTAGATTTTTGATCAGAGCCGAGTATGTCTTTGTGTGTTTATGTGTATGATTTGAGGTTGTGATGGTACTATGTGAGACTGGGTCTATAGTGTGTGTGGTAACCTTCTCCTCCTGACTGGTCTTGCCAGTCCTATGTTGAGAGAGCTCAGCCTCCAGTTTGGCCAGATAGTTGCATCTCTCGCATGTATTTGTGTTTTGTGGGAAGAGGAGAGGGTTGTCTGTGTACATGAGGCAATTGTAACATTGCCTCAATATTCCCAGGTTCACCAGCTGAGCAGGAGAGGACACTAGCAACTGATCCTCGACATGCTAGAAGGACTAGACAAAAACTTTAAAAGAGATTCCGGGGACGTGGGTGACCGAGAAATGGGGGTTTGCCTTTTGGGGTGCTATCTATAAGAGTGCCGTGATCAAGGTAATAAGTACTGTAGGAGCAAGTGCTAGGTTAAACAGATAGAGAAAAGTCTACTGGGAGTCAAGTAGAGATTATCTTTTAAGGTATAAGAGAAAGTGCTAGTAACAGGGATGCTTAAAGGTAAGATTGAAAAGAATGCACTCTGCAGTGTGCACTAGAGAAGTTAGATATGAAAGTAGGTAACTTGAGTTTTACCTGTTTAAAAAGTTAAGGTTTAGTGGAGAGTTACTATTTTTAAAACAGCAAGATGGACTGAAAGGGGTGGTTACTTTTGTATTTTGGTACTATGAAATACTGTAGGATGGCCAATAAATTTAAATAATTGAAGGGGTGGGATTTCAAAAGTGATGGTTTTGTGATTACTCACATAAGCCAGTGAAAGTAGAGAGAAATGAGATATATGGTCAGATTAACATAAGAGGCGGGCAACTAGAAAGACAGTGGTATTTAACAAGACAACTTAAATGGGAGGGTGGGAGAGAAAAAATTCTGCCTGACTCAGAACAGAGAGAGCTGTGGTCTCTTTTGAAGTTTTAATATGCTGTTAAAACAGAATGCAAGCAAAACACAAGGTAAAGAAAACAAACTACAGTATTCAAAATATAGAAAGGCAATACAGAAATACAAAAAATAACAGCAAACTAACCTTTCCTTCACAGCAAAGTGTAGCAGAGTCTGGATGAGCCTTTCTGGTAAAGCCAACAACAACTTTGTGTAAGACAGATCCTGCCTACTCAACCTGGCCTACACAGAAGTCACTGAAGCCATGGATGAGGAAAAAGCTATGCATAACATGTATCTGGACTTCGCTAATGCATTCAACACCATCCCCCATTCAGGCATAGTTAATAAACCCATCCAGCTAAAATGTTAACCTCTGTGTAACTCATTGGATAGCAAACTGGCTCACAAATAGATCCAAAGAAATTAGGGTGTGTGCACCTGCCCTCCACTGAGAGACCTGTCCCACTAGTGGAGTATCCCAGGGCTAAATTCTCAAGCCACTCCTTTTTGGGATCTACTTCTCAGATGTGAAGGTAAATGTTGAGGGTTTATGCCTGATAGGTTGCTCAAGTCTGTAAACTGGGTACCATCATAAACTATCCAGAAGACACTAAGATCCTTTGGTAAGGTCTATCACAAAAAGATAGTTGTTGTCAAAACCATGGCCTAAAAATTAAAATCCAAGGAGTGCATAATTATATCCTTTGGCACAGCAGCATGTCCACTGTGACAATTATATCTACATCACTCCCCTGAAAACTGAACCAGTAGTGAGGGACCTGGGAATATATGTAGACAATAAGCTGTTTGACCATCAATTGTCGATTATTGTTAGGAAGTACTTCATAGCACAGTTTATTAGCAGGGGTATAGCAATCAAATCTAGGGAAGTGATCATTCCACTGTGTACTGCAGTCATTAGGCCAGTCATAGAATCTAAAGCTCCATTTGGCATGCACCTGTCCAAGCTTGACTCAGCTCAAGCAACCACAGAGATTTTTCACTAAGAAAGTCAAGTGACTAAATCACAAAAACTGTTCTGACTGCCTGAAAACCCTGTCTTTTCAATGTCCTACAGTCTGCTAAGGGGTAATCCCTGTCTCTCACACACAACCTCTACCAATCCCAGCCTTTCAGACTTTTACACTTAAGTCCAATAGTGACAGAACCACCCGTTCTCAACACCTTAGTCAATACTGCAACTTAAGTAGGAAGTGATGAGAGAGAGAGAGAGAGAGTTACGTCTCACAGAGAATACCACTTCTCTGGAACCACCACCTTCACCATGTAAAGTTAAGTACATCTCTTACTTTATTCAGCTGCAGCCTAAATGCATGGATGGAAAACCCCACAAGTTCACTCTTTGGTTACCACCCTTGCAGCTTAATAGAGGAGGCATATAAACACCTGCTCCAGGGTTGTTGTTATTCATGATTATTTGTATAGAGTTTGTAGAGTTCTCATGCAATATTAAAGAATTATCTCACCCAAGATTATACAAGACTTTTACAAAATACAGGGGCTTTGGAGTTACACTAAGGCTGGAAACTCGGTGGGAATACATGGCTAGGCAGCCAAAGATCTCACCGATTTAATAGCCTAGTAAGCACCTATACATCTATAATGTATTAAGGAAATAGGCTTTCTTAGGACTATATTTCTTAATCTAAAATTGTGAAGCTAGTGTAGGACTTTGATAGGGCATGTGGAATTATAAAGATGACTGTCAGTCAGGAACTATTTTTCATTCTCACTATGAAAAAAAGCAAATATGTATGTCTGCATCATATATTTTCTAATGTTGGACAACCTCTACCCTGAGTCATGGTCTGGTCCAGAGACCCTTTTTAGCTATCTACCCAGTTAACTAGTTTTTAAATAAAATAAATTTAGACATTTGCCATGTTATTAAAAAAAAAAAAAAAAAAAGTGAAAACTGAAATGTACCTTGGAAGAAAATGCAACCAGGTGTATTATATGGAGGCCCAGTGCCATTTCTTTTAGAATTTTATTATGCACACTTTAGAGAAAGAATTAACTGTAGTGAAAAAACATGCATGCACTCTTCAAAAAAGGCCTTCTCCGGCGCCGGCTGGTGTCTTGAAGCCGCCTTCTAAACAGTCAAAATCTGCCTCCTCGACTCCATTGCCTTTGGAGCCGAAGGAGAGCACCATTGTGGTGTCAGTCAGTTCCAAGTGTTTCGGAGCCGACCTCTGAACCAATTGAATCAGCAGTTGAATCTACTACTCAGAGCCAGTCTGTGGATTCCCTACCGGTTTCCATGTTACTGAAGTCTCCAGTGCCCCCTAGATCAAGATCCCCTACTATGTCTTCCAGATCTTCTAGGAGCCTTTCGGAAGAAGATGTGGAGAGGGTGGTGCTGAGACTCCTGAAGTCGTCTGTCATACCAAAATTATTGTTGGCTCCGACCCAGTTGGCTCTGGAGCCACTCTATCCAGCTTTGCCCTTGTCTGCTATTCCTCCTCCGAGCCATGTTGGCCCTTCAGAGCCGGAGTGTTTGGTGCCACCAGAGGTACTATTGGTTCCAGCTCCCTTTGTTGCTGCTTTGGAGCCGGGTTCGGCTCCAACACGCTCGGTGCCATTAGTCATGTCCAGCGGCCGAAGCTCTCCTGTCGGCGCTGACATGGAGGGTTGGAATCGATCTTTGGTTCCGAGCCTTCCTCTCGGTGCATCTGCCAGAGTGAGCTCGGACCCTGCATCTATCTCAGAGCTGTCGGCGCTGGCTCCAACGTCAACCTTTGTCTCTTCGGAGCCCGAGAGGTCTGCGTTTGAGATGGCCACACAGGTACAAAACGCACTCTCTAAAGCCAAGAATACAGCATCCATGGGACCAGATGACATCCCGGGCTGTGTACTACATGAACTACAATATGAACTGGCACCTCACCTAAGTGTCATGTTTAACCATAGCCTCACCTCAGGTTTCGTGCCCACTGAGTGGCGCAGAGCTACAGTTATCCCAATCCACAAGGGGGGATCCACCTTGGATCCCGGAAACTACCATCCCATCAGTCTGACAAGCCTTATCTGCAAGGCCATGGAGCGTATTATCATGGAAGTTATAAACAAAGACATTGGCAACCTTCAAACACTGGACCCCACCCAGTTTGGGTTTGTGAAGGGCTGATCTTGTCTCCTGAACCTGATTGACTTCTTTGAATCAGTCTCCAGAGCCATGGACAAGGGTAAGGTGGTCCACACAGCCTATCTAGACCTTGCCAAGGCCTTTGACACCATCCCCCACTCTGGAATCATAGATAAACTTACTAAGTTGGGCATTAATCCCTATGTCACCCAATGGGTTGCTAAATGGCTTACTGATAGAACCCACACTGTAAAAGTAGCCGACTCCAAATCCAGCTCCAGACAAGTGACAAGTGGAGTACCTCAGGGTTCAGTCCTGGGGCCTCTGGTTTGGCATCTACTTCTCTGAAGTACAGGTCAACACTAAGGGACTCTGAACAAAGTTTGCAGATGACTGCAAACTGGGAGCCATTATTGAATCCCCAAATGATGTGGATACTCTTCAAAAGGGCCTTACAGAAACAGATGCTTGGTGCCAGAGCCATGGGCTCAAGCTCAATGCCAAGAAATGTATTGTTATCCCTTTGGGAAAAAAACATGTATCCATGAATTACCATATAGGTGGCAGTACACTAAACACAGAAAGTGTGATAAGAGACTTAGGGACACAGGTGGACAGTGGTCTCACCTTCGATAACCACATCGTCACAACAGTCAGGAAATCCTTCTATGTGGCACACCTCATCACGAAGGGCTTTTCATCCAGAAAAAAGGAGATCATTGTCCCACTGTACTCATCCCTCATTAGACCCATTATAGAATACAACGCCCCATTTGGTATGTACCTCTCAAGACATCTGCAACAACTGGAAAGGCCTCAGAAATACCTCACTAAAAGAATCACAGGCCTAAAGCAGATGCCCTACGCTGACCGCCTTTAAAAACTCCAGCTATACTCTGTCGCATATCGTCTACTCAGAGGCGATCTCTGCTTAACATACAAGGCCATGTCAAACCCAGAGCTGTTGGACATGCTACACTTAAACAAATCCCAATCCCTCAGAGCTACATGCTCCAGGGATCTAAACCTTGTCATCACAATAAACAAAACATGCTGGAGGGATAGGTTCCTGACCCAGAGACTCCCCAGACTCTGGAATAGATTGCCCATACATGTCAAGCAGAGTGCCTCTTTGGACCTCTTCAAGAGGAACCTTGACGATTGGATGGGAGAAAGGAAATTCACCCCAGGGATCACGTCAGTCGCCCTGCTAGACAGGGGTCCAGGAAAGTAAATAATGTGGGAAGAAATAGCCAGGGAATTGTTATGGCTAAGCTTGTATAGGCCCTAGGGCTGATAGCCTAGTACCAACCTATGAACCTATGATGAGGAGCGTGCTGTGTCATTCTCCAGCTCCTACCAGTGATACCAGCACTACCCCCCCCCCCCCCGAGAGCACCCACTTCGGTCTCAACCTCTACTCTCTACAGAGACAGCAGAGACCCTCAGCCTCAGGAGCCATCGGCTGGTGGCCCTCACTCTTCCGAGATCTCCCCGGAATGTCCTTTCGAGGAGTCTTCCCGGAAGAGGCTATGTAAGAGGAAGCATGTTTACTCCCAGGATGAGTCCTTGACATCGGACACTGACCTCGAGGAGTTGGAAGGGTCCCCAAAGTCATCCTCTGATGTCTTCTTCGTGGACATCTTGGAGATTCTTAAGCAGAGGTGTGACTGGCCCACTATCAACCCTTCTGATGAGGAGTCGGTGTATCTGAAGGCTTTCGGGTTTCAACCTTCTGCCTCTTGGGTGTCTCCATCTTTTGACAAACTGATGGATTTAGTTATTCGAAAGGTGCAGACTACTCCTGATGCTGAGGAGCCAGTCCCAGGAGACCTAATAAGTTTCTGTCTGCCATTCCTTGTAAAGAGTTTTTGTCTAAGGGCGTTCCCGTAGATGCCATGGTGGTGGCAGTGGCCACAAAGAAGGAGCTGGCGGAGACTTCTTCCTCTGTTCATCCGCAAAATAAGGATTCTCGACAGATGAACAAATTTGGTAAGCGTAGCTTTAGTTCAGTGGCATTTACCCTTCAATCGTTGAAAACTCTCACTCCACGAGATTACAGAGGGATCTCTTCAAGGAGTTAGGAGATTCTATACAAGGTGCGTGTACTGAGGGAGTCCCTGACAAGATCTCTGCTCAGTTGTCCACCTTAAATTCTGTAGTTAATTCCTCCATGCGGCTTATCTCCTATGCGGCTGATGGAGCAAGTAAAGCAGTGGGTTCAGGAGTTGCCCTAAGGCTTGTGTAATGTAGCAGAACCGTTCATGTCTACTTTCACCTAGGCCCCATTTGATGGCTCCTCATTGTTTTTCTCTAAGGTGAAGGACACACTCACTCGATGTGAGCAAGAAGGAAAGATGCTTTCTGCCATGGGAGTATGCTTTACTGTTCCCTCTCGACCAAAAGCCAAAGGTCAAAGGGGCGGTAAAATGTGGTTCAGAAACTCCCAGAGGGTATTTCCGGACACACAGGGTGAACCCTCCTTCAGAGGCAGAGGAGGAGGAGGAAATGGGAGACGTCGCCCTAGAGGCAGGGTGCAGTCCGCAATACCAGCAAGGCTGTGATTCCTTTCGGGGACGGCCTTATCAGTGCTCCTGATGTGAGGCCCGACTGCGTTTCTCTGGGGCCGGTCGGGGGTCGCATTTCTTTGTATTCAGAAGCCTGGCTAAGTATCACTCAAGACAAGTGGATAGAGAGAGTTGTTACCAGAGGCTATATCATACCCTTTTCCCTTCCACCATTTGTTCCCAAGAAGTTCCCAGATGTACCACCCAATCACAGGGATCAGGCAACTGTGGAGATCTACAAGTTGCTTTTAAAAAGAGTCATCCAGTCCGTCCCGGCAGACCAGATAGGATCCGGAACTTGCTCCAGGTTCTTTTTAGTATCAAAACGAACCAGAGATTGGAGGCCAATATTGGACCTCAGCAGGTTAAATGAATCCATGAAGAAGGACAAGTTTCAGATTGTAACTTTGCAGTTGATACTCCCGTTGTTGGGGGAAGACTATTGAATGTGCTCTCTAGATCTACAAGACGCCTACTACCATATAAAAATGGACAAGGCATCCAGGAGCCATCTACGCTTCCAGCTGGGAGCCAGTCATTTATCAGTTTCGTGCTCTGCCTTTTGGTCTCACCACAGTCCCCAGGGTGTTCACCAAATGCATGGCAGTAGTGACAGCTCACCTGAGACGTCAGTGATTCCAGGTGTTTCTGTATTTGGACGACTGGCTCCTGACCTCCCCCACCAGGCATCTACTCCTCCAAAACAGAGATGCCACTATTCAACTTTGTGCTCAGTTAGGGATCTCCATAAATTGGGAAAAATCTGCATTATTGCCCTCTCATTCTGTGATTTTTATAGGCGCAGAGGTAGACACAGTGAACATGACAGCTCGTCTCCCCACCGACAGGGCACAAAACTTAATCTCTCAAATTCAACGTCTTCTCCTGTTGCGGAAGTTCAAAGTGAAGTGGGTTCTTCAGCTCCTCGGGACTATGGCTTCCACCATTCTATTAGTACCATTAGCCAGGTTGCACATGAGAATTCTCCAGTGGCTTCTATCTTCCCAATGGTCCTTCCAATATTTCCCGCTGAGTCATCCTATCCTGCTGACTGATTCATGCAAGAAGGACCTTCTTTGGTGGCTAACCCCCAACCAGTTGATCACAGGTGCCCCCTTTGTTCCTGCCCAACCCGTTGCCACTGTGACCACGGATGCCTCCCAGATCTGGTGGGGGGGGTGGCATTATCTTGGCAGGACTGTCCAAGGCACATGGCAAGAACACAAAGCTCACCTGCATATCAATGTTCTGGAGATGAGGGGCGGTGCTCCTGGCATTGCAAGCACTTCAAGACCTTCTTCCTTTCGGGACTATTGCAATACAATCAGACAATGTCGGTAGTGTGGTATATCAACAAACAGGGCGGTACCAGATCTTACCCACTCTGTCGAGAGGCCATGCGAGTTTTGGAATGGGCAAATTTTTCCCAGCGCTTTCTGGTTGCAACGCACATTCCAGGGACGACCAACGTGATAGCCGACAAGCTCAGCCGGGCAATCCTACTGCCTCACGAATGGTCTCTGCAACAGGAAACAGTGGAACAGATTTTCCTCAAATGGGGCAGCCTTGCTGCGACCTCTTTGCCAGCCCAGTCAATACCAAATGCAGCAGCTATTTTTCCTTCATTCCCCCTCCGGAGGAGACACCCAGAGACGCTCTGGCTCATGATTGGCCCATGGGACTTCTGTATGCTTTTCCTCCATTTCCTCTCATTTCCAAAGTGATTCAGAAAGCCACTTGGCTGGGAAGCAAGTTGATCCTCATTGCACCTTACTGGCCTAGTCAGGTCTGGCTGCCCTTTCTCAAGCCTCTTCTGGATGATCCTTGGATCCTGGATCCAGCTCCAGATCTGTTGACTCACATGTCAGGTTTGCTGCATCCCTCAATCCGCACCCTCAAGTTGACAGCGTGGCTGCTCCAGTTCCATCCCTAGTCAGGCTTCATGATGCATCATCCTCAGTGTCACATATTCTTATGTCCTCCCATAAACCTTCAACTAGGAGGCTGTATGGCAGTAAATGGAAAAGATTTTCTATTTGGGCACAGAAAGTAAATGTAGATCCCTACACTGCTTCTATCCCTGTGATTTTGGAATTTCTCTCTG
Organism: Protopterus annectens; assembly: GCF_019279795.1. Classification (NCBI taxonomy): domain Eukaryota; kingdom Metazoa; phylum Chordata; order Ceratodontiformes; family Protopteridae; genus Protopterus; species Protopterus annectens. The sequence goes on from NC_056741.1 coordinate 280,290,841, forward strand.
AGCTTTTTCAACAAGGAGCTGCCGCCGCCTCTATCAGAGTCCAATTGGTGGCAATTTCTCATTTTCATTTGGGGTTTCCAGATAATTTAATGTCTCATATGCTATGCTAGACCTTTTTGAAACGAATCACTCTTTTGAGACCACCACTGCAAGAACCTGTGGCTTCTTGGGATTTAAATTTTGTGTTGTCCAAACTGACATCTTCACGTTTGCACCTTCCCACTCATCTTCATAGAAATTTTTATCTTGAAAGACTTTGTTTTTGGTAGCTATCACGTCAGCTAGACGGGTTTCGGCGCTACAAGCCTCGTCTGTTAAGCCATCTTATTTGATCCTTCACAAAGAGAGGGTGTCACTGCGTACTAATCCCTCCTTTGTCCCCAAAGTTTGTTCCCCTGCTACCTTAAATCAATCCATAGAACTACCAGTTTTCTTCCCTAATCACTGTAATGCAGCTGTATACCGTTTTCATCAGCTGGACGTTCATAGACAACTGCGTTTTTATTTACAGCGGACCAAGGAATTTAGGAAATCAGATAAACTATTCATTTCCTTTTCTGACTCCAGATTGGGCTTACGAGTTTCTAAAGTTACACTTCCTAACTGGATTTCCAGTTGCATAGCCTTTAGCTACAGTTCGGAGGGCAGACCTTTACCCTGCAGATCAAGGCTCACTCAACCAGGTCGCTGTTTACCTCTGCAGCCGTTCAAGCCAGGGTCCCACTTGATAATATTTGTGCAGCAGCTACGTGGGCTACCCCTCACACTTTTATTACACATTACAAATTGGATTTAGCTTCCAGGGGTAGAGCATCCTTTGGCTCCACAGTGCTTAGGAGTATTTTCCAGTGAGCCACCCAAGAATAAGGCGCTAGGACGCTGTCCCATATGTAAAAATGAAGGTGAGATTGGACTACACAACATAAAGAAGTTATGTACTCACCATAACATTCCATGTTGGTAGTCCATCTCACCCTTCATTTTTACCAACCTGCCCTCCTGCCCCCATCCTGGAAGATCTGGAGATAATAATAATAACAATAATAATTTGATTATCTTTGGTTGGAGACCCTTTAGTATTGGGTTTGTCTGTTATGGGTTTTTTCTTCTAGTGAGCAGCAAACAAGATCTGGGGTTTGTACTGGTGCACTATGGGATACCTGCTTAGCCATGAGCCAACCAGAAGTCTTCCAGCTTGTAAATCGGCCGAGTCGGAGGCGAGGATTGGCTCCAAACCCATATGTAAAAATGAAGGGTAAGATGGACTACCATGTATATATATTTTTGTAAACATTTTTCAACAGGTAGAAACTTACCTGTAGAGTAACAGTAGATTCTTTTCTGGTTTTGTCCAGATATTGGGAACAACTGGACCGGTCAACTAGTTTAGATTTACCCTGCAACAAGCTCCTCAGTCTCCTCCCTTGGCCCTAGATCCCCTGCTCTGAAGTGACTCAGCAGATCTTACTGCTGCCATTCAAGTCCAGTGACATCGCCAAACATCTCTCTATTTTTTTGTATCGTGTTTACTAGTTTGTTTGTGTCTTTCGGCTTTTTCCCGGTCAGGAGTCGCCACAGCAGAACCCCGGTCCGCTAATGATTGGCAGTTGATTTTTACGTACAGGCTTGCCAGGCCTGGCGCACAACCTTCAACGAAGGTACGCCCATTCACGCATATCTCCACGCAGAAGACGCTCTAGCTGAGAATTAGTAATTATAATAAAACTTACAGCAGTGCCGAATATATGAAAAGTAGTACTTTTCTGGAAGTCTTTTACTCCTTTCTCTCTTTCCTAGCTATCCTTCCTTCTACCCTCCTTAAACCTTGTCAGTCTTCTTTTCATCTTCTTTCCAACCATTATTCCTTTCTGTCAGGTGACTCTCTCTTACTAGCGTTTGGCAGTTAAATTAGTCTAATTTTTGTTTTGGGTAGAATACAGTGTTGGACTAGGCCAATTCATGGATAAGGAGCCCAGGGCTGGATTTAAAAAATTATAAGAAGTATGGGCATAGGATTCCCATGTTACCTCACAACTTGGTGTCTGGGGTTGTGACATTTGGATACTAGTTGCTGCATTTGTGAAAATGTTAATACAGTAGAAGCAAGGTTTTGTAAGGGCTACTTCTCTCAGAAATAGCAGTCACAGACACTTAACATGACAAGATTCCCAAGACTGTCAGTCTCAAAGAGAAATGCAGGGCTGAAGGCTCTGATCTTCCTAAGTTCCCAGGGTTGCTTTTCCTCCTCCATTGGGACCTTCTTCACAGATGTTCATCATGCATACAGCTGCAGTCATAACAGATGGGTTTTCCTGCCGTCAGGCGGGTCCTTGGTCGGCCGAAATCCAAAGTCTAGGTCCGGCGTCGGTTGTCGTCGCTTCCTCCCTGACGTCAGTGCGAAAGTGGTATAAAAGATCCAGCCGACGCCATTTTCTTCCATCTTTCTTGCCGCGTGGTGCCCGAAGCAGAAGAAGTTCGCAAGTGCTGGTCGGCCAGCTCCTGAGATTACGAATATTTTTCAACCGAAGTCTTCTTGAAAGCTAAGTACCCCGTTGGGGAAACTTTTCTTGCCTCAGACCGATGTCAGACAAAGTTAATAATTGCATTTCTTGTGGGAAGCAAATACCACATAAGGATTTTCATTTCCTCTGCATTCCTTGTCTAGGCCCAGACCACGACGTCTCGGCCTGTCGTTTTTGTGCTACATTCAACAGACGCACTATTAAGCGTCGGGCGGAGTTCGCCCAACACTATTTTGGCAAAAAATGTATTTAGATACTCCGACAACAGTTTTAAGTAAAAGACGCAAAGATAAGGACCGACATACGAGGTCCACGACTTCTACCGACACCACGCCAAAGCCGACTACAGGTGGTCCGGTTCTTAGTGAGGCACCTACGCAGCCCCTGACTACCGATGACACTTCATTGGCGGTGTCTTCTGTGCCCGAGGTCGCAGGCTGTTCGGCCCACACCCCGACTACAGATACCGAAGCCACTATTGTCGGTGAAACTCAGAGTTTAGATAGACCTGCCACCTGTCAAGGTGTCTACAGGCCTTCCTCTTCTTTTTCCATCAAGGCTTTCACTAAGTCTAAATCAGCCATGCATACTAAAAAACAAGCTCCACTGGGCCCTTCTCAAGGCCCCATGCCTAAAAAGCAGATGCTCAAAATGGCTGAGGATTTGATTACTCTTATTAGGGGTTCTCAACCCCCCGGACAAAAGACCCAGAGTGGAGGAAGAATCCCCCTCCTCGGACCAGGCCTCCATTATTTCAGAACATTCTGAAGACCAGGAACATTCTTACTCCCCTTTTGAAGATTCTGATGCAGAGGAGTCCATTCCCTCTGTCTCCCCCCCCCTGAGGATTACTCTTTTGGGGAAACCTTACATACCCTGAGGGAACACTTCCACTGGGAAGGCCAAGAGTACTCAGACTCCAAGAAAAGGCTTAGGGATTTCCTCTTGCTCCCTCAGCACAGGCCTCTGGCTATACCTCCTGTCTTAGATATTCTAGATGACGTGTATTCGGAGGCCTGCCTTAACCCAGATTCTTTACCTCCAGCTCCAGTCAAGTCTGACAGGTATTACCGGGTTCCTGACTCGCACCAATTCCTATACAAAAGCCATGTGGCTGACCCAGAAACTATATCACAGGGTCCCAAGGGAATTAAGCCCTCCACTGCTAAAAATCCATTACCTTCAGAGAGAGATTCCAGAGCTTTAGAGAGGTGGGGGGAAAAGGTTTACACCTCGGCCACCTTAACCATGAGGGCATTAAACTGTCAGTTCCATATGTTAAAGTACCAGCAATTTCTGTTATCACAGTTGAGAAACAAAATGTCACAACCTGAACAACCAGACTTGAAGGAGTTGCAGGATTTGATACATAGTGCAGAACAAGTGGGTAAGCATACCTTGCAATGTGGTTTTGATAGGTTCATAGGTTCATAGGTTCATACTAGGCTATCTGCCCGAGGGCATTTACAAGCCTAGCCCATAGTTTTGTGGCTTACGCCACCCCTTTAGTATGGGGAACTATACCCATTATTTTGCTGTGCCTCTGTTGAGCAGTGACACTGAGGTAATCCCTGGGGTATATCTGCGATCTCCCATCCATTGGTCAAGATTTCTCTTGAACAAGGCCAGCGAGGTGCTCTGCCTCACATATACCGGGATTTTATTCCACAGCATAGGGAGTCTTTGGGTGATGAATCTATCCCTCCAGCACGTCCTATTAATAGCCGTGTCGAGGTTTAAGTCTCCCGCCTCATGATGCTTTAGAGGCCTCATGTAGGGCTGCTGTTACAGGATCAGTCATACGTAGACATGCCTGGCTCAAAGAGCAAACCTTACCAGATCATGTCAAAGCTAAATTACTAGATACCTTCTGCAAAAAGATGTATTGTTTGGTGTTAAAGCTTTGGAGGTATTAAAGAAAATGGAGGAGAAGGCAAAATCAATGCAAACAGTAAAAGATTTCCTACAGGTACAACCTCCACGTTTCAGTAGAAATTGGCCTTCCAAAAATTGGTCCTTTCCAGCCAAGGACAGACCCCAAAGAGGTAGATACAGGCGCCCGAGGGGTAGAGGGCAATCTCAAGGATCATTTAGAGGCAGACAATGGCAAACACCCACACAAAGAGGTGGTGAGGATAGTTCACAGCTATTCAGAAAGCAGAACCAATGACTTTCCCCTTTGCATGCCAAGCAAGGCTCAAATGGCAGCCCCTTTAGGCGGAAAACTGGCATTATTTTCGAAAAATTGGCATATTGTCACAAAAGACAAATGGATTCTGGACATTATAGACAGAGGCTACAGATTTCACTTTCACACCCTTTCAAAAATGAGAGGCATGCCAAACCTGCCACACAATCAAAGGGCAGAGGCACAAAAACAAATTTCAGATCTCATGGACATGAAAGCTATTCAAGAGGTACCTGTACAAGAACAGGGTCAAGGTTTTTATTCCAGACTATTCCTGGTACCAAGAAAGGGAAAAGATTGGAGACCTATTCTGGACCTATCCATCCTAAACACATATTTACTCGTACCAAAATTCAAGATGCTCACATTGCAGCAGCTTCTTCCCATGCTGGGCAAGGAACCTTGGCTGGTAACATTGGACCTCAAGGAGGCATACCTGCATGTCCCAATCAGACAAGATTGCAGAAGATACCTCAGATTTCTTGCAGGTTCAACCCATTATCAATTCTCTGCATTGCCCTTTGACTTGTCTACTGCGCCCAGAGTGTTCACGAAATGCCTGGCATCAGTAATCGCCTACTGCAGACTTCAAGGGATACAAATATACTCATATCTGGACGACTGCCTGATCCAAGCGGACAGCAAGCACATACTTATGACACATCTGGCGTTTGTAATAATGTTGTTGAATTCTCTGGGATACACAGTCAACAAAAAGAAATCAAGGCTAATACCCTCTCAAACAATAATTTTCCTGGGTGCCAGCTTGGATACAAACACCCAGATGGCCTACCTCACGCCAGAGAAACAAGGGCAACTAACTCAATACTTCAGAAAACTGGCAACTTTCACCAGGCTGACTACAAGGAAAATCCTGCAGGCTCTGGGATTCATGGCATCTTGCATCCTACTAATCCCATGTGCAAAGCTGCATATGAGGAAACTTCAGTGGTACCTAAAAAACCTATGGTCTCAACACAGCCACAGTTTGGAAACAGTAATACCACTAATTCCATGTCTTCAAAAGGAATTTTTGTGGTGGGCTCAAGCATGCCAACGAAACACAGGTCTCCCATTCTGCAAGCCTCAAGCAAATCAAATCATCACAACAGACGCCTCGGACTACGCCTGGGGGGCGCACATGACAGATCGGTGCATTCAGGGCAAATGGTCCCAAAAAGAAAAGCACCTACACATCAATCAGAAGGAAATGCTAGCAGTAATAAATGCTATTTTAGCTTTCAAAGACCTACTGCATCCAGGCCAGCTATTGATAAGGACGGACAACACCACAGTAATGTGGTACATAAACAGACAGGGAGGTACCCATTCATACCCCCTATGCAGGCAAGCCATGTCTCTTTGGAACATGACTCTGGAATTACAAATCGAGCTACAAGCACAGTACCTGCTGGGCAAGGAAAACACACTGGCAGACAACCTAAGCAGAAATATGACAGATCCACACGAATGGAAGTTGCATCCTCAAGTTTTCACAAAGATAACTCAAGCATGGGGAAGGCCAGAGATAGGTCTCTTTGCCTCCAACAGAAATCACAAATTGGCAAAATTCTGCTCAAGGACCTTTCATCCACAGGCCTGGAAAGTGGACGCACTCTCCTTCAGTTGGGCAACAATGACAGTTTATGCCTTTCCACCTCTCCCTCTGCTGCCCAAAGTTCTGTTAAAAACCAGAGCAGACAGACCAAAGATGATTCTCATTGCTCCAGACTGGCCAAGACAACACTGGTACCCACTCCTGAAAAGCCTGACGCATTCCCCACCATGGATCCTGCCTCTAATGCCTCTTCTGCTGACTCAGCACAACTTCAAAACTATTCACAGTCAGCTGAAAACACTCAATCTAGCAGCATGGAAGATTCCTTAAATTCACAACAGGCTCTACTCTCCACGGAGGTGCAGGATGTCATTTTGGAGGCCAGAAGACCTTCTACAAGAAAAGCCTACTCTGCAAAATGGAAACGGTTTTGTGCCTGGAATGAGAAAAAGGGTCAAAATCCTGGAATACTGAATTTACCCCAAATATTACAGTACCTAGCTGAGATGCTAAGCAATGGACTTTCATTCTCCTCCATCAAAATCCATGCCTCAGACATTTCTGCAGAATACAACACTGATCCTCCTTTATTCTCTCACCCCCTCTTAAGACAGTTCCTCAGAGGGGCTAAGAATATAAAACCCCCAAGAAAACAACCAGTACCTGCTTGGGACCTCAATTTCATACTAGAAAAACTGACCTTGCCTCCTTTTGAGCCAGCTGCTTCAACAGAACTGCAATACTTGTCTTGGAAAACAGCCTTCCTCCTGGCAATCACTTCAGCTCGCAGGGTTTCGGAACTACAAGCCCTCATGGCTGTGCAGCCTTTCATCATTTTCCATCAGGACAGAGTTACCTTACAAACCAATCCATCCTTTATGCCAAAGGTAGTATCCAGGATAGCCTTGAATCAGGCTCTCCACTTACCTACCTTCTACCCTAATCCTCAAAACAAAGGGGAAAGGCTACTACATTCCTTGGACATTCACAGACAGCTGCGTTATTATTTGGACAGAACAAAGCCTTTCAGAAAATCTGAGCAACTCTTTGTGTCCTATGCTGCAGGAGCTCAAGGGAAGCCTATTTCCAAACAGACAATCTCAAAGTGGATAGCCCACTGCATACGCTTTTGTTACTCTTTTCATGGTAAATCTGTACCTGCAGGCATCAGATCTCACTCCACAAGGGCCACAGCTACCTCTGCAGCTTTCCTCAGGGGGGTTCCTACCAAAGATATTTTGGAAGCAGCCACTTGGACTTCCGTACATACCTTCTCCAAGCACTATCACCTACCATTATACTCCAAATCTAGAGCAGGCTTTGCCACTGCAGTCTTGCAGGGCATCCTGGCTCCTCCTACTTCCACCTAGTGCCTACCACCCATTTTATAGCTTTGGGATTCTACCCATCTGTTATGACTGCAGCTGTATGCACGATGAACATAGTACAGTTTTGTACCTACCATAAATGTAGATGTTCAAGTGCTAATACAGCTGCAGTCCAGGTTTCCCTCCCTCCTTCCCCTCTTGGGACAGGCCTAACGGCTAACACCTCCTCATACAACCTGTTTGGGGGTATTCTTTTATGGTGTATTTGCTTGCAACTACTGTTTTTTGATTATATTGCATTGCATTATTACATAATTTTATGTATTGCCTTCCTTCTGGGGGCACCTGACATCTGGGGCAAGAAAAACTGAAGAAAATGGCATCGGCTGGATCTTTTATACCCCTGTCGCACTGATGTCAGGGAGGAAGCGACGGCAACCGACGTCGGACCTAGACTTTGGAATTCGGCCGACCGAGGACCCGCCTGACGGCAGGAAAACCCATCTGTTATGACTGCAGCTGTATTAGCACTCGAACATCTACATTTATGGTAGGTACAAAACTGTACTATCTGAAGTAGGATATTCATTTGTCTGCAACCTGTGGGTTATGGATCCGATATCGGATCCGAACCGGCATGGTTTTCCAGCTATGGATCCAAGCTCTCAGCTCCTCCCCTCACCCATAATGCCCTGCTCTACCCTCATGACCTCAGATCTCGTTTGCCGCGCATGGTGACTGGATTGGTTTCTAAAGCTCTCAAGCTAAGTGCTAGTTTTCTTAGTTAATATTAGAATTTTGAAGTTTTTATTGTACTTTTGTGTGAAAGTGTAGGTTTCCTTTATATTTTTACTTTTAGAGTTAATCTAAAATTATTCCCTCCCTCGCTGTTGGCGTAGTGTGTGTGTGTTGGGCCTGTGTGTGTATATTGTTTAGTTACTTTAGTTTAGTAACTTCTTTATAGATTGGGATGGCTGAACAGCCCAAATCTATATTTTCTAATGCTCGAGTGTGGCCATAAGCTTTCCCCAGCTGATGGCCACACTTGTGTTAGATGCCTGGGGTTGAACACCTCACATCTGGATGCTCCATTTGTGCAGGGTTCAACCCCAGGGCACTGAAGGAGCGGAGGTCCAAGCTTGTTTTATGGCCTCTACCGCCGGACTCGGCTCCGACCTCCGCCTCCTTGAGTAACCGTGCCGTTCTTCCTCCGGCACCCCTCCTCCTCCTGGGACTCAGCCTCCCGCTTCTGGTTGGAGGAGAGGGATGCTAGGGACCGGGAGGAGAAGCACCACAAGCGGCGGGCCGAGACCTCTGTTTCGGCCCCGCCAGCCAAGCGGCTTCTCCCCGGCTCCGTTGGCTCGGTCTCCTCCTTCTCGGCTCCGGTCTCCAGTGTTTTCACCGGGACCTGAGGAGGAGGAGACCCGATCTCCCGAGGCTATCGAGGAGGCACTCCAGGCCTACCTCGGTAGCCTCGCCGAGATCTACGATAGCCTTTCGGATGCTGATCTGGACCGGATGATGAGAAGGTTCATCCAGGCCCAGATGCAGATGGGAGTGCTCTTGCCTCTGGGGGGGAGCTCAACACCCTTTTTCAAACCTATTGCTCCTTCTCCGACCCGCTATCCGGGTTCGGAGCAGCTGGAGCCGAGCAGCTTCGGAGCCGGGTCGGCGCCGATAGTACGGTACCGGATCCGACCCTGCCCTCGAGTGCATCGGATCCGACCTCGGAGCCTGGATCCGAGCCTCGGATCCGGGGGGATCAGTGCTCCTTCGGCGCCGTCTGTGTCGGAGCGCACTGTCCCTTCGGATCCGAGCGCTTCGGCGCCGGCTCCGATCCACTCTTCGGATCCGAGGGGGAGCCGATTGTCGGATCCTTTGGTCGAGGTCGGCTCCCCTGGCGTTTGATGTAGTGGAGAGGGCCCTGTTGAGGGTCTCCGGACCCCGGCACTTGTTCGGCTCCGTCCGCCCCTCTGCACTGGGCCAGGCTTCCACCATCCGGCCCTTGGGACAGCCCGCTTGTGCCCCAAGTTGCTCCAATGGAACAAGTTGCCTTGCAGGAGTCCTCTGACAGCCCCCAGAGGATGTCCTCGCAAGCATACGTGCAAAGGAGGCACATTGACTCCCCGAGTCTCTCACGGAAGACACGGACTTGGAGGAAGGGAAGGCTCCCCACGGTCACCCCGAGGATGTCTCATTTGGAGACATCATGGAAATGCTCCGTAAGGGGGTGGTCTGCCCCAAGTCTTCCTCGGACGAGTCCGTGTTCTTGGAGGCATTTGAAGCGGGCCCGTCTACCTCTTGGGTGTCCCCTGCCGACCCCTGGTGGACCTCATTACCACCAATGCGTGGAAGGAACCGGACACCGTGGAGCCAATTCCTAAGAGGCCCGATAGGATCCTTAGCCCACCGTCCGACCGTGCCCATTGGAGTAAGGGCCTCCGGTAGATGCCATGTTGACGGGCGGCCACCAAGAGGGAACTTGCTCAGGAGAGTCCTCAGTCCATCCCCGAGCAAGGAGTCTCGATGATGGACCGCTTGGGGAAGCGGATGTTTAGTTCAGCGACCTTCTCGGTAAGGGCGCTGAACTACTTGGCACATGTCATTAGGATGCAGCGAGATCTCATTAAAGAATATGCTGCATCTCCCCAGAGTCCATGTCGGAGGAGGACAGGGTTCTGCACTCCACCCGTATGGCCACTCTTAGGTCAGTTACTAATACCTCTATGCTACTCTCCCACGCCACGGAAGGCGCCGCTAGAGCTGCGGGGCAGGCCTAGTCACTGGACGCCAGGCCTGGCTCCGTCCTTTTTCTGAGCCCTTCAAAGCGCCATTTGCGAACGCCTTTGATGGTTCTGCTCTTTGGCAAAACCGTTCGCGGCGTTGACCCAGAGCGAGAAGGACGGAAGACGCTGTCTGCCGTCGAATCCGCTTCTCTGCACCCCAGAGGCCCTACTCTAGGAACCAAAAGGGTCAGAAGAAGATGTGGTTCTGAAGTCGCAGCAGTCCCAGCCTGCTCCGGACAACCAGTCCTTCCGTGGCAGAGGAGGACAGGGAGGACGCCCTAGAGGCAGAGGGGCTCCCAGAAACTTCGGGTCCAGGGAACCCTTCTCTGAACGGCCCGCAGCAACCCTGAGGGTTGCCCGACTGCTCCACTCTGGAGGCAGTCGGGGACGCTGGGCACCTAGCGGCATGGGAGTCCATAACATCAGACCGCTGGGTTCTCCAAATCATATCCAGAGGATATCGCATCCCTTTCCTTCACCTTCCAAAGTTGAAGTCCCTCCCAGACGTCCCACCCGGTCAACGGGAGGCCGCTTTTGCAGAAATTGGCCATCTGCTAAAGAAAAGAGCCATCCAACCCGTCCCCCCAGACCATATCGGATCAGGGTTCTACTCCAGGTTCTTTTTAGTGCCAAAGAAGACGGGGGAACTAAGACCAATCCTAGACCTCTCTCTCTTGAATCTGGCAGTCCCCAAAGAAAAATTCAATGGTCACTCTGCAATCTATTCTCCCCTTCTGGGAGAAAATCACTGGATGTGCTCGATAGACCTCAAGGACGTACTACCACATCCTGATGGACAGGCGCTCCAGGAGGTTCCTCCGCCCGCCTGGGAGCCAGTCACTACCAGTTCGGGTCCTTCCCTTTGGTCTCACCACAGCCCCCAGGGTGTTCACCAAAGTATTAGCAGTGGTAGCGGCCCACCTGAGGCTTCAGGGGTGCAGGTCTTTCCCTACCTGGACGACTGGCTTCACCCCATCAAGGCATCTACTTTCATTGGCGCGAGACTCCTTTCTCCATCTTGCTCCTTTTCTGGGCATTACAATAAATACAAAGAAATCCAACCTGGCGCCCACACAGCTCTTAGATTTTATAGGGGCCAGGCTAGACACAAGGAGTTTACGAGCCTTCCTCACTGCGGACAGAGTTCAAAATCTGCAGCTCCAGGTGCGGGCCATTCTCCACTCAAGTTCTGTTCTGGCGGAGTTGGTCCTGAGGGCTCTAAAGTCCATGGCATCTGCTATAGCACTTCTTCCTCTTGCCAGGCTCAATATGCGCATCCTACAGTGGACTCTCTTAGCACAGTGGTCATACCTTGCTCTCCCCATGCATCATCCCATTGCGATCAGCAAGGCTTGCAAGCGGTCCCTCTTGTGGTGGCTTCACCCGGATCTCCACAGGCCGCCCATTTTGTGCTTCTCCTCTCGCCACGGTGACCACGGACGCCCCGCCTCGGGTGGGGGCACTTTGGCCGGACAGTCCAAGGCACGTGCAACGATTCAGAGACCTTACTGCACATCAACGTTCTAGAGATGAGAGCAGTGCTCTTAGCGTTGCTAGCACTTCAGGACTTTCTTCCCTTGGGAACAATTGCGATTCAATCGGACAACATGTCTGTGGTCTGGTACATCAACAAGCAAGAACAAGGTCTTACCCTCTTTGTCGAGAAGCCATGAGAGTTTGGGAATGGGCAATCTCCACCAACCGCTTAATAGCAACGCACATTCGGTCGGTCCAACATCCTAGCGGACAAGCTCAGTCGCACCATTCTGACCCCTTACGAGTGGTCTCTCAATTGTCAAGTAGCGGAACGCATATTCGCACGGTGGGGAACTCCTTCATGCAATCTTTTGCCTCTCCCTCAAACACCAAGTGCGACAGTTTTTCGCTCTGATACCTCCTCCCGGAGGTTCCCAAGAGACGCCTGGTGCATGCTTGGCCACCCGGTCTTCTGTATGCTTATCCACCCTTGCCTCTGATGCTCCAAGTTCTTCAGAAAGCCTCTCGGGTGGGTTGCAGAATGATTCTCATTGCTTTTGGCCTCGACAGATCTGGTTCCCCTTCCTAAGATCTCACTCGGTGAATCCTCCTTGGATTCTAGATCCCATTCCGGATCTGATATCCCATCCATCCTGCATACCTCTTCCAAATCTGGACAACCTGAAGCTGACCGCTTGGCTGCTCCAGTTCCACTCTTGATCAGGACTCCCGGTATTTCGTCACCTGTTAAGGCAATTCTGGTGGCAGCTCATAAACCGTCCACTAGGAAGGTCTACCGCAGCAAGTGGAAACTGTTTTCTTTGTGGGCGGAGCGGCAAGGCCTGAATCCCTTCACGGTTCCTCTCCCATTAGTGCTTGACTTTCTAACCACTCTTTTTAACGATGGTGCCAGCAGTTCCACAGTCAAAGTACAACTGGCGGCAATTTCTCATTATCACATTGGCCATGACTCTAATCCTCTTATGTCAGCCAAATTGTGTAAATTTTTCTTAAAGGTACTTTTCTTCTCAGGCCCCTGTAAAACAAGCGGTTCCTCCTTGGGACCTCTCTTTGGTTCTACAGGCCTTGACCCCTTCGAACCAGCGGCTACGGTGGATCTCAAATTCTTGTCTTACAAGACAGCCTTTTGGTAGCCATTACATCGCCAAGAGAGTTTCTGAGCTTCAAGCATTATCAGCTAAACCTCCTTACTTGGTATTTCATCCGGACCGTGTCTACCTCAGGACCAACCCGCCCTTTCTTCCTAAAGTCGCTTCTGAAGCAAACATCAATCAATCCATTAACCTCCCTGTTTTCTTCCTAAATATGAAAACAAAGGTGAATATAAGCTTCACTCATTAGATGTTCACAGGCAACTTAGATTTTATCTAAACAGGACGGCTGGTCATAGGCAATCCGACCAGTTGTTTATTTCCTTTGCAAAATTTAATTTGGGCAAGCCAATTTCTAAAGTTTCTCTGTCCCGCTGGATTTCACAGTGCATCTTATTGGCTTATCAAGCTTCAGGAAGGCCCGCACCGGAGGGTGTTCATGCCCATTCAACCCGGTCAGTATCTACCTCGGCAGCCTTCAAGGCTAGGATTCCTCTAGATGATATTTGTGCAGCAGCCACGTGGGCTTCATCTCATACTTTTATCTCCCACTATAAGTTGGATCTTGCATCTAGGGGTAGAGCATCCTTTGGCTCATGGTGCTCCGGAATATCCTTCCATGATGGCCGCCCAAGATTCAGGTAGCTGGGGACTCTGTCCCACAGGTTGCAGAATGAATATCCTACTTCAGATTTAGAAGTTATGTACTCACCATAACGTTCCATCTGAGTAGGTGTATTCATTTGTCTGCAACCATCCCGCCCTCCTATCCCCCTGGCCTTTCAGTTTCCTGCATATTATATGTTACCCTTTTCAGGGTGTTGTTGCTGTTGGCAAACTCGATCTGAGGTCATGAGGGTAGAGCAGGGCATTATGGGTGAGGGGAGGAGCTGAGAGCTTGGATCTATAGCTGGAAAACCATGCCGGTTCGGATCCGATATCGGATCCATAACCCACAGGTTGCAGACAAATGAATACACCTACTCAGATGGAACGTTATGGTGAGTACATAACTTCTAATTACCTGTAACAGGTCTTCTTCCCCTCCTCTGCAGAAGTTGTCTGGTACTGCTGACTTGGTGCCAAGGAGGATGACAAGCAGTTTTTCTTCAGTACAGTAACTGTCAGGGTTTGTCATCTAGGGCAGCTTCTGTTTCTTAATTATGCTTCTTACAGGTCCCTTAGGAGTCCTGTTCTCTTGGCTTGGGAACATAATGATGTCAGCCTTTGTGAAGGCCAAGCTACAATACAGTGTCATCTTGGACCCAACAGTGCCAACAGCGGGCTGACAAGCCTGGTCTATCCCTCCGTTTCTTCCTCCACTAGGTTCTCTCTCAGCATATGTAGCAATCAGATCAGTGCTGACACCTGCATATATTTGTATTTTGCTAGCAGATAATGTTTTTCTCGTGTCAGTGACCTCTTTGGTGCCGACCATGTTAAATTCAGGAGTCACCAGGTTAGAGGGCTTTAGCATCAAGCTTCCAATATGTTGAAATCAGATCTGATGTGGTCAGTCCTGCTGCTGCTGTTGGACCTTTTGGCATGCAATCTGTCTGCATCAAAAGCTGCTGTTACCTCAGTCTTGGAATCTTCAGTGCAAATAATGGGTCCCATTTCGATTGTCTGCTCCGGTATGTTTGCTGTTGCCAGCTCTGGCCATAAGTGCTACCGTGGATCAAATGGTAGAGAGGAGAACAGAATCAGACACTTGGCAAGGACATCTGCAGGGTTTTCTCATTAAATCCTGGGACACTGCTGATGTGGAAACGTCTGACCATTTATTTCTGCTTCCACAAAACAGAGGAGCCTGTAGGCCTAAGTTGTTGAGATTTAGGGTGCCATCTTCCCAAGAGAGTTCTGATGGCACTTGTTCTAGGCCCTCCAGGAAGAAATTATGCAAGAAGAAACAGACTCCCCGTCAGAGTCTCCCTCCCTGTATAACGAAGTGTGAGGTTACCCAAATCCTTCTAGAAGATGCCATCTTTGGTGTCATCCTAGATATGATGAAACAGGAAAAAAAAAGGATCCCAACCCATAGATTCCCACTTCTGTGTTGGAAGAGACCTTACAAGAGGCCTGCAAGGCCTCTCCCCTACAGGCTTGGATAGTGCCTACATCAAACAAGCTAGTGAACATATGTTGTACAGCCTGGAAAGAAATGGATGTGACAAAACCAATTCCACTGAAGCCCAATAGGATGCTACTCTCCAGAGATAGCATTGGTGGAAAGGACCTCTTGTGGACTCCATTGTGGTAACCGCTGCTGTAAGGAAAGATTTTTCCAGAAGATGGCAAGGGTATTCTTCCACCAGAGTCTCCATGGAGATGAATAGGCTATGGATGTGGGTGTATGCTTTTGTCAATTTTCCATCACAGCTTTGAACTACATAGTTCACATGGTCAGATTTCAGCAAGACCTGGCAAAGAAAAAAAAAACACTGACACCCTGCAACATTTGTTTATAGAACACTGCTGGAAGCCCAAGTGGAAACAGTAAATTCATTTCCTCAGTAACTGCGCATTTCATCTATAAGAATAGGTGAGGCAGCTAGACAGGCTGTGGATTGGCAATGAGAATGGAAGTCTGGCGGCATGTTACAGATTTTGTGGACCACTTTAAGGCAGCATTCATCAGTGCCCACTTTGACAGCACCTCCTTGTTTGAGCAACAGGTTAAGGAGAAGTTGTAGTAGTATAACAAGGATAAAATGATTGCTGCTGTTGAAGTCAATTATTCAGCTGATCAAAAGGCCTTTTAAACAAATCAAAAAGGAGCCAAAAACTTATGGTATCACAAGTCCCAACAGCCCCAGAACAGGCAACAAAATGACAGGGGGTACCTGCGGTAGAGAGGCTTTCAGTCTAGCCACTGCCTGAGAGGCAGAATTGGTCCCAGTCATCAGGGCTTTAGGGAATCCTTTCAGGAGATCTTGTCAGTATGAGTCCTGAAAGGTTGCCTGACTGTCTTGCTCTAGATCCAGTTTGGGACATCTTTCCCTCCATCTTCTGGGGTGGTTAGCCATCACATCAAACAAATGGATGAGAAATTATATCTAGATGCCACTCTATTCCTCTTTGGAAATACCCAGAAGCATGCCACCTCATCCCCCAACAATTCCACACTGCCAAAGGAGAGCAACCTTGAAGGAAGTTATAAACCTCCTAACAAGTTATCCAAGAGGTCCCACCAGACCTGGCAGGGTCTGAATTCTACTCCAGGTTCTTCTTAGTTTCCAAAAAGACAAAGGACCTCAGACCCATTCTTGACCTAGGCAGACTAAACCGGATTGTGAAGGAAGCATTCCAGATGGTCACTGTGTAGCCCATACTGCTGAGCCTGCAAGAAGGTAGACTGGATGTACTCTTTGGATCTCCAGGATGCCTACCTACACATCACAGTAGCCAAGACAGCAAGGAGATTCTTATGCTTCCAGGTGGGAGAGACCGTCTGTCTGTTTCAAGCCCTGCCTTCTGGACTAACTACAGCTTTCCAAGTGATTACCAAATGAGTGGCTCCTGCCATAGCTCACATACAACTTGGAGTGCAGATTCTTCCATACCTGGACACTGGCTCTTAACAGCCCTCATTGTGGAAGTGCTGCTATTAGCAAGATGTACTTTACTCCAGGGTTGTCTGTCTTTGTGGATCATGGGCAACGTGGACAGTCCCAGTTGGATCCTTCACAGACTCTAACCTTTATTGGATGTCAGTTGGGGACACAAGCAACAAAGAAAGACTACTACCAGACAGGATTTCATCTACAGTAAACAAAGCTTCCAACCTACATTAAAACCCTCAGCCTTCAGCAGCTGCTGTACTCACAACGACTCATGTCCTTTTCATACAGGTGGTCCCTTGTGCATGACTGTACATGAGAATTTTACAGTGAGGACACATATCAGAGGGATCAGCTATTTCGGCCCCTGACACACAAAGTAAATCTGTCAAAAGCCTACATCAAGTTCTGTGAAAGAGGGTAAAGACTAATCAGACCCAATTTTGTATAGACCCATTGCAGTTTTTAAACCTTGATCCTGAAGTGTTTGCCTGTACTAGGTTAAGAGAATGGCAAATGTGTTGCCTAAATTGAGTGATATGGGTTATAGTAGTTATGTGATGGGAATGCAAACATCTGACATTAACAGATTACCTTCCCTAAATAAGGATAACCACGAGGCATTCTTTAGTTACATCCGTAACCTCAAAGGTAAGGCCCAGATTTGTGCTGAATTCGTAGTTAGTGGTACCACATATACATAACCTGTGAATTTAGCAGACCTGCTTGCTGACAGGTTCAGTGAAAACTTCACTCTCCTTTCCCTGCCACATATATCCCAATGCATCCTTAACATCTGTCCCCCACCTAGTATCTCTGAGGAACAGGTCTTAAATGTCCTCTCCTAGGCCAAGAACACAAGCCTCTATGGGACTAGACAACATCCTGGGCTGTGTTCTACATGGGTTAAAACAGGAATTAGCATCACCATTGGGCACGCTTTTCAGTCAGTCTAAGCACTGGCTTCATCCCAGTGGAATGGAAAACCGCTATAGTCATCCCTTTGCACAAATGGGGTGCATCCACTGATCCTGGGAACTATAGACCCATTAGCCTGACCAGCCTTATCTGCAAGGCTGTGGAATGAATCATCATGGACCTTGTTAACAAAGATATAGGAAATTGCCAAACACTCGACCCCACCCAGTTTGGCTTTGTCAAGGGGAGATCATGCCTGTTAAAGTTGGTGGACTTCTTTGAGACAGTCACCAAAGCCCTAGTCGAAGGTAAATCTGTGCATACGGCCGACCTAGATTTAACCAAGGCCTTTGACACAATCCCCACTCAGGCATAATTGATAAATTCAACCAGCTGGCTATCAACCCCTATATTGTCAGGTGGGTTGCAAGCAGCCTTACTGATGGAACTCATACAGTCAAAATAGAGGACTCTACCTCCTCCAGCAGACCCATAACCAGTGGTGTTCCACATGGATCGGTTCTGAGACCCCTACTGTTTGGAATCTACTTCTCTGAAGTACAGCCTAAAACTAAAGGACTTTGGCTGACAAAATTTGCTGATGACTACAAACTTGGGAGGGTCATTGAAACCCCTGGTGATGTCAACATCCTTCAGGAAGATCTTACGCAGACTGACTGATGCCAAAGTCATGGTCTTAAACTTAATGAAAAAATATATGTTATCATCCCCTTCAGCAAAGGTAATGTTCCTGCAAACTGCCATATCAATAGCAATACCCTGAGCACACAGTCAGTGGTGAGAAATCTGGGCACACAGATCAACAGCAACCTTAACTTTGATCACCATGTCTCCCCAGTGGTAAGAAGGGCATTTTATGTTGCTTATCTCATAAGTAAGGGTATTGCCTCCAGAAAAAAAGAGGTAATAACCCCCCCCCCCGTACTCTTCCCTCCATCCAGCTATCCTCAGCTCCTTTTCCCATTTTGCACATGGGGTCAGGGTGTCACTTCAACAATGAAAATCATCTAGAGCCAAGGTTCCCACCACTG
The DNA here is from genome assembly GCF_019279795.1 of Protopterus annectens. Classification (NCBI taxonomy): domain Eukaryota; kingdom Metazoa; phylum Chordata; order Ceratodontiformes; family Protopteridae; genus Protopterus; species Protopterus annectens. The sequence continues at coordinate 280,309,341 of NC_056741.1, forward strand.
GATGGCTAGCCCTGCCATGGTAGTTTGTTCATACCACTCACATGCGCACACACACAGTTGCACCTACAGCCAATTTAGTGTGCCCAGTCCACCTACTGCGTGTCTTTGGAATGTGTGATGAAACTAGAGCTCCCGGAGTAAACCCATGTGACTGACGGGAAGACATGCAGACTCCACACACAAGGTACCCCAACCAAGAATTGAACCGGAGAACCTCTTGCTGTGAGGGGACAGTGCTAACCACTGCAGCCGAACCACCCAGTACTCTTCCCTCATCAGGTCAATAATGACTTCCTTTGATATGTTCCTTTTCATACACCTGCAGCAACTGAAGAGACCCCAAAGGTCCCTTACAAAGAAAATTCAGGGTCTTCAAGATTTGTCTAATGCAAACAGACTGAAATTATTGTCACTTTATTCTGTGGCATATAGACTGTTCAGAGGCGACCTGTGCCTTGCATATAAAGCAGTCTCTGACCCAGCTTTAATGGAAATGCCACACATTCGCAAGTCAAATGGAAGATGGGGTCACTCGCTCAAAGGACCTTAACCTGGTATGTGACATCAATAGAACTTGCTGGAGAGACAGATTTTGTCTTACAGAGGTTGCCCCACCTTTGAAACAAGCTTCTTAGTCATATTAAACAAAGACCCTTGTTGGCCCTATTTAAGCGTAGTTTGGGTGATTGGATGGGTAACTGGAAATTCACCCTGGGAATTGCACCTGTGTCCCTCTTGGACAGGGGCAACTGGTGCTGATTTGAGTGTCTGCTTGAACCAGACACCCTTGGGAGCACTGGTTGAACTTGGCTAGGGCTGTAAGGGCTCTGAGGCTGTTAGCCTGGTAAGCTCCTATGATCCTATGAACAGAACAATGATGATCCAGAGGGAAGCAGAATGTAAGAAGAAGCTGCAGTTACTGTTGGGTCTTGATGCAGAGAAAGCATTCAATAGAATAAGCTGGGATTTTATGAGTAGGGCAATGGAAGGATGTGCATTCCCTGATTAAAAGGGTTAATTAGGAGGATATATGAAGGATCTAAGTAAAGAATTAAGGTGGTGTTGCGGTAGCATTGTTGCCTCACAGTAAGACGTTGTCCTATTCGATTCTCAGCTAAAGCGTCTTCTGTGTGGAGACATGCGTGAATGGGCGTACCTTCGTTGAAGGTTGTGCGTCAGGGCTGGCAACTTAGTACATAAAAATCTACTGCCAATCATTAGCGGACCTGAGTTCCGTTGTGGCGACCCCTAAACGGGAAAAAGCTGAAAGATACAACAACAAAGTAAAGAATTAAGGTGGGAGAATTTCTCTCTGATGATCTGTGTTTGAAAAGAGAGCCAGGCAGTGGTATCCTCTTTCCCCTTTGTTTGTTTTATATTTAGAGCCATTGGCAAAGAAAGTAAGGGACTCAGAATTTCAAAGATATAATTAATGTAGCTATCAAGAAAAGTTGACTTAATTTGCATATATTATTTTGTACTTGTTAAATAAAAGAAAGGACATTTTGGTGTTTAACATTTTGAGACTGTCTTCAAGTCTTTTCGGGATTTAGGAATATAAAACATTGTGTGATTACTGAAAAAATTAGAGGCGGTTAGAAAAGACTGCAGAGAAAGAGTGGAAAAGCATTTTACAAAGAAGCAATGAAAGGAAACATGTATGACTCCCAACTGTGCAACAAAGTCCAGAAGATTTAGGATTTGACTTACAAGCATTTGCATGGATATTTTTATACCCCAAGCAGACTTCAAAGCATTTTTCTTTAGGTAGATAGCAAATGCTGGTGGTGTGATGAGAAAGAGAGAGGAAACTGTGAACATGTTTTCCTGGGAGTATAAAGAGTTGGCAGATTTTTAAAACTTTTCTACAGAATACTCTGTCAGAAATATTAGTGGAGCAAATGGCTGTAACTAGAGAAATTATTCTTTTGAGCTGGGACACAGGATCTATATTGTCTAGACATAGTATGGCCTTAAGTTTAATGTACTGACCACCAAAAAAATCAATTACTAGAAAATGGAAATCAAAATCTAAACCAACTGTATCTCAAGTACTGTATATTCTTAGAGATAAAAAAATGTAAGTGGAATAATTAAAGAGCTAAATCGAAATAGATTTTTTGGGAAACGGTTGAAAAATTGTGGTAAAGAGGAGTGAGGTTTAAGAGAAGGCAGGAAATGAGCAAGTTATGTAATGCTGAAGTGAATGATAGATCTGAAGTAGGGACTTCATTTGTCAGCAACCTTTGGGTCTTGGATCCGACTTCGGATCCGAGCCGGCAACTTATTTTACAGCTTATGGATCTGAGCTCCTAGCTCCTCCCCTTACCCATAATCCCCTGCCAACCCTGATTGACCTCAGATCTAGTTTGCCGCTCTTAGAAGAGACAGCTGGATTTCAGAGCTCCTGGCGACTTTCAGATAAGTCTTGAAAAAAACTTGTCAATATAGAAAATCTTTTTTGATTTCTTAAACAGTGTGTGTGTTTAGGATTCCCTTTTGTTAATTTTATTCATTTTTAGTGTAATTCGTAGAGTGTGTGTGTGTTGCTTGTGTTTTTGGGACCTGGTGTGTTTGTGTAGTTACTTTATTTTTTTTTCTAATGTCGGAGGCCCCAAAACCCATTTTTTCTAAGTGCATCGAGGGTGGCCATAAGCTTTCACCGGCGGATGGCCACACTCGGTGTGTTCGGTGCCTTGGGGTTGAACACCTGTCCTCAGGGTGTTCCATTTGTGCAGCATTCAACCCCAGGGCACTGAAAGAGCAGAGGTCGAAGTTAGTTCTGGCGGGACTTTTGCCCCCGGATCCAACTTCTGCCACCGGTACTCCCCTGGCTCCTCCTAAGTCCTTGGTGGTAGCCACTCCTGCCCCCCCTTCCCCCGGCTGGGACTCAAGCTCCCACTAAGACGCCGGAGGAAAGGGAGGCCAGGAGGGTTCAGGAGAAGCAAGCACCCGGGCAGCCGGAGGGCGTAGCAGCCCCAGCCCGCCGCTCCACGGCTTCCAGGTCCCCTCCTCCTCGGATCCGATCCCCTTGCTTTTCCCCGGGACCCGAGGAGGAGGAGACCCGATCTCCGTCAAGGTCATCGAGGCGGCATTCCCGGCCCGCCTCGGTGGCCTCGTCGAGATCTACTTATAGTCTTTCTGATGCAGACTTGGACCGGATGATGGGAAGGTTCATCCAGGCCCAGCTGCAGATAAGAGTGCTCTTGCCTACCCCCCCCCCAACCTTCGGGGGGAGCTCGACACCTTTTTTTGCCCCGATAGCTCCTTCTCCGACCCGCTTCCCGGGTTCGGAGCGCTCGGACCTGGGCAGCGTTGGAGCCGGGGGTGGGTTGGCGCCAACAGTACTGGGTACTTAGGATCCAATCCTGCCCTCGTGTCTGTCGGATCCGACCTCTCGGAGCCGTGGGCCAAGCTTTGGATCCGAGGGATTGTGTGCCTTCGGCTCCGTCCAGGTCGGAGCACATGGGTCCTTCGGATCTGGTGGCCTCGGCGCTGGTTCCGATCCCTTCATCGGATCCGAGTGGGAGCCGACTTTCGGATCCCAGGGAGAGAGGCTCCCCCACGGCCTTCGATGTAGTGGAGAGGGCTCTGTTGAGAGCATCCAGACCCCCGGTCCTTGCATCGGCTCCACCCTGCACTCCCTCTGCTGCATCAGGCTTCCATCACCCGGCCACAGGGACAGCCTGCTTCGATGTCCCAGGTTGTTCCATTGGAACAGGATACTGCTGGTGAGACCTCCTCGGACAGTCCCCCCGAGGAAGTGCCTCGCAAGCATAAGTGTAAGAGGAGACACGTGGACTCCCCCGAGTCCTTAACAGAGGACACGGACTTGGATGAAGGGGAAGGCTCCCCAAGGTCACCCCCCAAGGATGTCTCATTTGGAGACATCATGGAAATGCTCAGGATCAGGGGGGGTGGTCTGCCCCCAAGGCTTCCTCCGACCAGTCCGTGTTCTTGGAGGCATTCGAAGCAGGCCTGTCTACCTCTTGGGTGTCCCCTCCGGCCGACCCCCTGGTGGACCTTATCGCCACCAGGGCGTGGAAGGAGCCAGACACTGTGGAGCCAGTCCCCAAACGCCCGGATAGAATTTTGAGTCCCCCTGCAGACCGGTCCCATTGGAGCAAGGGTCCCCCCGTAGATGCCATGTTGATGGCGGCAGCCACGAAGAGGGAATTAGCTCAGGAGAGCCCCTCGGTCCATCCACCGAGCAAGTCCCGCTCGATGGATCACCTCTGGAAGTGGGTATTTAGTTCAGCAACCTTCTCAGTAAGGTCCCTGAACTACATGGCACATGTCATCAGGATGCAGTGAGATCTTATCAAAGAATATGCTGCTTCTCCACCCAGAGTCCATGTCGGCGGAGGACAAGCAGTTGTACTCCACTCGTATGGCCACTCTAAGATCTGTTTCAAATTACCTCTATGCGGCTTTTGTCCCACGCCACAGAGGGAGCCGCTAGAGCCAGCGGAGTGGGTCTAGTCATGAGACATCAGGCCTGGCTCTGACATTGTGACTTCGTGAAGCCCTTTAAGGCGTCCTTTGCGAATGCCCCCTTTGATGGTTCTGCCTTGTTTGGCAAGACCGTTCGGAAGACACTTGTCCAGAGCGAAAAGGACGGGAAGACGTTTGCCATCGGAGTCCGCTTCTCTGCTCCCCAGAGGTCCTTCTCCAGGAACCAAAAGGGACAGAAGAAGATGTGGTTCCGGAAATCGCAACATTCCCATCCTGCTCTGGACAACCAGTTCTTCCGTGGCAGAGGAGGACAGGGAGGATGCCGCCCTAGAGGCAGAGGGGCCCCGAGAAATTTTGGGTCCAGAGAAACCTTCTCTGATCGGCCCACGCAGCAGCCCTGAGGGGTTGCCCGACTGCTGCACTCTGGAGGCAGTCGGGGGGGGGGCGCTTCTCGAAGCACCTGGCGGCTTGGGAGTCCATTATGTCAGATCTCGCTGGGTGCTTCATATCATATCCAGAGGTTACAAAATCCCACTGCACCATGTCCCCAGACTCAAAAACCTCCCCGATGTACCACCCGATCAGTGGGAGGCGGCAGCTGCAGAAATTCAGCAGCTGCTAGAAAAAAGAGCCATCCAGCCTGTCCCCCCAGATCAACTAGGATTAGGGTTTTACTCCAGGTTCTTTCTGGTACCAAAAAAGACGGGGGACTTGAGACTGATTCTCGATCTTTCACTCTTGAACCTGTCAGTAACCAAAGAAAAATTCCGGATGGTCACCCTTCAATCCATTCTCCTCCTCTTGCGGGAGAGCGACTGGATGTGCTCTATAGACCTCAAGGATGCGTACTACCACATTTTAATGGACAGACGATCCAGGAGGTTTTTCCACTTCCGGCTGGGAGCCCATCACTATCAGTTCAGGGTCCTTCCCTTTGGTCTCACCACAGCCCCCAGGGTGTTTACCAAAGTGTTAGCAGTGATAGCGGACCACCTGAGACTCCAGGGAATGCAGGTCTTCCCGTACCTGGACGACTGGCTCCTGTCCGCCTCAACAAGGCATCTACTCTGCGCAGTCAGAAATCACCTTCTCCGGCTAGCTCCCCATTTAGGCATTACGATCAACCTGGACAAATCCTCCCTTGCTCCAACACAAGTGATAGATTTCATAGGGGCCAAACTAGATACGAGAAGTCTGCGAGCGTTCCTCACTTCGGAGCGACTTCAAAACCTGAGACTTCATGTGTGGGCCATCCTCCAATTAAAAGCCCCACCGGTGGAATTGTTCGTGAGGGCGCTAGGCTCCATGGCAGCAGCAATAACTCTTCTTCCATACGCTCGTCTGAATATGAGGGTGCTACAGTGGACCCTTTTAGTCCAATGGTCCTTTCAGTTTTTCCCCCTCAGCCATCCTATCTCACTCAGCAGGGCTTGCAGGAGGGCCCTCTTATGGTGGCTCCAGTCCCCGGACCTTCATACGGGACGACCCTTCTGCACGCCGCCTCCCCTCGCCATGGTGACCACGGATGCCTCTCACCTCGGGTGGGGGGGGGGGCATTGCTCAGGCAGAACGGTCCAAGGCACATGGAACGACACTCCTTGCATATCAACGTTCTGGAGATGAGGGCGGTGCTGTTGGCGTTGCAAGCACTTCAGAACCTTCTCCCCATAGGAACTATTGCGATACAGACGGACAACATGTCCGTTGTCTGGTACATCAACAAAGAGGGGGGAACCAGGTCCTTCCCTCTCTGTCGAGAGGTCATGAGGGTGTGGGAATGGGCGATCTCCACCAACCGCTTCCTTATCGCAACGCACATTCCGGGACGGTCCAACATTCTGGCGGACAAGCTCAGCTGCACTATTCTTTCCCCTTATGAGTGGTCTCTCAATTCCCAGGTAGCGAATCGGATTTTTGCCAAATGGGGGCAACCCTGCTGCAATCTTTTTGCCACTCCCTCAAACACGAAATGCTCCAGCTTCTTCGCTCTGATTCCCCCCCTCGGGGAAGCCCCGAGAGACGCTCTAGTGCATGCTTGGCCTCCCGGTCTACTTTATGCCTATCCTCCGCTACCCCTGATGCTGAAACTGATACAGAGAGCCTCTCGGTTGGGGAGCAGAATGATCCTCATTGCCCCATTCTGGCCTCGTCAAACTTGGTTCCCTTACCTGTGGTCTCATCTGGTGAATCCTCCCTGGATTCTGGATCCCATTCCGGATCTAATATCCCATCCCTTAGGCCTACCGATCCCGAATCTGGACAACCTGAAGCTTGACAGCTTGGCTGCTCCAGTTCCACTCTTAGACAGGACTCCCGGCATCTCTTCACCAGTTAAAGCCATCTTGGTGTCAGCACATAAACCTTCCACTAGAAAAGTCTATTGCAGTAAATGGAAGCGTTTTTCCATCTGGGCGGAACACCATAACATAGATCCCTTCACGGCTTCGTTGCCATCCGTCTTGGATTTCCTCACCGGACTTTTTCAACGGGGAGCTAGCTGTTCTACGGTCAAGGTTCCATTGGCAGCCATTTCTCATTACCATGTGGGACATGAGTCAGGTCCCTTGATGACCGCGAAATTATGTAAAACCTTCCTCAAGGGTACCTTCCTGCTCAGGCCTCCTGTCAAGGAAGTTGTACCCCCTTGGGATCTATCATTAGTCCTTCAAGCCTTGACTGCCCCTCCCTTTGAACCAGCTGCCTCGGCCGAACTTAAATATCTTTCCTGGAAAATGGCGTTCCTTGTCACCATCACTTCAGCGAAAAGAGTTTCCGAACTTCAGGCCCTTTGTGCGAAACCTCGCTACTTGATTTTTCATCAGGATAGAGTGTACCTCAGGACCAATCCCTCCTTTCTTCCTAAGGTGGCCTCAGAAACCAATATCAATCAGTCCATTAACCTGCCAGTTTTCTTCCCTAAGTACCAGAATAAAGGAGAATACAAGCTGTATTCCTTAGATGTGCACAGACAACTGCGCTTCTACATTCATAGGACTGCTGTTCACAGACAATCCGATCAATTGTTCATTTCCTTTGCCAAATTCAATCTGGGTAAAGCTATTTCTAAGGTCACCTTATCACGATGGATTTCACAGTGTATTCTTCTGGCCTATGAAACTTCGAGGAGGCCCGCACCTCAGGGAGTTCATGTTTGAGGGAGTGGCATTCTACTCGCTCCATATCTACTTCTGCTGCCTTTAGATCTAGAGTATCTTTGGATGATATTTGCTCTGCAGCCACTTGGGCCTCATCTCATACCTTTATCAACCATTATAAGCTGGACGTTATTTCCAGAGGGAGAGCATCATTTGGCTCCACAGTACTCCGGAACATCCTTTTATGATGGCCGCCCAAGATTCAGGTAGCTGGGGACTCTGTCCCAAAGGTTGCTGACAAATGAAGTCCCTACTTCAGATTAAGAAGTTATGTACTCACCATAACGTTCCATCTGAGTAGGTGACTTCATTTGTCTGCAACCATCCCCCCCCTCCTTCCCCCTGGCCTTCAGAAGTCTATTCTTGAATGTCCTTTCTTGTTCCCTTTTGGGACACTTTTGGTCTGAGATTTGGTATAAGGGCAAACTTGGTCTGAGGTCAATCAGGGTTGGCAGGGGATTATGGGTAAGGGGAGGAGCTAGGAGCCCGGATCCATAAGCTGTAAAATAAGTTGTCGGCCCGGATCCAAAGTCGGTTCTAAGACCCAAAGGTTGCAGACAAATGAAGTCACCTACTCAGATGGAACGTTATGGTGAGTACATAACTTCTTATTATAAAAAAGAAAGCATATATGCAATGTATAATGCATGAAAAGGTGCTAATATGGTTTGCTTTCTTTTCTACTAATATATGGGTGCATATGTACTAAGTGATAATTTAATAACGATCCTATTCACAGATGCCCCATTTTCTCAACCACATCCTACTGCCAGTGACCACCGATGCATCCATCCTGTGGTGGGGGATATTACTTGAACAGGAAGTTCCAGGGAATAGGGTCTTCCCAAGAAGCTCAGCTCTGCACATCAGTGGTCTCAAGGTGAAAGCAGTCCTCCTAGCTTTGCAGGCATTTCAGGACTCTTTCCCGATGGGAATGGTATTTCTACTCAAGGGCAACATGGTAAGGGCTATGGTACATAAATGTGCAAGCTAGAACTCGCTACTACCTCCTATGCAAAGAAGCTGTAAAAGTTTGCAAATGGATGACATTGGACACCTTTCTCAGAGCAATGCACATACCAGGGTTATCCACTGTGATTGCAGACAGATTGAGCAGACAAGTATTGCTTCTATATGAATGGTGTCTAAAAAAAAAGTGCGTTTTCAGCATATTTTAGAGATGGGCAAGCCCTTATTGCAGTATCTTTGCTTCATCATCCAAATCCAAATGCCAACATTTTTCAGCATTGCTCTTTAACAAGGACAGCCACCAAGAGATGCATTCTCCCACGAAGGCCTCCCCCTAGGTCAAATACATGTCTTTCCTTTGTTTCCAATCATAGCAGGTTCTTGCAGAAAGCCAAAGCATGCAGTGCACAGGTCATTCTCATAGCCTCCTTCTCTGCTATTACACCCATCTGGTCATCCTCATCCAGACATGCACTTCCTGCATTTAAATGCATAATTTCCTCACTTCCAGTGATTGGCTAATTGTTCTCTGCGGAAGTAGTTGATTTGATTACTGCATTCCAGAAATGTTCAACTTGTAAGGGCAAAGGAAAAACATTTTGCTCTGGGTCTTGAGGCACACAAGATAGATCCTACACCAGCCTCTATGGCTAATAAGCTTACCTTCCTGGCAAACATTTTCAAGAAAATAGCCAGTTGCTCCTCTATTAAGATCCATTTAGCAGCCATTATATGTTTCTATGAAGGGTTTTCGATGCCTTTATTGGCATCTCACAAAACATGTAAAAACATTTCTCAAAGGAGGATTTTATTCAGGAAACCCCTTAGTATAGCCTGTTTCCCTCCTGCAGTTTGTCCTTCATTTAGGAGGGATTTACTAAACCACCCTTTGAACTGTCAAATTCTATACCAACAAACTTTCTGCAATAGAAAAGTGTCCTTTAGGTAATTTATCACTTCTGTCAGAAGAATCTCTGAAATTCATACCCTATTTTCAAAATCTCCATACATTGTTTTTCATTCATAAACCTGTCATTTATGTAGAAGATGGCTACTCAAACCAACTTAAATAAGTTTTCTTTCCTAAGTACTCCAGTAAGCAGAAGTATTGCTAGAGTGGGGCAGAAGGCAGCCACCTCAGGCTCAAGGTGTTAGGAGATGTGAACCCCAGATGCTGATTAGTCACTATTATATTCATTTCCATACCAACATTTCTGAATGCCGGTATGGAAATACTGCTTTTGTGATTAAGACTGAAGTCCTTGCTTCAACACTTTGTGTGTAGTATAACGTGTGTAGTATAACGTGTAGCAAGCTGCATTTGTTTTTCTTTGCTCTTCTAGTTGAAAGGTGCATCAGACATGACACTCTTTACAGACAGGTGAGCAGCAGCATATTGGAGAATGACCTTTTTCTCCTCTTCAGCACTGAGCTGAGGAGTGCTAGAACAGGAAGCGGCATTAGATGAGCCATCTGCAGCTCTGCCAGTAAGGGTGAATATCAGGTTCATTGTCTGGATGTTCACAGGCAGCTTCAGTTTTACCTTCGTACAAAAGACTTCAAGAAGGATGAATAACTGTTGTGTTCTTTTCATCAGCTAAGAGAGGTCACAATATTTCCAGGATTACTTTGTCTAAATGGTTATCTGATTACATTCTCCACTAGTATTCTAAGGGAAGCCCTTGGCTACCAGGCTGGAACTGCACTCTTTTAGAGCCCAAGTCACATTTGATGCCTTTTTTACATACCCTATTTTAAATATTATTATAGCTGCTAAATAGTCATCCATACATACATTTGGTAAATATTGCAAGTTGAGTACTCTTTCTAGGGCTTGAGTGTCTTCTCAAAGTCTTGCTGGCTTAGACGACCGTATGTTATCTGGAGTTTCTGTCCAGTTGTTTCTAGCATCTGCATAGGACCAGTACTTAACTTGAACGTAAGATTTTTCCATTGGTTATCTAAACTCTAGAATAACCCACCAACCTTCCCCCTCCACATTTGTCATGTCCTAAGGGATCTGTAGTGAAGTTGTATGTTGTTCTTCATTCTGAGGTCATAAATCTTGTTTATTTTTTCTTTGCGTTAGTAGGTGGGTTTAGTCTGTTCTTTGATCCGGAGATTTACTTCAGAGCAAGGGGATTATGGGTCAGGGAAAGAGCTTGAGCTTGTGAGCAGTTTGTTGCTGGGTAAATCAGCACCAGGGGACAAGTCCAGTTATTTCCAGTGTCTGGACTAGAGCCCAGATAATTCTAACATTCTGGTTAAGTGCATAACTTACTTTTACAGCTGTATAGAATTTAAAATAAAAGTCTAAAAAACTGGATGGCTGTCCTAAGAATGGACATGCAAGGGTTTAGAAAGTTTTTGAGTCGTTTAAATAAGCATTATGCATGTAGACATATGGAGCTAGAAGGCAAGTGTGTGTTTAGTGACACACAAAATAATGTGAGGACACTGTTCTGTATTTGTAGTAGGCTGACTAAATGTGTTACTGTGGTGGATTCCGCCAGAAATAGTTAGAAAGCATTTGACCTCCAAGTCATTGCAGTAGGTTCCAGTAATCTTATCAGTGATCTGCACACAGAAAAAAAGAAGTGCAATAAAACTTAAACAATATAAATTAATAAGAAGCATAGCATAGCAGGAAAATAAAAATGTACAAAACCAAAAGGAACTGTATGCAAAGGCTAAAATTAAAATTACAAGCTGCCATTTACAAACTGGATTGACATCTTACAGTGCACTGACTTGACCCTACTAGTGATTAAGCTAGAGCAAGAGTTTAAAACCCAAATCACCACTAGTGCTATATGAGGACTAGCAGCAAGCTTAAGCAAGGGCCAGTCTCCAAGACAGAAAGAAAATCAGGTTCTATAGCTGGAAAAATGGTGTAGTTGCTTCCCTCATCTGTAATTGTGCTGGTTTGAAGACTCTTTGTAGTCTGAGGGCTGTGAATTTCGAGATCCCTGAGCTAGAGTAACCTGATCACGTGTAATTATGTGACACTTTCAGTACTTTTACAGGATTTGTCAATCTGAAGTAAAGATATGAGATTTAGGTTTTCTTTTTAAACTAGACTGTGGCCTGCAGGAAGATGGGATGGAGTTCCAAAGTATAGGTCCAAAGATGGTAGAAGCTTTAGAGAGCATAGCTAATGAATGTTTAGGGAGGAAGATAATGAAGCTGTTGGACTTGAACTGTGAGTTCTTGTTGCCAAATGTATTCTGTGTTCTGTGCAATAATGTGCAGATGCAAATACCTGAATTCTTAAGTTTAACTTGCTCACTGAAGAATTTAGGCTAGATGTGTAAGAAAAGACATCCTGCTTTAATTGCTGTGGTGATGCAGATTCCTTGGTGGGTCAGTCATGAGTCAATAATTTTGCTTTTTTTCATGTGGGCTTTGCGACTGTAGCTGTAACTGTGATGGTGTACGTGAGTGTAGATATTGGAAACTCTTACTTAGTGCATGTCTTGCTTGCTAACAAAGTATTTGGTGGTGAGTAAATTGGTCATATGTGTGCATGTATGTACATAGTATACTTTTGGGAGGTTTGCGCTATTAATTTATAAATGTGGAATTGGTTTGTTGTGCAAGGGCTGGTCAAACCATCATAGCTTAACTCATGACTTTGCATCATGGATTGGTGAGAAATGGATGTGCCCCTCAGTGATGTTGCTGCAGAATGCAAGAATATTGTGCCATGACTGAGATCTTAGTACTGCTCCACTGCAAGGGGTCTTAACTCAACTGAACTGGTAAGGTGAGTGCATGTCTCATTTTGTTAACATTAGATTCTAGCAGAATGAACTGATGAAAATGGCACATATCTGTTTTTTTATTTGGCACTTTAGTGACTACAGTTGGATTTTTGAAAGGAGTGGCTTGAGAGGCTGAGGAGAGCTGTTTGAGGAAATCTCTGCCAGATAAACTCTAATTGATGGTAGAATATTCTAAAAGAATAAAGATATGCTGGTTTGTAATATTGCTGCAGATCTGTAGTATGTTTCCAGTGCAACAACAGTTTGTAGCTGCAGTAACTTTAATTTTTCAGCAGCAGTTCTTTATATTGGCTCGTGACTTCTGTTCTATCCCGCTCCCCCATGTCAAGACTGTTTTCTGTCAGCCATGATATTTTTGACCAAAGTCAAGCATTGCATATTAACAGTTAAAGAATTGTGCAAATAATGTTTAGCATTAGTCCAGTCTTGTGTGTTTTTTAGTTGTCTGGTGGTGGTCATTTTTCTGTAATCCTCCTCCTTATAGTTCCTTTTGTGGTTCTTTGACTGGAAAGATTTAAGTAGGGGTAGAGCTGATTCTTCAATGGTGCTGCGGTAACGTTGTTGCCTCACAGTAAGACGCTGTCCGGTTAGATTCTCAGCTAGAGCGTCTTCTGCGTGAAGACATGCACGAATGGGCATACTTTCGTTGAAGGTTGTGCGTCAGGGCTGGTAACTCGGCACGTAAAAATCAACTACCAATCATTAGCGGACCGGAGTTCCGCTGTGGCGACCCCCTAACCGGGAAAAGTCGAAAGACGCAACAAGAGCTGATTCTTCAGTTTATTGGAATTCATCTGTTGAGCTTGTTGAGAGAAATAGATCCCCAATGACATAGTTGTAGAAAAGTGGTGTGTTATCTAGTGCCTGTTAGTTCACTCATGACTTTATAAAATAATTGCCCGAAGAATGAGGTGCCTTTAAAGATGTAACATCAAATAACTATATAACCATTTTTTTCCAAATCTTATTTATTGGTCCTTCTGCCCTGGTCTCTCTCTCTCTCTCTCTCTCTCTTTCGGCTTTTCCCAGTTAGGGGTCACCACAGCGGATCACCTTGTCCGCTCATGATTGGCAGTGGAGTTTTTACGGTGTCGAATTGCCAGCCTGGCGCCCAACCTTCCACAGAGGGCACACACACGCACGCCTAGGGCCAATTTTAACATGTCCAATCCACTTGCAGCATGTCTTTGGGGATGTGGGAGGAAACCAGAGCACCCGGAGGAAACCCACATGACCACAGGGAGGACATGCAGACTCCGCACAGAAGACACCCCAGCCAAAGATCGAACCAGAGAGCCTCTTGTTGTGAGGTGACAATGCTAACCGCTGCACCAGTATATTCTGTAACTGATCATGCTCATTTTGACTTTCAGTATTCCCAATCTGGTTGCAAAGAATATGATTGAGAACTTAAGGCATGAAGGGCACTGTGATTTTATTGCAGAATATAGTTCATGTAAATATGGGGAATATGAATTCTTCCTTGTTTTTGCCCAACTCCTGATTTTATGCTTATGCATCTCCATCACCAGTATAAATTCCATCTTCTCCTATTGTGATAGTGTCTGCCTATATTGGGAGAGGAAATTTATCATATTTTGGTTAAGAGGGTTGGGAATGCATACAGTTTGAGTGGTGATTTAGGCTGTCCTGTTGGTGACAGGGTGGACTTTCCTTTCTATGCTGAACATGAAGTGACCAGCCAGAAGTTTTGAAACATACTGTACTCCATGTAATGTTAAATGTTAAGTTGTCCATCTCGCCTTCGTTCTTGCTGTTTGGGTTCAGAGCCGATCCTTGGCTCCGACTCGGCCATCTTCTTTAGCTCGAGAGCTGTTTACTGGTTCAAGGCTACCCCTTATCCCAGAATGCCCAGCGTCAGCTACCCAGATCTCATTTGCCGCTTCAGCTGCAAGGTTGCTTCGTTACTGGCTCAGGCTTAGTATAGTTTTTTCTATTATTATAACTGTTTATTCTTAAAAATTTGTCAAGTTTTTTATCAAGTTTTTGTCTAGATATATTACTTTATCCCTTATCTCTTTCTTGTGTGTTGTAACTTTGTTGGCCGTTGCTCCATAACTCGCAGGATTTCTGTTTCCCCTGAACTCGTTTAAATTAGAGTCGTCCCCCCCCCCCCCCTTAGGGCAGCCATTTAAATTAGAGGCTCTCCTTTCTGTTCCTTACAAAAAAAAAGAAAAGACGGTTTGTTTCTTAGTTTTGTAGTATAGCATTTTCTTATTGTTGTGGTTGTTGTTGGGAAAATGTCTATGCTGTCAGAAAATGTCTCTGACAGATGAGCACACTAGTTGTGTATATTGTTTGGGCGCTGTTCACCTGCAGGACTCCTGTTCTATATGTCAGGCTTTTAGTCCAAGGGTCCTGCAGGAGCGCAAAAACAAATTAATCCTTTGGAGATTATTGAAGCCTCAGGATTCTTTGGCTAAAAGTACTCAGCCAGCAAAATCCCCTAAGTCTGTCAAGCCGTCAGCTCCACCTTCGGAGCCAACTCCTTTACTTGACCAACCAAGTATGTCAGTGCCGGCTGGCACCGACAAGGCAACTCCTCCATTGGCTCCATCTGCTATTTCGGAGCCGTCTCGGAGCCATAAGAGACTGAGGCCTCCGTCCTTGGAGTCCATCCACTCGGCACCTCAGTCACCCTCGTCACAGAGTGAACGTAGCCATCATTCTTCCCACTCCTCTTGATCCTCTAGATTATCTGATCATGATGTGGAGAGAGTAGTCAGTAGGTTGCTTAAGTCACAGGTACTGGCAAAATTACTGTCTAGCCCACCTCAACTGGTATTGGCTCCAACCTCCTCTATTTCCGTTCCTCCTCTGGCTACATTTAGCTCTGAGCCGGAGACCATGGATCCGCAGGTAGTAGAACAGTCGGCGCCGAACATTATCTCTCCTTCGGTTCTGACGTCGGCTCCGATTACCTCAGTTGTACCTTCTATCGAGGGATCTGGGTGCCGGGGCTCTCTCGTCGGCTCCGAGGGGGGGAGTGGCATTGGACCCTTGTCCGACTCTGTTCTTCCCCTCGGAGCTTAGGCGCAGGTGAGCTCGGCTCCAACATCGGTCTTGGAGCCATCACCCTCGACGCGGAGAAGGACTCCTGTTTCTTTGGAGCCGGCGCTTTCTCTGCCTAGAGGTCGGGACGCCTTCGAGGTCATGCGGAGTGTACTGTCCCCCGAAACATCTCTACTGCCAGCACCATCGGCTCCTCCACCCGTGGTGTTTGTTCCAACCTCTACTTCTCCTCCTCCAGACCCCAAGCGTAGGGAACCTATGCCCCAGGATACCCCATTGGGTGATCCCTCTTCTCCCGAAGCCTCCCCTGATCACTTGGAAGAGCCTCCTTGGAAGAAGTGCAAGAGGGAAGCACATAGACTCCCCTGAGTCTGTCACCTCAGGTACAGATATAGATGAATCGGAAGGGTCCCCACGGTCCCCCTCTGAAGATGTTTCTTTTTTGGACATCCTTGAAATGCTTAGACAGAGGAGGGACTGGACTTCCCTAGCCCCTATCGAGGACGAGTCTGTATACCTGGACGCATTTGGTTCCCGACCTTCCACCTCCTGGGTATCTCCTTCTTTCGATCCACTCATGTCTGTAGTGGCTCGAAAGGCTTGGTCAGCTTCAGATTCTGTGGAAACTACTCCAAGGAGACTAAACAAATTTATTACAGCCCCCCCAGGACAAACAATTCCTCTCCAAAGTTGTGCCCGTTGATGCCATAGTGGTAGCAGCAGCTACCAAGAAAGAGTTAGCAGAAACCTCTTCATCTGTTCATCCTCCAAAAAGTCTCGGGCGATGGACAGATATGGAAAGCAAATGTTTGCTTCAGCGACCTTTTCAATGAGGTCCCTGAACTATCTTTGCTATTTTACACGTCTTCAAAGGGATCTCCTGAAAGAGCTTGGAGATACCCTTCAAGATCCTACAACTGAGGGAGTACCAGCCAAATTAGCTTTTCAGCTTGCGACTCTTAATTCCATAGTCAACTCCTCCATGAGGCTGATTTCCTATGCAGCCGATGGAGCGAGCAGAGCCGCAGGGACAGGTGTGGCTCTCAGGAGACATGCTTGGATGTGGCTGTGTCACTTTGCAGAACCCTTTTGAGCGTCCTTCACCAGTACTCCCTTTGATGGCTCCTTTCTCTTGGGGACTCAGGTGAAAGACATGTTGACCAGGTGTGAGCAGGAAAGCAAGACTCTCTCTGCCGTTGGAGTCCGTTTTTGCACCCCTTCCAGACCTTATCCCAAGGGTCAAAAGAGTGGAAAGATGTGGTTCTGAAAATCCCAGGGACCCTTGCCTGACACGTGGTGATTTTTCCCCCAGGGGCAGAGGGGGAAACAACAATAACAGACGCCGCCCTCGTGGCAGAGGGGGACCGCAAAACCAGGGTGACAGAGAAACCTTCTCTGCCAAGCCCTTCCAGCATCCCTGAAGGGTTCCCCAACTGCTCACCTCTGGAGGTAGTCGGGGGAAGACTTTCGCTGTACCCAAAAGCCTGGCAAAATATAACAAGAGACAGATGGGTACTATTTATTATATCCGGAGGTTACAAAATTCCCTTCCATCAATCCCCCGTAGAATCAAAAAAGCCCATCCCAGATGTCCCACCCAATCTAAGGGATCAAGCAGTCACAGAAGTTTCAAGACTGCTAGAAAAAAAGAGCCATTCAAGACGTCCCCGCAGTTCAACTAGGATCCAGAACTTACTCAAGATTCTTTTTAGTACCAAAAAAGACAGGGGACTGGAGACTAATACGGGATCTCAGCAGATTGAACAAATCTGTAAAAAAAGAGTAGTTCCGAATGGTGACACTGCAGTCCATTTTCCCTTTTCTGGGTCAGGACAATTGGATGTGCTCGATAGATCTTCAGGACGCATACTACCATATCAAGATGGACAGACGCTCCAGGAGATTTCTTCGCTTCCGGGTAGGGGCCAGTCATTACCTGTTCAGAGCTCTGCCCTTTGGTCTCACCTCAGTCCCCAGGGTGTTCACCAAGTGTATGGCAGTAGTCACGGCTCACCTGAGTTGTCAAGGATTCCAGGTGTTTCCCTATCTAGGCGACTGGCTCCTGACTGCTACCACCAGGCATCAACTCTTAGAGGCACGGGATTATACAGTCACATCATGCACTCAAGTAGGCATTACAGTAAATTTTGAAAAACTGCCTTGTTGCCCTGTCAGTCTATCACATACATAGGAGCAGAATTAAACACAAAAGAAATGTTTGTAAGATTACCATAGGAAAGAGTTTCCACTATTCGTCAACAAGTTTTAATTCTAATGCAGAGCAAAAGGATTCAAGTCAGATATGTCCTCCAAGCTCTAGGCTCTATGGCAGCTGCCATTCTTCTTGTCCCATTAGCACATTTCCACATGAGAATCCTTCAGTGGCTCCTTTTCACGCAGTGGTCTTTCCAGGAGCTACCCATGTCTCACATGATCCTGATCACAGAAACATGCAAAAGGCACCTTTCTTAGTGGATGGTCTCCCCACTAGTAATTCAGGACAGACCTTTCATACAACCCCCTCCGGTAGCCACAGTGACCACGGACACCTCCCTGATAGGGTGGGGGGGGCATTATCTAGCTTGGACAGTCCAAGGCACTTGGCGACCATCTGCATATCAATGTCCTTGAAATGAGAGCGATGCTCCTAGCATTGCAAGCCCTTCAAGACTCTCTTCTTTCCGGGACCACTGCAATCCAAACAGGACAACATGTCAGTGGTGTGTGGTACATCAACAAACTGGGCGGGAGCAGGTCTTACCCCTTTTGTTGAGAAGCACTCACACTGTGGAAATAAAGGCAATAGTATCAGATAACCATCTGGATAAGGTCACCTTAGAAACTGGAAGGCCTTGTTTGCTGAAAGCATAAGAAAGAAATAACTTGTCTGACTTTCTTAGTTCCTTAGTTCTATGGAGGTAAAAACGCAATTGTCTGTACATATCCAATTGGTGGAGCTTGTATTCTGCCTTGTTGCTGTGATAGGGAAAGAAAACTGGGAGATCTATGGATTGATTTAAATTGTTCTCCGAGTAGACTTTAGGAATAAAGGATGGATTGATCCTCAGAGAAACTCTGTCCTTGTGAAACACCAGGTAAGGAGGATGAACACATAGTGCTTGAAGTTCTGAGACACGTCTAGCTGATGTGATAGCAACCAGAAAAAGTGTCTTCCAAGAAAGAAATTTTAAGGAACAAGATGCTGCCGGTTCAAAGGGAGTCAAAATTAAGGAAACTAAAACTAAATTGAGATCCCAAGGAGGAGGAGGATCTCTAACTGGGGGTCTAAAAAGAGATGTTCCTCTCATAAAGGCCTTGCAGAGCTTATGAGACATTATGCTAGAATTAAACGTACCGATATGAAAATCAGAAATGGCAGCTAGCTGTACTCTAATGGTAGCGGAAGCCGCACCATACTGAAAGATTTGTGCTAGAAATTCAAAAATTTCATGGACCGGGACTGACAAAAGATCCAAATTTCTAGATTCTGCCCAGTAAGAAAACCGTTTCTATTTACTAGCATACGTTTTCCTCGTAGTAGACTTATGTGAGGAAACAATAATATCACGGACTGCTGGGGACATACTGGAAAGCCTGGCTAAGGTTGGAAGTGGAGTAACCAAGCTGTGAGCTGGAAAGTTTGAAGGGATTGGTGCAACCCACCTGATTGATTAATCAGAAGACCTGAAACTGGGTCCAGAATACACGGTTGACCCAGAAGATGGAGGTGCTGGAACGGGAACCGTGTCTCTCAAGGCCAATATGGGGCAATGAGGATCATTTTGCAACCCAACGATTTTGCTTTCTATATGAGTCTTGGTATTAGGGGAAAAGCGTAAAGGAGTCCCTGAGGCCAATCGTGGACTAGAGCATCTCTGGGTATATGACCTGGAAGAGGAAGTAGGGAGAAGTAGCTGCTGCATTTGTTGTTGAGAGGAGTGGCAAATAGGTCGCGGCAAGGCTGTCCCACCCCATTTGCAGAAAATAAGATCCGCAACTTCCTGATTCAGAGACCACTCGTGAGGCATGAGGATAGCTCTGCTGAGCCTGTCCGCTATGACGTTGGATTTCCCAGGAAGGTGCTCTGCTATCAGAAAACACTGGGAGGAAATCGCCCATAGTTGTCTTCATCTCGCCTTCCTTCTTGCGTCCCTCCCTCCTTCCCCCTTCCTATTGGATTGAGAGGAGTTCCTTTTTGTTTTCACTGGCTGAGTATCTTTTATTACTTCACATGCCAGGTAACTTATGACTCTTTCCTTGTTTAAGTGTATTGGACAACCAGTTTTTAGGTAACTGGTTACTCTACTTATGTCTAGTGTGCGCTATCACAATTGAGATCTGGGTAGCTGACGCTGGGCATTCTGGGATAAGGGGTAGCCTCAAGCCAGTAAACAGCTCTCGAGCTATAGAAGATGGCCGAGTTGGAGCCGAGGATCGGCTCCGAACCCAAACAGCAAGAAGGAAGGCGAGATGAAGACAACTAACATGGAACGTTATGGTAGGTACATAACTTCTTTTTCACATGCATTGAGTGCATTTTTTACTATGAATCCACACTTTCCATAAGTGTTAGTCTAGTATGTACTCCAAGGGTGAATTCTGTCTATACAAGGATATTGCTCTTTCCAATGCATTTTCTACGGTTAACAATCTTGCTCATTCTAGCCCTGCTGGTCTCTGCAGTGGTATTTTGCTGATAATTGAATCTGTCACTCTCAGTATGGACACTTACTGTGCAAGTGCCCTAACAAGCTGGCATTTAACTGGATTTTATATATAAAATGATTTCATTGTGATAATGTGCCTTAATATGAGTGGCAGGTAACTGTTAATAGTTTTGGAAGTTAACTGTAGGCATGGTTGCACGCACATAGTCCATACTTCAAGACATCAATTAAATACTTTTTTGCTTGGAAGACAGACACCATCAGACTTCACTTCAGCTGCTCACATTTTCTGGTAATCAGTAATTTGCATTCATGAAAATGTGTGCTTGCTTTGTGCACTGTCAAAGCTGTGCAGCAAGTTTATTAATCAGATTTTACAGTGGAAATATAAAAATAAAGACTGAGGATGAGCTTCATAGACCAATATGCTAACATTTTTTTATTTAATTTAATACATTTATAGGAGGTGGTTTCACATTGCAAAAAGCTGACAAGAAAAAACAAGGAGCAGTTGTCAGACCTTATGTCACTAGATAAACAGAAGGGGCTCAAGTCACTCAGCAAAGAAAACAGGGAAAAGCTTGAGGCTTATCAGCACCTTTTCTACTTGCTGCAGGTATGTGTATCTATCTAACATTAGAATGTTTCTTTCTGTGATTTAAATGTGTTTCCAAGCAACATATGAGGAAAATACGTAGCCTAGTTTCAACATAAATTATGTAATTTGTTAATGTTTTTTGGTGCCACTGGAAAATGAGGTGCATGGTACATTTTATCCCTTCTCTTGCTTCAGACAGTTTTAAGCATGTGTTTTTGAACAGCTCCCCACATTACATAGTGGGTATTACCCATACCTCTCAACCATACCGAACTCCTCGGTATTTACCATTTTTGGGGTCAAAATAATGGGGTACCACGAATTCCCAAGTGGCCCGTTTAATTCCTGATTATTTTTTATGTTACCACTTTAAATTTATGGCTGATTTCACCACGCATCACCGGCCTACAGGGGCGTGCATGATAACATCAGCTACTCCTTGTTGGACTACTTGGAGGGAACTGCGAAATATAAGAGCAATGGCAGCAGAACAAGTTTTGCAGAGTCCAACCACATGTCCCAGCCTCCAGGTAAGTAAAAAGAACTAACGGGCCAGTAATGCTGCTTAGTGGCATAGCTTTTGTATTTTATCTGCTGCAAGTTCTGATAACTGTAGTATCTGGAGTAGGGACTTCATTTGTCAGCAACCTGTGGGTCTTGGATCCGATATCGGATCCAAGCTGGCAACTATTTATACAGCTATGGATCCGAGCTCCTAGCTCCTCCCCTCACCCATAATCCCCTGCCAACCCCAAATGCCCTCAGATCTAGTTTGCCGCTCTAAAGTGTGTCAGCTGGATTGCGAGCTCCTGGCAATTTGCTATAGATAAGTGAATTTTTCTCAATCTTTTTTTTCATAGTGTAATCAGTGTGTGTGCTAGGTTTCCTTTAGCCTGTTAACTTTTAATTTTTATTTTTTTACCCTCCCCTTGCTGGTCGTTAGTGTGTGCTTGTGTGCGATTGCATTTGGGGCCTAGTGTGTTTGTGTAGCCTTAGTTTAAGTATGGCCGAGGACCCTAAGCCTATTTTTTCTAAATGCACCGAGTGTGGCCATAAGCTCTCTCCGGCAGATGGCCACACTCGGTGTGTTCGGTGCCTTGGGGTTGAACACTTGTCCTCGGGCTGTACAATTTGTGCAGCGTTCAACCCCAGGGCACTGAAAGAGCGGAGGTCGAAGCTGATCCTGGCAGGACTCCTGCCCCCGGATTCAGCTTCGGCCTCCGCTCCTCCCGTGGCACCTCCTCAGCCTGTGGTGGTGGCCACTCCTGCCCCCTTCCCCCGGCTGGGATTCAAACTCCCACTAAAGCGCCGGAGGACAGGGAGGCCAGGAGGGAGAAACGGAGGGAGAAGCACCACAGCAGGGCTGAGGCCTCCGCCGCCCCAGCTAAGCGAGCTTCTCCCTCCACGGCTTCCAGGTCTCCTCCTCCTCGGCTCCGATCTTCTTGCTTCTCCCCGGGACCCGAGGAGGAGGAGACCCGATCTCCGTCTAGGTCATCGAGGCGGCATTCCAGGCCTGCCTCGGGGACCTCTTCGAGATCAACCTACAGCCTGTCTGATGCAGACTTGGACCGGATGATGAGGAGGTTCATCCAGGCCCAGCTGCAGATGGGAATGCTTTTGCCTCCCCCCCTTCGGGTGGGAGCTCGACACCTTTCTTTGTTCCGATTGCTCCTTCTCCGACCCGCTTCCCGGGTTCGGAGCGCTCGGAGCCGGGCAGCGTTGGAGCCGTGGGTGGGTCGGCGCCGACAGTACTGAGTACTTCAGATCCGACCCTGCCCTCGAGTCTGTCGGTTCCATTGTCTGATCCGATCTCTCGGAGCCGTGGGGTGAGCTTCGGATCCGTGGGATTCAGTGTGCCTTCGGCTCCGTCCAGGTCGGAGAACACTGGTCCCTCGGATCCGACGGTCTCAGCGCCGGTTCCGATCCCTTCATCGGATCCGAGTGGGAGTCGACTTTCGGAACCCAGGGAGAGCGGCTCCCCCTCGGCCTTTGATGCAGTGGAGAGGGCTCTGTCGAGAGCATCCAGACCCCTGGCCCTTGTCTCGGCTCCACCCTGCACTCCCTCTCTACTGGGTCAGGCTCCCATCACCCAGCCACAGAGACAGCCTGCTTCGATGTCCCAGGTTGTTCCATTGGAACAGTATGTTGCTGGTGAGACCTCCTCGGACAGCCCCCCCAAGGAAGTGCCTCACAAGCACAAGTGTAAGAGGAGGCACGTGGACTCCCCCGAGTCCTTAACAGAGGACATGGACTTGGATGAAGGGGAAGGCTCCCCAAGGTCACCCCCTGAGGATGTCTCCTTTGGAGATATCATGGAAATGCTCAGGATCAAGAGGGGGGTGGTCTGCCCCCAAGGCTTCCTCCGAGTCCGTGTTCCTGGAGGCATTCGAAGCAGGCCCGTCTACCTCTTGGGTGTCCCCTCCGGCCACCCCCTGGTGGACCTTATTAACACCAGGACGTGGAAGGAGCCGGACACTGTGGAGCCAGTCCCAAAACGCCCGGATAGGATCTTGAGCCCCCCCGCAGACCGGTCCCACTGGAGCAAGGGTCCCCCTGTAGATGCCATGTTGATGGCGGCAGCCACTAAGAGGGAACTAGCTCAGGAGAGCCCCTCGGTCCATCCACCGAGCAAGGAGTCCTGTTTGATGGATCGCCTTGGGAAGCGGGTATTTAGTTCAGCGACCTTCTCAGTAAGGTCCCTGAACTACATGGCACATGTCATCAGGATACAGCGAGATCTTATTAAAGAATACGCTGCTTCCCCCCAGAGTCCATGTCGGCGGAGGACAAGCAGCTGTACTCCACTCGTATGGCCACTCTAAGAACTATTTCCAATACCTCTATGCGGCTGTTGTCCCGCGCCACTGAGGGAGCCTCTAGAGCTAGCGGAGCGGGCCTAGTTATGAGACGTCAGGCCTGGCTCCGACATTGTGACTTCGTGGAGCCCTTTAAGGCGTCCTTTGCAAATGCCCCCTTTGATGGTTCTGCCTTGTTTGGCAAGACCGTTCGCGAGACACTTGTTCAGAGCGAGAAGGACGGGAAGACGTTGTATGCCATCGGAGTCCGCTTCTCTGCTCCCCAGAGGTCCTTCTCCAAGAACCAAAAGGGACAGAAGATGATGTGGTTCCGGAAATTGCAACATTCCCAACCTGCTCCGGACAACGAGTCCTTCTGTGGCAGAGGAGGACAGGGAGGATGCCGCCCTAGAGGCAGAGGGGCCCCGAGAAACTTTGGGTCCAGAGAATCTTTCTCTGATCGGCCCACGCAACAGCCCTGAAGGGTTGCCCGACTGCTCCACTCTAGAGGCAGTCAGGGGGGTGCTTCTCGAGGCACCTGGCGGCATGGGAGTCCTTCATGTCAGACTGCTGGGTGCTTCGTATCATATCCAGAGGTTGCAAAATCCCAATGCAACATGTCCCCAGACTCAGAAACCTCTCCGATGTACCACCCGGTCAGAGGGAGGCTGCAGCCGCAGAAATCCAGCAGCTGCTAGAAAAAAAGAGCCATCCAACCTGTCCCCCCAGACCAGCTCGGATTAGGGTTTTACTCCAGGTTCTTTCTGGTGCCAAAAAAGATGGGGGACTTGAGACCAATTCTAGACCTTTCCCTCCTGAACCTGTTGGTAACCAAGGAAAAATTCCAAATGGTCACTCTTCAATCCATTCCCCTCTCTTGCGGGAGAATGACTGGATGTGCTCAGTAGACCTCAAGAATGCGTACTACCACATTTTAATGGACAGACGATCCAGGAGGTTTCTCCGCTTCCAGCTGGGAGCTAGCCACCATCAGTTCAGAGTCCTTCCCTTTGGCCTCACCACAACCCCCAGGGTGTTCACCAAAGTTTTAGCAGTGATAGCGGCCCACCTGAGACTCCAGGGAATGCAGGTCTTCCTGTACCTGGACGACTGGCTCCTGACCGCCCTAACAAGGCATCTGCTCTGCTCAGCCAGAGATTTTTTTCTCCACCTAGCCCCCCAGTTAGGCATCACGATCAATATGGACAAATCCTCCCTTGCTCCGGCACAAGTGATAGAGTTCATAGGGGCCAGATTGGATACAAGAAGTCTGCGAGCCTACCTCACTTCAGAACAACTACAGAATCCGAGACTTCATGTGTGGGCCATCCTCCAATCAGCAGCTCCACCGGCGGAATTGATCCTGAGGGCACTGGGTTCCATGGCAGCGGCAATCACGCTTCTTCCATGCGCTTGTCTAAATATGAAGGTACTGCAGTGGACCCTCCTAGTACAATGGTCTTTTTAGCTTCTTCCCCTCAACCACCCTATCTCTATCAGCAAGGCTTGCAGGAGGGCCCTGTTATGGTGGCTCCAGTCCCCAGACCACCATACAGGCCGACCCTTCTGCGCTCCGCCTCCTCTCGTCACGGTGACCACGGACACTTCCCGCCTCGGGTGGGAGGGCATTGTTCAGGCAGAACAGTCAAAGGCACGTGGAACGACACAGAGACCTCCCTGCATATCAATGTTCTGGAGATGAGGGCGGTGCTGTTAGAGTTGCAAGCACTTCAGGACCTTCTCCCCATATGAACTATTGCGATACAGACGGACAACATGTCAGTTGTCTGGTACATCAACAAACAGGGGGGAACCAGGTCTTACCCTCTCTGCCGAGAGGCCATGAGGGTGTGGGAATGGGCGATCTCCACCAACCGCTTTCTGATTGCAATGCACATTCCGGGACGGGCCAACATTCTGGCAGACAAACTCAGCCGCACCATTCTTTCCCCTTACGAGTGGTCTCTCAACTCCCGGGTAGCGAAGTGGATATTTGCAAAATGGGGGCAACCCTGCTGCGATCTTTTTGCATCTCCCTCAAATACAAAATGCGACAGCTTCTTCACCCTGATTCCCCCACCAGGGGAAGTCCCGAGAGACGCTCTAGTGCATGCTTGGCCGCCCGGTCTACTTTATGCCTATCCTCCTCTACCCCTGATGCTAAAGATGTTACAGAAAGCCTCTCAGTTGGGGAGCAGAATGATCCTCATTGCCCCATTCTGGCCTCTGCAAACTTGATTCCCTTACCTGTGGTCTCACTTGGTGAATCCTCCCTGGATTCTGGATCCCAGCCCGGATCTGATCTCCCACCCATCAGGCTTACCGACCCCGAATCTGGACAACCTGAAGCTGACAGCTTGGCTGCTCCAGTTCCACTCTTAATTAGGACTCCCGGTATCTCTTCACCAGTCAAAGCCATCTTGGTGGTAGCGCATAAACCTTCCACCAGGAAGATTTACCGCAGTAAATGGAGGTGCTTTTCCGTCTGGGTGGAACATCATAATCTGAACCCCTTCACTGCTCCGTTAACGTCCGTTTTGGACTTCCTTACCAGACTTTTTCAGCAAGGGGCTAGCTGTTCGACAGTCAAGGTACAATTAGCAGCCATCTCACATTACCATGTAGGACACGAGACAGGTCCTTTGATGTCAGCTAAACTATGTAAAACCTTCCTCAAGGGTACATTTCTGCTCAGGCCCCCTATCAAAGAAGCCATACCCCCTTGGGATCTATCGCTAGTTCTTCAGGCCTTGACTGCTTCTCCCTTTGAACCAGATGCCTCGGCTGATCTTAAATACCTATCTTGGAAAACAGCATTTCTGGTAGCCATCACTTCTGCGAAAAGAGTTTCGGAACTTCAAGCTCTTTCCGTAAAACTCCCTTACTTGGTTTTTCATCAGGATAGAGTGTACCTCAGGACCAATCCCTCCTTTCTACTTAAGGTGGCCTCAGAAACCAATATCAATCAGTCCATTAGTCTTCCTGTTCTCTTCCCTAATTATCAAAATAAAGGAGAATACAAGCTGCACTTGTTAGATGTGCACAGGCAGCTGCGTTTCTATATTCATAAGACTGCTGGTCACAGACAATCTGACCAGCTGTTCATTTCCTTTGCCAAATTCAGTTTGGGTAAAGCCATTTCGAAGGTCACCTTATCACGCTGGATTTCCCAATGTATCCTTCTAGCTTATGAGGCTTCTGGGAGGCCCGCGCCTCAAAGGGTTTGTGCACATTTCACTCGCTCCATATCTACTTCTACTGCATTCAGATCTAGTGTCCCCTTGGATGATATTTGCTTGGCAGCCACTTGGGCCTCATCTCATACCTTTATTAACCACTACAAACTGGACATCATTTCCAGAGGGAGAGCATCCTTTGGCTCCATGATCCTCCGAACATCCTTCCATGATGGCCCAAGATTCAGGTAGCTGGGGACTCTGTCCCACAGGTTGCTGACAAATGAAGTCCCTACTCCAGATTAAGAAGTTATGTACTCACCATAACGTTCCATCTGAGTAGGTGGCTTTATTTGTCTGCAGCCATCCCCCCCTCCTTCCCCCTGACCTTCAGAAGAGTTAGATGGTGGTATTATTCCTGTCTTTTCCTGTTGGGATACCTTTTCAGGTATATAGGAGGGCAAACTTGATCTGAGGTCATTTGGGGTTTACAGGGGATTATGGGTGAGGGGAGGAGCTAGGAGCTCGGATCCATAGCTGTATAAATAGTTGCCGGCTCGGATCCGATATTGGATCCAAGACCCACAGGTTGCAGACAAATGAAGCCACCTACTCAGATGGAACGTTATGGTGAGTACATAACTTCTTATTAT
This sequence comes from Protopterus annectens, assembly GCF_019279795.1. Classification (NCBI taxonomy): domain Eukaryota; kingdom Metazoa; phylum Chordata; order Ceratodontiformes; family Protopteridae; genus Protopterus; species Protopterus annectens. Next base: position 280,336,627 of record NC_056741.1, read on the forward strand.
CTGTTGCAAGTTGACAAAGTGTGTGCTTATTTGTGAAGTCGCTGTGTCCAACAAGAACTGTAGTATTTTTATCTGCTGCAAAGTCCGAGAACTGTGTAATATTTTATATTTTAATGAGCTGTTAATTCACCTTTGTTTGTCTTTAACTGCTGCAAAGTCCAAGAACTGTATTATTTGGCTTCTGTATTAACGGCTGCCTACTGCAAAGTCCGAGCACTAATGGGCCATGCTGCAAAGCAAGTTTGCTGCTTAGGTTGATGCAAGTCCATGAACTGCTGCAAAGTTTAACAGTCATTAATGGCTGTGCGATCTGCTGGCAAAGTGTGCATGCTTAGCAGCTTCTGTATTTTAACTGCTGCAAAGGGCCGTTAGTGGCTGGCTTAAGTTTAATGGCTTCTGCAGGCAAAGTGTGTGTGTATTTAGTGGCTTGGCTTCTGTATTTAAATTGCTGCTGCAAAGTTGGACAACTCCTTCTGTAAATTAAATTTATCTTTGTGTATTTAACTGCTGCAAAGTCTGACAGGCCATGCTGCAAAGTACAAGTCCGAGATATTGTAGTGCCGCTTAAGGTCTGTTTAACATCTGATGTTAAGTTGTCTATCTCACCTTCATTCTTGCTGGATGGGTTCGGAGCCGACCTCGGCTCCGACTCGGCCACTCTAAAAGCTCGAGAGTTGGTTCCACCGGCTCGAGGCTCCCCTTATATCCCACAATGCTAGGCGTGAGTTACCTCAGATCTCGTTTGCCGCTACAGCGATCGAGGTGTTGGTTTTCTACTGGCTTCTTGGTGAGTAAACTTTCAGTAAAGTTAGTATACTTAAACCCCTTTATTTTTAATTTTAACTCTTGTTTTCCTTAGTTTAGTGGAATTCTACCCCTTTTTTCACAAAAATCCCGCTTTCTTCCCCACAAGAACTTACAAGTTCTCCCTCGGGCCTTCAGGCCCTTTCTTCCATTCCCTAGTGGTGTGTGTGTGTTGCTTCTCTTAATTAAAACTATTGATAGTTTTATTTTTGAGTTTAAAAATAAGATAAGGTGTAATCAGTGTGTTTGACTGAGTGTGTGTGATTACACTTTCTTGTTCTAAGATGTCTAAAGACACAAAGGTCTCAGGCTTCAAGAAGTGTGATGCGTGCTGTCAGAAAATGTCTCTGACAGACGGTCACACTTCTTGTGTCTACTGCCTGGGGCCTTTGCACCTGCAGGACTCCTGTGCTGTATGCCACGGCTTCAGTCCCAGGGTCCTGCAGGAAAGAAAGAACAAATTGATCCTAAGGGGTCTACTCAAGCCTGAGGATTCCCTCTCTGTCTCTGGGAAGCCCTCCAAGGCTTCTAGGTCCTCGGCTCCAGCTACTGAGCCGAGACCTAAGGCTTAAACCTGTCTGCATCGGCTCCGGCTGGAGCCGATGAGTCTACAGCTCTGTGGTTCCCTCGGCTCCGGCTGGAGCCGAGGTATTAGAATTCCTTGTCGGCTCCGACCAGACCTTCGGAGCCGACATCTAGGAAGAGATCTAGGTCACCATCCCTTGGCTCCGTTCATTCGGCTCCAGCATCTCCTCTGCTGTCTGAGCGGAGCCATAATCTCACTCCTCTAGGTCATCAAGGCTGTCGGATCATGACCTTCAGAGGGTAGTGAGTCGACTTCTTAAGTCCGAGGCACTGGCCCAAATGCTTCAGAGCCCGACTCATCAGTCGATGCCTGCCCCTGTCCATCAATATGTTCCTCCTCCGACCGTTGAGCTCGGAGCCGGGCGTTGAACCGAGACTGTGGTAGCGTCGGAGCCGATACAGATGTCTTCGGCTCCGTCGTCAGCTCCGATTTCTTCTTTCGAAGAATCTCGGCGCCGGACTTCCCTCGTCGGCTCCAGGGGGTGAGTGGCATCGGACCCTTGTCCGACCCCGCTCTTCCTCTCGGAGCTTCGGCGCTGGTGAGTTCGGCTCCGACATCGGCCTCGGAGCCATCACTGTCGGTGCCGAGGGAGGTTCTCAGCTTCTCGGAGCGGGGACCTCTGGCTCTGCCTGACAGGGGTGCGTTCGAGGTCATGCGGAGTGTGTTAGAACCTGGTTCTACTCCACAGTCTGCTCCGTTCGCCCCTCCCTCTACGGTGCCTCAGGTCAAGTCGACTCACTCCCTCATCCCAGACCGCAGAGAGCCAGCTCCTCAGGAACCCCCTGTGGGGATTTCATCCTCTTCCGAGGCCTCTCCTGATTTGGCAGAAGAGCCCCCTCGGAAGAGAAAGTGTAAGAGGAAACACATTGACTCACCTGAGTCCGTCACCTCTGACACAGATTTAGAGGATTCCGAGGGTTCCCCGTTCCCCTTCTGAAGATGTCTCCTTTGCAGACATTCTAGAAATCCTCAAACAGAGGGGAAATTGGCCAGCCCTCAACCCTTCGGAGGATGAATCTGTGTACCTTGAGGCGTTTGGCTCTCGTCCTTCCACCTCCTGGGTGTCCCCCTTGACCCCTCATGCAGGTGGTAGCTAAAGGCATGGACGGCTCCTGATTCGTGGACCCCACTCCCAGGAGACCCTCAAATTCATAACGGCACCAGCAGACAAACAGTTTTTGACAAAAGGAGTTTCTGTGGATGCTATGGTGGTTGCTGCTGCCACTAAGAAGGAACTAGCTGATCCTTCAGTACCTGTCCATCCACCTAACAAGGAATCTAGGTCCATGGACAGGTACGGGAAGCGGATGTTCCCGCCAGCGACATTTGCAATGCATTCGCTGAACTACCTATGCCATTTTACTCGTCTTCAAAGGGACTTGATCAAAGAAGCGAGTGACATGTTGAAGGATCCTACAGCTGCGGGTTTTCAAGATAAGATGAACACTCAGCTGGCTACCCTGAACTCCATAGCCAACTCCTCCATGCGCCTCCTTTCTTATGCGGCTGATGGAGCGGGCAGGCCGCAGGGACAGGTGTGGCCTTACGTAGGCATGCCTGGATGCGGCTATGCAATTTTGGTGACCCTTTAAGACGTCTTTCACTAATTCCCCATTCGATGGATCATCTCTCTTTGGACCTCAAGTGAAAGAAACCTTGACTAGGTGCGAGACTGATGGCAAGACTCTTTCTGCCGTCGGAGTCCGTTTTTCTACTCCTTCTAGGCCTTACCCCAAAGGCCAGAAAAGTGGGAAAATGTGGTTCCGTAAACAGTCTCAAGGGACTTCGCCTGACGCACAGAGTCGGTTCCCCGCCAGAGGCAGAGGCGGGAATAACAATGGTAGAAGTCGCCCTAGAGGCAGGGGGGGTCCGCAGAACCAGGACAATCGAGAAGCTTTCTCTGATAAGCCCTTTCAGCATCCCTGAGGTGTTGCCCGACTGCCCACCTTTGGAGGCAGTCGGGGGAAGATTGTCACTGTACCCAGAAGCCTGGCTATCCCTGACTCAAGACAAATGGGTACAGTCCATCATTTCCGAAGGCTATTCCATTCCCTTTCTTCGCATTCCAAACCAATCAAAAAAATCCCGTCCAGATGTTCCACCCGCTCAAAGGGATCTAGCGGCTTTGGAAATTTCAAAGCTGCTTGCAAAAGAGCAATTCAGCCAGTTCCAGCAGGCCAGCAAGGATCCGGAATCTACTCAAGGTTCTTTTAGTTCCAAAGAAAACAGGGACTGGAGACCAATTTTGGATCTCAGTATCTTGAACAGATCAGTCAAGAAAACAAGATTTCGGATGGTCACGCTGCAGTCCATCCTTCCTATTGGGAAAAGGAAACTGGATGTGCTCTATAGACCTTCAGGATGCGTACTATCACATAAAAATGAACAGACGCTCCAGAAGATTCCTCCGCTTCAGGCTGGGAACCAGTCATTTTCAATTCAGAGCCCTGCCCTTTGGTCTCACCACTGCCCCGGTGTTTACCAAATGCATGGCAGTAGTAGCTTCTCACCTGAGACGACAAGGATTCCAGGTGTTTCCATATTTGGACGACTGGCTCCTCACAGCTCCCACCAAGCATCTCCTTCTGATGGCCAGGGATTACACCTTTCGCATTTGTCAAAAGTTAGGCATTTCAATAAATTGAAAAGTCTGTTTTGTCGCCTTGTCGCATTATTACCTTCATAGGCGCAAATCTAGACACAGTCGACATGTCTGTAGACTAACAGATCAGAGAATAACAGACATACACAAACTGGTCTCATTCCTTTTCAACAACAACAGAATCAAAGCCAGGTTAGTTCTGAAAGTGTTTGGAATTATGGCGGCTGCCATACCTCTGCTTCCATTAGCCAGATTCCACATGAGAATCCTTCAATGGATGCTCTTTACACAATGGTCATACCAGCAACTTCCAATGTCCACACCATTATGATCACGCAGACGTGCAGAAATCATCTCATGTGGTGGATGTCTTCCTCAGCTCTTATTGGGAAGACCCTTTGTTCCTCCCCTCCGTTGCTACTCTGACAACGGACGCCTCCTGATCGGGTGGGGGCATTATCAGGGCAGGACGGTCCAGGGCACATGGCAACCAGGCGGACGCCACTTGCATATAAATGTTCTAGAGATGAGAGCAGTGCTTTTAGCGTTGCAAGCCCTTCAAGACTCTCTTCCCTTGGGAACGATTGCAATCCAGACAGACAACATGTCTGTAGTGTGGTATATCAACAAACAAGGCGGAACCAGGTCCTACCCCCTGTGTCGAGAAGCACTCAGATTGTGGCAATGGGCGATTTCTTCTCAGCGGTTTCTGATAGCAACGCACATCCCCGGGAAGTCCAATCAAATCACGGACAAGTTGAGCAGAGCTATCCTCATGCCTCACGAGTGGTCTCTGAAAGACTCTGTTGTGAGAGAAATTTTTCTCAAGTGGGGTCAGCCTTGCTGCACCTTTTGCTACTCCCCAAAACAGCAAGTGCAGAGATTTTTTCACTCTATTCCCTTTACCGGGCCAGCCCAGCAGAGACGCTCTAGTCCAAGTTTGGCCCTGGGGACTTCTGTATGCATTTCCTCCCTTCCCACTAATCTCTCACGTGATACAGAAAGCTATCGCTCAGAAGGCCTCGTTGATCCTCATTGCTCCTTACTGGCCTCGACAGGTGTGGTTCCCCTTTCTACATCAATTTCTATTGGAGCGACCTTGGCATCTGGACCTAGTACCAGATCTTTTGATCCATCAGTCGGGTCAGTTTCATCGCTCCCTCCCCTCTCTGAACCTCACTGCTTGGTTCCTCCAGTTCCAACCTTAGCCAGGCTTCCTCAATTATCTCACTCTGTTCGAGATATTTTGATAGCTTCCCATAAATCTTCCACTCGGAAGATTTATTTGAGTAAGTGGAAACGCTTCACATATTGGGCTCAAGGAAGGGACATAGATCCTTTCACTGCTTCCATCCAAATAGTCCTTGATTTTCTAGCTGAACTCTTCCATGCAGGTTCATCTCCTTCTACTCTTAAAGTTCAATTGGCAGCTATTTCTAACTTTCATGTGGGTATTTCAGAGTCTGCCTTAATGTCCCACAAGCTTTGCAAGCCTTTTTGAAAGGAGTTTTCTACTTAGACCTCCTATAAGAAATCCTCCTTCTCCTTGGGACCTAAATTTAGTTCTTACTTCTTTGATTCTTCCCCCTTTCGAACCTGCAGCCTCCTGTTCTTTAAAATTGCTATCATGGAAGACTCTCTTTCTGGTAGCTATTACTTCAGCTAGAAGAGTTTCAGAACTTCATGCACTCAGCTGTCGACCTCCTTATCTATTGTTCCATAAGGACAGGGTATCCTTCAACCAACCCGTCCTTTTTGCCTAAGGTAGTCTCGCTAACCTAAATCAAAGCATTGACCTCCCTGTCTTTTTTCCAGAATATTCCAATAGGTCAGCACAAAAATTACACTGGCTAGATGTTCATCGCCAGTTGAGGTACTATTTGGATAGAACAAAACAATTCAGAAAATCTGACCAGCTGTTTGTCTCCTATGCAGAAGGCAGAAAGGGACTTTCAGTTTCAAAGGTATCATTATCTAGATGGCTAACATCTCTGATTTCCCTTGTTTATGAAATTAGAGACCAAAAGCTGCCTAATAAACCTAAGGCCCATTCCACCAGAGCTTTGGCTACTTCTTTAGCCTTCCAAGACAGACTGCCTATTGACACCATTTGTGCAGCTGCTACTTGGGCTACTCCTCACACTTTCATTTCTCATTATAAGTTGGATTTAGCTTCTAGGCATAGAGCTAACTTTGGTTCCACTGTCCTCAGGGGCCGGTTGCGCTAGGCCACCCGGGACAAGGCGCTAGGGCGGTCCCATCCAGCAAGAATGAAGGCTAGATAGACAACTTAACATATAGAAGTTATGTTCTTACCATAACGCTCCATGTTAGTTGTCTTCTTCTCGCCTTCTTCTTCCCACCCTCCTTCCCCTGGCCTGGACAGACCTAGAGGAGTTGTGATTGTGACCTCTCTTTCTACCACCTCTTTCTTAGGCATATGCTGTTGTGCATATTTCCTGGATCAGGATGTAGGTCACCCTTCTTTCTCCTAGTTTTAGAGGTGGACTTTGTTTATAGTTATTCTGATACTATTATAAGCTGGGGTTAGCTTACAAACGAGATCTGAGGTAACTCACGCCTAGCATTGTGGGATATAAGGGGAGCCTCGAGCCGGTGGAACCAACTCTTGAGCTTTTAGAGTGGCCGAGTCGGAGCCGAGGTCGGCTCCGAACCCATCCAGCAAGAAGAAGGCGAGAAGAAGACAACTAACATGGAACGTTATGGTAAGAACATAACTTCTATTTAATGGTGCTGGAAAGTAAGTCCAAAAACGTAACTGCTGCCAAGTAAGTCCAAGATCTTAGCAAAGCTTCTTTATTTCAATTGCTGTGTGCAAAGTAATCCTGAGATCTTAATGTCTTCTATTTTAACTACTATTACTTCATTTTAACTGAAGGTGTGTGTCTGTTTGTGTCTGTTTGTGTGTGTGTGTGTGTGTGTGTGTGTGTGTGTGTGTGTGTGTGTGTGTGTGTGTGTGTGTGTGTGAAAACTGCTGCCAAGTAAGTCCGAGATCTTAACAGAGTTTCTTTATTTCAATTGGTGTTGGTGTGTGTGTGAGAGATCCGTGAACTTAACTTCTGCCAAGTAAGTCCAAGATCTTAACAGAGTTTCTTTATTTCAATTGGTGTGTGTGTGTTTGAGAGATCCGTGAACTTAACTGCTGCCAAGTAAGTCCAAGATCTTAACAGAGTTTCTTTATTTCAATTGGTGTGTGTGTGTGAAATTTCCCTGTTAATAATACCTGGTGGTTAGTGTTACTTAGGCTCAAGCCCTTTACCTTAGGTAAAAGGAGCAAGAGCCTGAATTCCCTACCCCATACCACCACTTTGGTCTGTTCATCTTAAAATTTGTGGATCTGAAGTAGTCATCTTCATTTGATCATTAACCTGTGGGTTTCAGATCTGACATGGATCTGAGCCGGCAGCTTTCCAAGCTAAGATCAGAGCTCCAAGCTCCTCCCCTTACCCATACTACACTGCACCCTCCTTCCAACACTCAGATCTCGTTTGCCGCGGCTTCACCAAGACGTGACCTCTGAGCTCCAAGCAGGTAGAGTAGGGCTTCCTTATTTCAACTGTTAAAAAGTTAGTTTTAGTGTGCGTGTGTAGTGTTTACCTTCTCCTTTACCTCCCCTCGGGTTTTCCGTTAAGACAAAGTGCAAAAAAAAAAAAAAGTAAACTTGTGGTTTTGTTAGTGTAGGACTCCCTTTCCTGCCTTTACTGTGTGTGGTGTGATTGTAGGAAGGGCTTTAGTTAGTCTTATTTTTTGTTATGGGGATTGAGATGTCGGACCCCTAAAAGCCAACTTTCTCAAAATGCACAGAGTGTGGCCATAAGTTGTCTCTGGCTGATGGCCACACTCTGTGCGTCGTGTGTTTAGGGGTTCCCCACCTTTCTTCAGGCTTCAAAATCTGTGCAGCCTTTAATCCACAGGACCGCAGGACTAAGTTAATCTTAGCTGGGCTTCTCCTGGCAGACGCTATTTCTTCCTCTTCTCCTTCCTCTACGGCCACAGCTGTGGCCGTATCAGCTTCAGCTCCTCCTCCTCCCCCATCCGGGACTCACACTCCCATATTAAAACAGGGTGACAAAGAGGCGAGGAAGGAAATGCATAAGGAGAGAGAGAAAAAGATAGGGTCGTAAGAGACCAGCGGATCCGTTGGATCTATCGGGTCCTCCTATTAAAGTTGTCACTACCCTGGTTAAGACTTCTAAGCCGTCTACCCCTCGGCTCCGATCGCTTAGTTTTTCTCCGAAGCCAGAGGAGGAGGTTTGGCCTGCTTCGAGGTCGTCCACGTATCGGCTCTCTCGCCCGGTGTCGGTGGTGTCCTCCAAATCTACTAGAAACCTCTCTGAGGCTGACATGGACTGGATGATGAGAAGGTTTATACAGACTCAGTTGCAGATGGGAGTGTTGCTGGCTCCCTCTTCCGCCGGAGTGGGGAGTTCAGCTCCGATATTTGCCTCGATAGCTCCTTCTCCGATCCATCCCCAGGTTTCGGAGTCCCTGGACCCGAGGAGCCCCAGAGTCAGCGGGTCGGCGCTGATGGTTCCCCCAACCTCGACACCGGCCATGCCCTCTAGTATGTAAGATCCTATGGATTCAGGATACAAGCTCTCAGAGCCATGATTTGGGCGTTGGATCCAAGGAGATGTGTATCATCGACTCCGTTATGGTCGGGACATACCATTCCTCTGGGTCCGGCTCCGATCCCTTCATCAGATCCGAGGGGCACTGTTACTCATTCTTCTAGTTTTAGAGAAGCCGGTTCCCCTTCAGCCTTCGTTGTGGAGAGGGTTCTCTCAGGAGGATCGGGGCCCCTCACTCTTTCTTCGGAGTCAGTCCCTGCTCCCTCACTGCTGAGTGTGTCTTCTGTCATCCCGTCCTCTCAGGGACAGCTTGTGTCTGATACGCCCAGACAGTTCCCCTTGAGGAATATGAAGCTGTTTGTGAGCCCTCCCTGGAGAGCCCCCCCAAGGAGATTCCTCGCAAATGCAAGTGCAAGAGGAGGCACTTGGATTCCCTCGAGTCCCTCACAGAGGATACTGACTTGGAGGAAGGGGATGGCTCCCCCAGGTCACCTCTCGAGGATGTCTCATTTTGGAGACTTAATAGAAATCCTGCATCAGCGGGGAGGTTGGTCCGCCCAAAAGCCTTCCTCGGACAAGTCTGTATTCCTGGAGGCATTCAACACAGGCCCATCTACCTCTTGGGTGTCCCCCCAGGCTGATCCTCAGGTGGTCCTCGTTACCATCAGAGCTTGGAAGGAGCCGGACACTGTAGAACCTATACCAAAAAGGCCAGACAAGATTTTGAGCCCACCTATGGATAAGCCTGCATGGAGTAAGTGTTCTCCAGTGGATACCATGGTAGTGGCGGCGGCCGCAAAAAAGGAACTGGCTCAGGAGAGTTCCTCTGTCCATCCTCCAGACAAGGAGTCTAGGGCAATGGATCGACTCAGAAACTGGATTTATGCTTCAGCTACCTTTGCCATAAGGCCACTGAACTACATGGCCCATATAATCAGACTTCAGCACAGCCTTGTGAAAGAGTACTCTGAGTCTCCCCTGGAGTCCATTTCAGCCGAGGATAAATGTTCATTCTTGGCACGTATGGCCACTCTTAAGTCGTTGACTAACATGTCCATGTGCCTACTCTGTCATGCCACCGAGGGAGCCGCTAGGGAGGCAAGGTCTGGCATTGCCATGAGCCATCACACCTGGCTCAGGCTTTGTGATTTTGCAGAACCTTTCAAGGCATCCTTTGCGAATGCCCCTTTTGACGGTTTGACCCTGTTTGGGAAGACTGTCCGAGATATGCCAGTCCAGAGTGAGAAGGACAGGAAGACGCTGTTGGCCATTGGGATCCGCTTCTCTAACCCTCAAAGACCTTTTGCCAGGAATCAGTGAGGGCAAAAGAAGCTATGGTTCCAGAAGTCTCAGTATTCCCGGGACACTCAGGGCTCCTTTTCCCCTAGAGGTAGAGGGGGACAAGGTGGATGCCTGCCCAGAGGCAGAGGGGGACCAAAGAATTTTGTGTTACGGGAACCATTCTTGGATCGAAATGCGCAGCAGCCCTGAAGGGTTGCTCGACTGCTCCACTCTGGAGGCAGTCGGAGGGCGTTTTCCAAAGCACCTAACTCATTGGGAGTCCATAACGTCAGACCGCTGTGTGCTTCAGATAATATCCAGAGGTTATTTCATTCCCTTTCTGACCAGTCCCTTACCTTCAAAGCATCTCCCAGACATTCCACCTGCTCAAAGGGAGGTGGCAGCTTTGGAAATAGAAAAGCTGCTAAACAAAAGAGCAATCCAGCCGGTCCCCCCAGATCAGTCCAGGTCCGGCATCTATTCCAGGTTCTTCTTGGTGCCAAAAAAGATGGGGGACTTGAGGCCGATTCTCGACCTATCCACGTTGAACCTGCCTTTTTCCAAGGAGAAGTTCTGGATGGTCACCTTACAATCCGTCTTGCCGTAATTGCAGGAGGAAGATTGGATGTGCTCTGTAGACCTCAAGGATGCGTACTACCACATCATGATGGACAGACGATCCAAGAGGTTTCTCCACTTTCGGCATGGATCCAATCACTACCAGTTCAGAGTCCTACCCTTCGGTCTCACCACAGCCCCCAGGGTGTTTACCAAGGTCATGGCAGTTGTAGTGGTTCACCTGAGACTTCAGGGCATTCACATCTTTCCGTACCTGGACGATTGGCTCTTCACTGCCCCCTCCAGGCATCTACTTGTTCAAGCCAGAAATTATTTCCTTCAACTGTCACATTTACTGGGTACCACGATAAACATTGCAAAATCCTCTCTTCAGCCCGTTCAGATTCTGGACTTCATAGGGGCAAGAATAGATTCTCTCCAGGCCAAGGTATTTTTGACTCCAGACAGACTTCGGAGCCTGACCCTTCATGTATTGGCACTACTTCAGACATCTTCACCCCCAGCAGAACTAGTTCTGAGGGCCTTAGGGTCTATGGCAGCAGCTATTAATCTGGTTCCTTGTGCACATCTACACATGAGAGTGTTACAGTGGACGTTACAAGTTCAGTGGTCTCGGTTATACCAGCCCTTAAGTTACCTGATTCCTCTAAGCAAGGTGTGCAAGACTTCCCTCATCTGGTGGCTTCAATCCCAGGATCTTCGAGAAGGATGCCCCTTTATTGCGACCCCGCCCCAAGCCACTGTGACCACGGATGCCTCCCGTCTAGGGTGGGGGGTGCACTGCTCGGGCAGGACTGTCCAAGGCACGTGGTCCCCGAACGAGACCGTTCTGCATATCAATGTTCTAAAGATGAGGGTGTTCCTTCTAGTGTTGCAGGCCCTTCATGCTTCTCTTCCTATGGGAACGATTGCAATTCAGTCAAGACAACATGTCAGTAGTCTGGTATATCAACAAACGATGGAACCAGGTCCTACCTGCTTTGTCGAGAGGCCATGAGAGTGTGGGAATGGGCGATCTCCACCAATCGTTTTCTGATGGCAACGCACATTATGGGTCGGTCCAACATTTTGGCGGACAAACTGAGCAGGACTATCCTTTTACCCTACGAGTGTTCTCTGAACCCTTGTGTAGCGGAACAGATCTTCCTCAAGTGAGGTCAGCCTTGCTGTGATCTCTTCGCATCACTGTCTAATGAGAAGTGCAGCGAGTTTTTTGCTCTGGTTCCTCCTTGGGGGGAAGCCCCCAGAGATGCTCTTGTCCATGCTTTGCCACCTGGTCTTCTTTTTGCATATACCCTGCTACCTCTAATGACAAAATTCTTGCAGAAAACTCGTCAATTGGGGAGCAGGATTATCCTCATAGCCCCATTTTGGCCTCGTCAAGTTTGGTTCCCTTGCCTACGGTCTCATCTAGTAGCTCTGCCTTGGATCTTAGTTCCCATTCCTGATCTCATTTGTCATCCCTCCGGAATTCCTCCTCCAAATCTGGACAGCCTCAAGCTTACTGCGTCTTTGCTCCAGTTCCACTAATTGCCAGGACTCCCGGACTCTCTTCTCCTGTTAAGTCCATTCTGGTGGCGGCACACAAGTCCACCCGAAAGGTGTACTCTAGTAAATGGAAGCATTTTTCTATCTAGGCTTCTCGGAGAGATTTGGATCTGTTTACCACCCCAATTCCAGCGGTCTTAGAATTTCTGTCTCAGATTTTCCAGCAGGGGGCCAGCTCTTCCACTGTTAAGGTCCAGCTGATGGACATATCCCACTTTTCTGTAGGAGAAAATTCTGGTTTACTAGCTGCTTCTAGGATTTGTAAGACTTACATCAAAGGCATCTTTTTTGCTGAGACCTCTGATTAAGCATCCTTCCCCTCCATGGGATTTGACTTTGGTTCTTCAGGCCTTAGTTACACCTCCGTTCGTACCCACAGCGTCAGTTAATTTAAAATTTTTGTTGTGGAAGACTGCCTTTCTGGTGGCTATCACCTCGGCTAGGAGGGTATCCGAACTTCAAGTCTTGTGTATAAAACACCCATACTTAATTTTTTCACAAGGACAGGGTTTCTCTAAGGATAGATCCTTCTTTCCTCCCTTAAGTTGCTTCAGAGTCAAATATCAATCAGTCTATTAATCTCCCAGTATTTTTCCATAATTTTCAAAACAAAGGGGAATACAAGCTTCATTTGTTGGATGTCCACAGGCAGTTGTTTTTATTTACATAGGACTAAACCCTTTCATGAGTTTGATCAGCTATTGGTTTCCTTTGCCAAACCCTTTTTGGGGAAACCAGTTTCGAAGGTGATTCTTACTAGATGGATTTCACTTTGTATTTTGCAGGTGTACAAGGATCATGGATTACCAGAAACAGACAGGGTTCATGCTCATTCTACTCGTTCTATGGCTACTTCAGTTGCTTTCTGGTCCAGAGTTTCTCTGGATAACATTTGTTCATCGGCTTCCTGGGCTTCCTCTCACATAAGTTGGACGTGGTATCCAGAGGAAGGCCTTCTTTTGGTTCTGCAGTGCTCTGGAATGTCCTTCCATAAGGGCCTCCCAAGGTTTTTTGGTAGCTGGGGACTCTGTCCCACAGGTTGATGATCAAATGAAGTTAACTACTTTAGGTAAAGAAGTTATGTACTCACCATATCGTTCCATCTGAGTAGTTAGACTTCATTTATCATCAACCTTCCCTACATCCTTCCCCCTGACCTTGATGGTTTGCGATAGCCCTTGGACTTTAAGCTTACAAAACCCAGTAAGTCTGTCTGTGTGAGCAGGTCAGGTTATTTCTCTTGGGTTGATATGTGTCACGTGGTGGGTGGCAGACTTGGTTCGAGGGTTGGAAGGAGGTTGCAGTTTAGTATGTGTAAGGGGAGGAGTTTGGAGCTCGGATCTTAGCTTGGAAAGCTGCCAGCTCGGATCCATGTCTGATCCGAAACCCACAGGTCGATGACAAATGAAGTCTAACTACTCAGATGGAACGTTATGGTGAGTACATAACTTCTTTTTTTCTACCAACTGAATTCACCAAATAGCAGCCATTTAAGTTTCAGTCTTCCTATCTTCAAGAAACGCATGGTAACAAAACAAAACATTTTATTCTAGATACTCTTCTAAAATTATACAAGCCATGTCCCTGGTTTTAGACCTTTGTTTCCCTCAACCAATACATTTTGGCTTTTTCCAGATTTCTTGTGCTGCGTAGTTCTTCAGGGGAGGGAGAGTAGTTTAGTGCTGCTTATGCCAAGTCTGTGTTAGTAGCACAACAGGTAGAATACTTGCTTTTGATGCAGAAGGCTGTAGGTTTTGGTCTTACAGTAAGCAGATGGATTGCTGATACTGTACTATTTTGTACTTTTAAAGGGGGTGGATGCTGTAGTCCTGAGAATGTCCTCTTTGGCGGAGATGCCTAGTAACTATAAACATATCAGTTTACCATCCATTCCCTATTGCAATATTACTAGCTTATTTTGTTTAATGTGACATAGGCAATTTATTCCTCAAAAGCAACAGGCACTTTATTTGTAGATGAAACAATGAAATATAAAATGGTTTGCTAGCAGTAACCTCTTCATTAGTTCCATATCTCTTTAATGTGGAATTATTTAGATGACTTTACTTCTGCAGAGATTGTGCATATTTACTGACACTGGTGAATTGTAGAAGTTTGAATAGACTTTTATGATAGAAATGTTCTGAACCGGGCAGTTGTGTCATTATTGGTTCATGCATTTTGTGTTATTGCTTACTTTAAAAATGTTCAAAACAATAAACTTAAAACGTGCCTTAACAAGTGTGCTGTAACCAGGAAAGAGCATTAAAGAGCACATGTATCTTTCGTGTGCAAGGGGCCTATGATTTGAAAGCAGCCCAAAGGTAATCTTTGTCTGCCCCTTGCCAGATGCATTTTCTTTGAATATGGGTTACAATGCTGTTGCTTTTTCAATGAATGTGAGTTTACTTTCAAGGGAAAAGAAGTTTTAATGCTAAGTCTAGTTTCATTATGAGACTGTATTGCTTTGTTTAGCAGATGACATCTATTAGTGTTTTTGCTATAAAATGTGAAATAAGTTTTAAATGAGATCCAAATTATTGTATAAGTAAAGCAATATGTACATTAGTGTTTATGGTAAATGAGCAAAATAGCCAAGTAATGGGACATTGGAATGGCTGCAGGGGGGAGAGCTGTGTGTATGGGGGACCCATTCCACCATGATTTTGTGAGGGGGAAGGGGCTGCAAACTTAGACAGCCCCAGGTGGCACAAACTCTAGCTACACCACTGATCAGTAGGCCATGGAGAATGACTTTTGGAGGTCCTAGCAAACTATAATATTCTTTTGCTAAGATTAGAATATAGTCTACCATTAAATGCCGTACTTTTACCACAAAACCCCCCATACTGCAAGTCACCAAAAGTAAAATCCTAAGGTTCATCTTCTCACTTCTTAGTGAACATCATTGCTACACATTTCAAAAAAAAAAAAAAAGGTTACCATTTACTACAGTGTCCAGGGCCATATTTTGGGCTGTTCTTCGGTTTGCGGTTGAAAGTTGGTATCCCACAATTCCTTCGGAATGGGCGGGGTTGCATAATTATGTACGCAACTTTTATGTTAATCAGCATACAGATTTTTGATCTTTCTAGGTTGAGAAGTATGGTATTACCTGTTCATGCTGGATATGAAAAGTATAGAGAAGCTGACAGTCTTGTGTGTTTACAGTACAGTGCAAAAATCTGACCTCATGCACTTTTTAAATGAATAGTAATGTTTTAAGAAAGAGCAGCAGACATACAGGGCTGTCTTTAATGTTCATGTCTGCTCTCATTGTCATACATTGTATGTATTCTACTATGATCATAACTTTAAAATTGTATAGTCTGTCTGACACATTTAGATATACTACGAGTACTATGTGTGCAGCTATAGTTTAAAATGTATATTCCGCCTGATAATGACAATATTATTGTGTTTAAAGATGTATATTTTGTCTGGCAATGATGATGATACACTGTAACTGCAGTATGTTATTTTTGAACTGATTTGGAAATTTCATGTATTCCCTGTCTGAACCTGAAAATGATCCAGTGCTCTCCTCCAGACACCAAATGCAATGTCTCACCCATCTTGCATTATTTTTTCTCTAGAAATGTATTAATGTGGCTTTCTTCCATCACAGTGCTCTATTTACTTCCCCAATGCAATGCTTGCATCTCTTTCTGTGAGCAGTCATCACTGGAAGTGCCAGCATTTTCACATGCTTGAAAGCATTTTTTAAAAAGCCTATACTTGTCAAGACACCAGAGGCCTAAACTTCATTCACATCTTGCCTAGAATTTATTGCCTGTTCTGCACAAGGATTCTATGGATCTAGAGAAAGTTAACCATTGCTCAGAAGGCTGATTGAAAAATAACTCAACCTACTGTGCAGAAAGATTTTATAATGTGGACCCTTTCTAAACATAGCTTCTCTCTAAATTCCAACTTTAGTGACCTCCACCCACTCAACATTTTCTTTTCCTATAACTAGTGAGGAGCTGGCCTTTGTGTTCTCAGCTACTCCTTTTTGATCCAGGAATGCTGAGGCTGAGGAACAGTTGTCTGGCAACAGTCCTCTGTATTTGCTGACTTGAGTTAGAAATTCCAGCACTCTTCATTCTGTTCCATGTTCTGGTGCTAATAATGATGCTGCTATTGGCAGTGGGTGTGGCATTCCAGACTCTCTGTACCATATGCTTGCCTGAGTGAGTTTTCTCCTCGGTCATTGTGTGATTTTTACCCCCAACCAGTCACTTTTCTTATGACTGCCAAATGTGGCTTGTACTGGATGTTTAGTCTTAAGGGTTACAGCACTGGGTCTCCCCGTACATGGACCTAATTTCATCCCTGGGAAACATTGAGCTACCAAAGTTTTTTTCAAAGCCAGCTGCGCATTTTTAAGGCCTTGAAGGAAAGCAAGCTTGTTAAGCATTCTGTTTTGTTCATAAGGTTCTGCAAAAAAAAAAAAAAAAAACAGATGAGGATTATTGCGCCACTTTTTCTCAGAACACGGGATGTTATGTAATCCAGTCTTGCCTACATTCTTACCCTTGGGTTCGGAGCTGAACCTCGACTCCGTCCCAGCCATACTCTAGCTCAGAGTCTTCAATTGGCTTCTGGCTAAGAGGTATCCCACGCTGCAACGTGCCTATCCCCAGATCTCGTTTGCCACTCGTATAGCTCGGACGTGGTCTCGCTCCTGGCCGTGGCTATGTATAATTTTTCGATTTATTTCTCAATATTACAGCTCCAAAAGCTATTTTCATAGCTGGTGTGTGTGTGTGTATTGCTTCTGCTGGTTATGTGGTCTGTTCTGTTGGTCTTTTTTTTTTTTCTTGATATCCCGTTCCTTTTTTGGTATCTACTGGCTAGGCCCATTTCAGTTACAGGAACTAGTCCTCCTCTGTATTATTGTAGTATAACCGTTAGCTGGTTTTGTTGTGTGCCTATTCTGGTGTTTTTTTTCCTGTTTATTCCCTGGGCTAATCCCGTTTAACTTAGAGGACCTAGTCCTCCCTGTGGTTATCCTGTGGTCTCTAGGCCGTTTTCAGTTAGAGGCTCTAGTTTCCCACGCTCTATCATTGGTTATTTTTGGTGAAGGTGTCCCTACTGTTTTTCCCTGTGTGTGTGTTTTTTTCTGTCAGCATGTCCAAGGATTCTAAAGAGCACAGGCCTTCGGGCTTTAAAAAGTGTGTGAAATGTAATAATAAGATGTCATTGACTGATGGGCACTGGGTGTGCGTGTATTGCTTGGGGGCTATTCATCTCCAAGAATCCTGCTTGTTCTGCCATGCTTTTCAGTCCCCGTGTGCTGCAAGAGAGGAAGAACAAGCTTATTTTAAAAGGATTGCTGAAACCTTCCTTTGAAGAAGACTTGGAGAGGTCTTCTAGTTCCAGATCCTCTCCTTCCAAACCGGACAAAAAAACAGACAAAAAATCCTCAAAGAAACTATCTCCGGCTCCATCAGTTTCCTCCGAGCCGCCAGAGAAAATCACCAGAACTATAGTTGCTTTTTCGGTTCCACTGGCTTTGGGGCCGACAGAAGGCAGTGCATCTATTATGTCGACATCAGCTCCCAGTCTCTTGGAGCCGGTGACAGATTTTCCAGTACGGAGCCAGTCTCCAGTTTTTCGACTGGTTTCTTCGACTTACAGATCTTCCTCTGCAGGGAGATCCAGATCCTCGACTGTATCCTCTAGGGCCTCTAGGACCCTTTCCGATGACGATAGAGTGGTGAAGAAGCTGCTCCAGTCATCGGTGCTGGCTAAATTGCTTTCGGCTCCGGCCCAGTCGGCTCTGGAGCCCATCATCCCTTCATCTTTGGCTGTTCCTCCTCCGAGCCTTTCTTTGGAGCCAGAGCTGTCGGTTCCGTCGGACACCGTGAGGTCGGTTCCAGTAGCCCCTTCTGGCATCTTGGCTCTGACCTCCACTCCGACCCCGTCGACGCCATCCACAGGGTCCAGAATTCACAGTTCACTGGTCGGACCTGAGAGGGAGGTCTTGGATCGATCATCTTCAGCTCCTAGCCTTCCTCTCGGTGCTTCAGCTTGGGTGAGCATGGGCCCGACATCAGCTTCGGACCTCATCTCCTCGGCTTCGAGGGCTACTACCGTATCTTCATGGTTAGTCAACCTTCGGAGCTGGGGGGATCAGCTTTCGAGGTCATGAGGAGTGTGCTGGCCAGGTCCGTCAGCTGCATCTTACCGCACCAACACTCTTCCCCCTCCAGCACCGATATCAGTCTCAGATCACCCTCTATCCAGGAACAATGGAGACCCAAGGCCTCATGATACCTCCATGAGTGGTCCCCAATGAGGCCTCCCCAGAGTATTTACCTGAGGAGCTCCCCAGAAAGAGAGTGCGCAAGAAGGAAGCACATTGACTCCCAAGATGAGTCTCTCATGTCTGACACCGACCTCGAGGAGTCAGAGGGGTCCCCAAGTCATCTTCTGATGATATCTCTTTCTCAGATATCCTGGAAATATTGAGACAGAGAGGCGAATGGCCCTCCATAGCCCCTTCTGAGGAGGAGTCGGTGTTCCTGAAGGCCTTTGTGTCTCAACCTTCCGCCTCTTGGGTTTCTCCCCCGTTTGATGAGCTCCTGGACCTCATTTATCAAAAGGTGTGGGAAACTCCAGACACTGTGGAACCGGTCCCAAGGAGACCCAACAAGTTTTTGTCCGCTCCCCCTGACAGAGAATTTCTTATGAAAGACTTTCCAGTAGATGCCATGGTGGTGGCAGCAGCCACCAAGAAGGAACTTGCAGAAATTTCATCTACCGTCCATCCCCCTAACAAGGAGTCTAGGGCTATGGACAGGTATGGGAAGCGTGTGTTCTCTTCAGCAGCCTTTACACTGCGGTCGCTGAACTATTTGTCGCATTTTACACGGCTCCATAGAGATCTTTTAAAAGAGCTGGGAGATTCTGTACAGGGTAACATTTCTGATGCTGTGGCTCAGAAGGTCAATGCTGAGATATCTACCCTAAATTCTATTACCGACTCCTCCACGAGGCTGATGTCTTATGCAGCCGATGGAGCGAGCAGGGCTGCGGGTTCCGGAGTCTCTCTTAGGAGACCCTTCTTGATGTGCCTGTGCAACTTCGTGGAGGCTTTTAAGTCTCCTTTCACCAATGCCCCCTTTGACGGTTCATCCTTATTTGGAACCAAGTTGAAGGGCACTCTCACTAGGTACGAGCAAGAAGGAAAAACCCTGTCTGCCGTGGGAGTCTGTTTTTCCATGCCTTCTAGACCTTACCCCAAGGGCCAGAAGGGTGGAAAGATGTGGTTCAGAAAGTCACTTCTTGTTCTCCCAACTCAAGGAGGCAAATTAGTTTTTACATTTTCCTTGGGGAAGAGCTTTTAATTTAACAGTAAAGCATAGTTTTGCACTCGTCATAGTTATTTTAGATGGTGGTTGCCAAAAAATGGAATGTTTAAACCAGACTTCAAAAAGTACATTTATTGCACCCTTTAAAAATTCAACTTTGCAAGTGTTTTATAAACGTGTCTTGGAAGAAATGTTATTTCAGTATAATACATGCATTAAATGACGAAAAACATATAATTTGAGTAGGGAGGAGTGGTTGGTTAAAAAAAAAATTCAGATGAATAGGAGTATTGTTTCAAAACCAACAGACAAGAGAATCTAATATTGTTATAAGGAATGTGAAATAATATGAAGAAATGTTTGAAACTGCTGAAGGTGAAAATCTGTATAATAAGCTCTCAAATGATTCTAAAACCTTATTTCAGAAAGGTTTACATTGAACTGTTAAATAAGAGTGGGAAATTATGGGCCAGATTCCAAAAATTTGCTCTCAGTGCAAGCCTTCCCTGATTCCGAAAGACTTGATCTCTGTGCAAGTGACTTGCGTCTCTGTGAGGCCTATCTATAAACAGGCTGACACCGGGAACCACATTCCAAAAGGCCTGCACTCAGTGTAAATGGTCACTTGGAACGAGAGCAGCTCTTTTGGAATTAGGCCCTATAGTTTCTGACTAAATAACACGTGAAAGGGTTGAAAGCTGAAATGCCAGATCCTTGTATCGACATAATTTATTTGGAGTACATCTTTTGGCATTCCTTGGGTTCATATGGAGAAATTAAACCTTTTGCTAGGCCTATAGTGTCTAGTATTAATTGCTTGTTGGAGTGGCTGGGACAAGCATTAAATAATGCCATTTATCCTTTTATCAAGTAGTTGGAGTCATTTATTGTGGACAGTTGTGATTTGTTGCGGAAGCTACAGGAATTAACTTGAGATGAAAATTTCCTCTGGGTAAGCTGTGATGTAAAGAATTTATATCAGGCATCACGATGATTTGGAAGCAGCACACATATTCTTGGGAGGTTTTCTGTAAAGTGCTTTCTTTTTTAACACAATTATTTGAATTTGCATTAACAAATTATTATAGATATTGTTTACAATTTCAAGGCATTGCAATAGGGGCCTGTTCTACATCATTGTATGCTAATTTGATGATGGGAAGATTTAAGGTTGAATATCTATCTCTCTATATACACTTTTAATGTAGTTGATTTTAAAATTGTGTATTTTAGATTTTATTCCTAGTTTATTTTTTAAACAGGTTTAGAAAGGGAAAATACTCCAGCTGATTGATAGCATACAAAATAATAGTTATGAACTGTAATTTGCATATACGAGAGAAGAAAAATGTATATTTTCTTAATGTGTTTTTTCTGGATTCATATAATAGAATTTGTTTCATAGTAGTTAGGAACCAGTTTTTTTACATGCTAATAGTGATCCTCCTAAGGCACTGCAAAGTCATTTCCTTATAGTCAAAATTTAAAGGTAAAGTATTTATGTGTTAATTTGAAACACAAAAAATGAAATTTTAAATTATATCATAGAGGTTATATGTAACATCAGTTGCTTCTTGATTCAGTTAAAATATGTTTTTGTGTGGAACATGAAAATGGAATGCTAGCTCAATAATATCAAATATTCTGCTTGGTTATAAAAAACAGCAGAAATTAAAGGATCCATCGCCCTTGTGTATTTTTACTTGAAGCTATTTTACACACTAAATGGTATATGGATGGAAAAATAAGATATTGTTGCTTATTGTCCATGGTTGACATTTGAACTAGGTAGCATAGTAGATAGAACAGTTAATTTTGTGAGCCATTAAAAATTAATAGTTAGCAGACTAGATAATGTATGTATGAATTGTGAGATGTGTGATTACATGCTAGAAGGGAGGTATATGATTTAAATGATGAGCAGTTTATGGTTAAACAATTTGCAGCTTGTGCAGTTGAAGGGGTAGTCTAGGTTTTCCATGATTGCACTGGGATATATATTGGAGGAAGCAAAGCAGATGATTGAAACATGTAGGGGATATTAGAAATTAGAGAATTGCTAGTCCTATTGCTATGCATTTTTTTTTGGAAATATAGCATTTATTACCAGAATTTAAATTCTGTAATTTTGCAACATATTCTTAGTCTAAGAATTTAACTAAAATCTATGGTTGCTCTGTTAGGAAAGTTGCTTAATGGTAAGTTATCAAATGTGTGCTTTATAAATTAAATGTGGATATTGACTGGCGGGCATCTTTGCAATGTGATTAGACTGGAACTGATTAATGTGTTGATTACTGTACTTAAGTAAATGAAAAGAATGTACTCGATATCTGTTGGGTTCTGTAGAACAGTGTGTGTGTTGTACCTTTGAGAAGTGTGTCTAGGTCAGCACGTGCATATAAATGGCAAGCACATGCTAGCTTCAGTGCTATTTTGGGAGTGCAACCACAGAGTGAGCATGTATGAGTGTAATAGCTAGTTTATTTATAAGTTTATCTACGTTAAAGTTATTAAACCTCAATCCTGATGTGTTTGTACATAATAAAGCTGTTTGAACAGAACCCATGGAGGCTTGTATGTTTTATCCTGACTGGACGAGCGACATGGTGTCAGAACCGGGATTCCAGCGACTGCTTTTCAGAGATACGAGGTGCAGAGTTTACAGTGAGGGTAAACTAAGAGCATGCAACACGTGGCTAGCAGATGATGGCCTAAGCACATGGCACCTGCCACCCCTGCAGGCTCCCCAGGTAAAACCCATAGTTTTCCAGCAAGTTATAAGAAAAGGACATGCTCAGTGCAGTACAAGGGTGAGTCAACAAAACCCAGATCTATCTCTATTGTTAACCATCACAATTGTGATGCCAGTCATGAGTCTAAAAGAGAAAAATGCTTAGCATTTGGCCAGCAATGCCACAAGTGTAAAAGTTTTGCAAATCAAGTAAACCTCATACAGTTATAAAGAAAGGTCACTCAGCAAAGCTAGTTGATCATATAGATATCTGCAAGTTGATCATATAGAGAGCTGCAATTCTACTTTCTGCATAGATGGTGCATCAGTAATTGGTAAAAAGGTTGATGCAGTAAATTTATTGGCAAAGAATGAAGTGTTTTGTACTGTCCAAATCAATGGTAAATCCACCAAACTCAAAGTAGACACTGGTTCAAAGTGTAATGTTATGCCACCAGACACATTTGCTAAGGTGAGAACTAGTGAACAACTCAATGTGGCTAGTAGTGCGAAACTTGTTGCTTATGGAGGTGAAGAAATTCAAACAAAGGCTCTAGTGCTTTCATGTTATTTGGCTAGGAACTATTACAACTTGTTATTCTATGTAGTCCAAAGACCTGTGCAGTCATTATTGGGTCTCAGAGACAGTTTGAGAATTAATCTGCTTTCCTTTACCAAAGAAGTTCATCATATAAGCACATATCATAGTTCCTATTTTACTGAAGCTATTTTCTCAGAGTATGCTAATATTTTCAATGACAAGTTGGGCAAACTTCGAGTTATGTATTCTATGAAGTTAGACCCAGAGGTCAGTCCAGTGGTCAGACCGACAAGAAAAGTTCTGATAGCTATGCACAATAAAGTTAAAGCTCAGTTGAGTAAAATGGTGCAGCAAGGTGTAATTTGTCCAGTCTCAGAACCCACTGAATGGGTGTCATCCATGGTAGCAGTCCACAAAAAAGGCTTAGACAAAATCAGAATATGTATTGACCCAAGAGATTTGAACAAAGCATTAGAGACCGCATCATCCCATGCGTACAGTCAAGGAAGTTGCAACCGTAATACCAAATGCCACTGTTTTTTCTGCCTTGGATACAAAAAGTTCATTTTGGCAAGTGATGCTTGATCGCAAATCTTCACTACTGACTACTTTCAGTACCCCATTTGGAAAATAAAGATTCCTCAGGATGCCATTTGTAATAAATTCTGCAAGTGAAGTCTTTCAGTGTGCAATGGATCAAATTTTTTCTGGTTATCCTTGTGCCATAATAGTAGATGATTTATTGGCTGGAGGCAGTGGTGAAGCAGAGCATGACAGAAAACTCAAGAAAGTTCTAAACAGAGCACGTGAAGTGAACTTAAAGCTCAATCCTCTGAAGTGCAAATTCAGACTACCAGAAGTTACATATGTATTATTTATTTTATTTATTTTACATTTGTTGACCGGGCTAGTCCAACTGGATATATGTCCATTTTCAGTAGAGGCCCGGGGAGAAAAGCTCCATATGTTGTACAAGTTCACAAAAAGGCATGAAAATATTACATGAGACACAAAGCAATTTAAACATATGATTTAAAAAGATAAAATAAGATACTAGAATTTAAAATTTTTTTTTTTTATATAGTGAGCATTAGTCTGGATTAGTGCAGGAGCAGAGTGAGCATTAGTCTGGATTAGTGCAGGAGCAAAGCCAGTGTTTATTGAGATGAATCTTTAGTTGATTTTTAAAAATTTGGAAAGAGGTTAAAGAAGTGATATGAGAGGGTAGATTATTCCATGTTTTTCCAACAGAGTTGGAGAATAAACAGTCACCTGCATGATTGTGAGATTTACTAATATTAATCAGGAGTTTGTTGGCAGGCGAAGTTGTTTCAGGTTTTTGTATGGGAAATAAGGCTAGAGAGTATTGGTGTATTAGTTGGCTGATATAGAATCTTATGAGCTATTAAGATTTGTTGAAGAACAAGTTGGTTTTGTATTTTTGGGTTCAGGAAACGGGAGGTAGGTTGCGGGGTTTAGTCATGGGGGGAAGGTTTATGGACTTGGGGGTTTAAACCTTGCTTAAGGGTTTTTTGTTGGGTGTTTGATTTTTGGAAACTTTTTCCAATTTGCAGGGTGGAGTGGCTTTGGTCATTGGCCTTTTAAAAGGCCCCAAAAGGGGGAAAAGATTTTCAGAAAGGGAAATTCCCCCTTTAAACCGTTTTGGTAAAAAAGGGGAAAGGCAAGGTTGGCCCACGCGGGGGCCCGGGGAAATTTGGGGTCCAGGGGGAATTTGTTTATTTTGGAGCAGTAAAGGGTTGGGGGTAGCAGGGTAGTGGGGGAAGGGATGGTTTAAGGGAAGTGGGTTTATTATCAGGAGTAAAAATACCAATTTTAATTATTGTGAAAAAAATTAAATTTTTCCCGTTTTTTTAGGGTTAGGGTTGAGCCGGGAAATTAGGTGAAAAAAAAGCCCGGGGGGGGTTTTAAACGGCCCGGTTTTTGGGTTTTTTTAAGGTTTTTGGGGGGAAAAGCGGGGATAGTTTTTTTTTGGGGGTTTTCCCTGAATTTTCGGTCCAGAAAATTTTAAATGGTTCCATTTAACCAAATTTTTCTAAGAATGTTTTTATGCCTTTTTAATTTGGGAGGGTCATTTTGGGTCGAGGTTTCCCTGTGGCTGGGGCCAGTTATAATTAGGGTTTTTTCCTCCAAAAGGGGGTTAAAGTAAAAATTTGTTGCGCCCATTTAAAAATTTCCAGGGAAAAGGTTTTTTTAATGCTGGTGGGAAAAAGTTTTTTGTGCCAAGAATTTGATGCCTTAGATCATTAAGGTCCGACTATTTTGGGTGAAATCAGAATATCTAGGAGGCCAGGGTGAACCAGCTGGTTGGCCTTAAGGTTGAGAAAGTTTTAAAATTTATTATGTGGGTTTATCCAAATTCAAAAACCAACAAGTTGGTCCCTGGGGCAGGTTCTTGGGGAGGTTTTCCAGGGTTTGAAACTTTCTAATGTGCATGTATTTCCTGGGGTTTTCCTTTTTACCCCCTTTTTGGGGTTAAAAGTTTTGAGGGTTATTTGCTTCTGCCTTGGGAATTCCAAGAACTTTTGAATTTTTTGTGGGAAAATTTGGCACACCTCCCCCTTTGGGTTAGGTCTATCGAGGATTTTCCCAAGGGGGAAAAATTTTGATCCTTAATTAGGTTTTGAATGGATGGCTAGGTTAAAAAAAGAAACTTCAAAACCCTTAGTGAAGTTTTTATTAAAAAGAAATTGTGGTAATAAAAAAGGGGGAAGGTTTATTATGGGGCCATGGGTGGGGGAAAAATTTGGGAATTCCCCAGGGTTGTTGAAGCCCATCCGCGGAAAATAGGAAATACCCAACTCTTTTTAAGTGTTTTAACCCTATTTTTGTTTGCAATTGAACCCCTTTTTGTGGTTTTGGGTTTAAAATGGAAATTTTTTGGGGCCCGGATTCCCCCGGGGAAAATTAAGGGAGTTTGGGCAAGGGGGGAAAGGTATTTAGGGGAAAATTTTACGAGGTTTAAATTTAAAACAGAAAGTTTCGAGGTTGAGGAAAAAGATAATGCCCCATTCTGTGAAATTGGTCCATTGGGATAGAAGGAATTTTAAAGGGTTTTTAATTTATGGAGGTTACGAAATGGTTAAGGAAAGTGGTTGCTGGGGTTATCCTTTTTGGTGGGGTTTCAAGGGGGAAAAGGTGGACCTGCCCTAAGGAAAGGGTAGGGGGAAAGGAAAACGTTTCACTGGGCAGAGACAAAACAGAGTTTAAGGCTTCACAAATTAAAAATTCCAAAGGAATTAAGAAGGATTTTGCCACGGTAAAGTTTGCACCCAATTGAATTTTTGGGGAAAAAGGGATAAAGGGGGCTTTTAAAAAAAGGGAGGTAAAACCTAGGGACTTTTTTGGGCCCCAAAAAAGGGAAGCATGGGATTAAGTTTTTAAAAAAAGCCTTTGGTCCCACCTTTTGGGCCCGGGGGCGGGGTAGATCCAAATTCGTTTTAAAAGTGAGAAATAGAAAAGATTCAACAATTTTTCAGAAGTTTTTTGGACTATCCCGGGAAATGTCTGGGTCTTTTTTTTTCCCATAAACCTTTAAAACAATAAAAATTCAACCCAATAATATTTACGTCTTTCCTAATAGTCTTTTGGGAGGTTAAGTCCTTTTTTTTTCCCCCTTTGGACAGTTATCCAGAGGGGATAGCAATTTTGGGCCAGGCATTTTTTGCAATTTAATTGGGGAAAGGGAAAAAAAGGGATAGGTGGCCACAAAGATCCTTTGGGTTCAAACCTCTAAAGGAACCGAAATTACTTGTATTCTATCTTACTTTTCAATGTCAGATCATTAATAAAAAAAAAGTTATTTCGGGGATTTGGGTTTCAAATTTATAAACTACAAATGGAAGGTTTTCCCTTAGAAGGACTTTGCCTCTTGCTTAAAACCCTTAAAAAATTTTCACCAATAGATTCAGGAGTGGGGCTTCGTCCCAAAATTTGAATTAATAAACAAATTGGGAATTTTTAATTCCCAAAACCAAAAACCTTTCACATTAAAGGAAAATTATTTTCTAATTTCTTCTGTTGCTTACCTCAAAGTTTCCCCTTTTAAAAAATTTTGGGGGCCTGATTGTAAGGAGGATTTTGGGCGGGGAAAAAAAGGGTGGGAGACTGGGAATTGGAAAAATTACCCTAGATGTGCAAGTTGCCGTTGTCGATACAGAAAACCACAGGAGAAAATAAGAAAACCTATTCGTTGGAGGTTATGGTTCAATTTCTGTTGATTGGGTTAAAATGTTTTTTAAATAAAAGGGAATTTAGCCAAAAAAATAAAATTTGGTTAATAAAAGAAAATTTCTATGTTTTATTAAATTAAACTATTTTTAACCAAATGGATTATGGAAAAATAAATTTCCATTCCAATTTAAATTTTAAAAAAAGGGCATAGTGGAAAACATATAATGTGGGATTAAAAAAATTAGTTTAAATAAAATGTTTTATAAAGTGAAATGGGTTTAACTAGAAAGTAAATTAAGATAAAATTTATTAACTGGCAGCGTGCATTTGGGGGTACTAGGTTTTCCGATTAAATTGGGTATATATGAGGGGAAAGCGGGATGGATTGAAACAGTAAGATGAAATTAGAATTCTTTAGCCCCAAGCTAAACATTGGGATATAAAAATTCAGTTTGAATGCGTTTTGACAAATGAAATCTGTTTAAAAAAAATCTAGGGTCGGGAAATAAATGGTTAATTATCAATGGTATAAAAAAGGGAAAACGAGGGCAGCAATTGTTTTTAAATAAAACTGTTTTAAATTGGAATTTGAAACTTAAGAAAGAAAGAATGTTAACTGTTTTCTTAACATTGGTGTTACCTTTAAAGGGTTCAGGTAATCCTATAAAGCAACCTGCACCTTCGGGGGAAATTTTGTTTGAACCAAGTAGCAGAAAAAAAGGAAAGGGTATTTGGTTAAAAAAATTAAAGATTAAACCAATTAATGTTTATAAAAACTGGTTTAAAGGGCCCAAGGTTTTTTTTTAAATCCTACTAAAAAGATTTTAAAAAAAAAGGGAAATTCAGGAGCTCAACAATCATGAAAAAGTTTACATAGGGAAATAGGCAGAACATGCTACACATGCTACATGAAAGTTTTCCCAACGCATCCCGAGGAATACCAGCATAATTTTTCCAGAAGGGATAAAAAAGGCAGTCATGCATAAAAGTAATCAAACCCCCGGGTTACCAATTTTAACCTCTAATTGTGCCCAAATCTAAGAATTAGATCCAAAAAAGGGGTAATTTTGAAAAAAAAACCCCCAAAAAGTTAAAAAAAGAAAGGTAATCAACAAAGCTTTTATTAAATTACTCAGTTAGTCAAAGGACGCAAACCGATGAGGAATAGAAAGGAAAGAGGTTGAGCGTAAATTTATGGTGAGAAGAAGAAGGGTTTTGAGAAACCAAGGAAAAAAATAAGGGGAGGAATTTAAAGGGGAGTTATAAAAATTTTTGCTAAGGGAGTAAATAGGAAAAATTTAAAAAGTGTTAATAGTCTAAAGTGTATGGAGGTGAAGAAATTCAAACAAAGGCTCTAGTGCTTTCATGTTATTTGGCTAGAACTTACAACTTGTTATTCTATGTAGTCCAAAGACCTGTGCAGTCATTATTGGGTCTCAGAGACAGTTTGAGAATTAATCTGCTTTCCTTTACCCAAGAAGTTCATCATATAAGCACATATCATAGTTCCTATTTTACTGAAGCTATTTTCTCAGAGTATGCTAATGTTTTCACTGACAAGTTGGGCAAACTTCGAGTTATGTATTCTATGAAGTTAGACCCAGAGGTCAGTCCAGTGGTCAGACCGACAAGAAAAGTTCTGATAGCTATGCACAATAAAGTTAAAGCTCAGTTGAGTAAAATGGTGCAGCAAGGTATAATTTGTCCAGTCTCAGAACCAACTGAATGGGTGTCATCCATGGTAGCAGTCCACAAAAAAGGCTTAGACAAAATCAGAATATGTATTGACCCAAGAGATTTTAACAAAGCATTAGAGACCGCATCATCCCATGAGTACAGTCAAGGAAGTTGCAACCGTAATACCAAATGCCACTGTTTTTTCTGTCTTGGATACAAAAAGTTCATTTTGGCAAGTGATGCTTGATCGCAAATCTTCACTACTGACTACTTTCAGTACCCCATTTGGAAAATAAAGATTCCTCAGGATGCCATTTGTAATAAATTCTGCAAGTGAAGTCTTTCAGTGTGCAATGGAGCAATTTTTTTCTGGTTATCCTTTTGCCATAATAGTAGATGATTTATTGGTTGGAGGCAATGGTGAAGCAGAGCATGACAGAAAACTCAAGAAAGTTCTAAACAGAGCACGTGAAGTAAACATAAAGCTCAATCCTCTGAAGTGCAAATTCAGACTACCAGAAGTTACATATGTAAGTCATGTATTTACTAGCACTGGCTTGTGAACAGATCCGTCCAAGCAAGCAGCCATTCTTGAGATGCCAGCACCAGATAATGTTCAAGCTCTGCAATGTTTTCTTGGTATGGTCAGCTATTTAGGCAAGTTTATACTAGACTTCAGTGAGATTAACAGCACCTTTGAGAGAGCTGACGTGCAAAAATGTTATATAGTCTTGGTTGGAACATCATCAGAAGGCATTTGAAAACCTTAAGCAGAAAATTGCCACCCCACCTACATTAAGATATTATGATGTCAATAAACCAGTAACTCTTTTCTGTGATGATTAAAAATTTGGTCTTGGCGCAGTTACTCTTCGAGGGCAAATCAGTAGCCTATGCATCTAGATCTCTTACCCAAACTGAAATGCAATATACCCAAATTGAGGAAGAATTTTTGTCTAGTATTTGCATGTTCAAAGTTTCATGATTATATCTGTGGTCGAGCTATTCATATTGAAACTGATCACCAACCTCTAGTCACTATTTTAAAGAAGTCTATGCATTCAGCTCCAGCGAGATTACAAAGAATGATGCTCAGATTGCAAAAGTACAACTTCAAAATGGTCTATACAAAAGGAAGCTGCTATCTGGCTGATACCTTATCCAGATCGCCCAGAAAAACAAAGGAACAGCTTCATGCAGAGAATTTTGATTTTGATGTCATGGAAGTGCGTAATTTTTCTACCACGAGACTTAATGAGCTGAGAGATCATACAAAGACTGATTCAGTTTTGCAAAAGCTCAGCCACTACATTAATGCTTGATGGCCATCAAAGCAATCTAGGGTATCACCTGAAGTACAAACTTATTTTCTTTACAGAGATGAGATGTTGATGGAAGATGGCATTATTTTCAAAGGTCCTAAAATTGTTGTTCCTGCTTCCTTAAAATATGAATACATCCAGATTTTGCATCGTGGTCACCCAGGTCCCAAATCTACCAAAAGGAGGGCGTGAGGACTAGTATTTTGGCCTTCTCTAGTAAAATACCTTGATAAAGTACTTTCTTCTTCTTCAGTATGCAATAATACTAAACCCCATTTGCAAAAAAAGAACACTTCATCCAAGTCAAGTTCTTGAACTTCCTTGGTCAACAGTAGCCACCGATATATTCGAGTGGAACAATCCACATTACTTAGTGTTGGTAGACTCTTCTTCGAACTGGTTTGAGATTGATTTACTACCTAATCTAATGTCCACTGCTGTTATCACCAAGTTGAAATGTAATTTCTCAATCCATGGTAGTCTGCACAAAGTTATTTCTGACAACGGTACCCAGTTTACCAGTCAGGTTCAGAAATTTGCAAAAGAAAGGGACTTATTACATGTTACTAGTAGTCCAGAATATCTACAATCAAATGGACTAGCTGAACATGCAGTACAGAGTTCAAAGCAATTACTGGAGTAGTCAAAGCGTGATAATACCAATGTCTTTATAAAATATAAATTTACTCAATCTCAGAAACATACCCCGTGTCAATATACTTGGCTCGTCTGCTCAGAGACTTCTATCTAGGCAAACTAGAATAACATTGCTTCTCAGTTCCAGTTTGTTGAGGCCTAAAGCTAAGAACAACAGGACAGTTAAAGCCAAACTATTCAGAAACCATTCTTTCCATAAGTCCAGCTATGATAAATCGAACAGATTTCTTCACCCATTGAAAGAAGGAGAGAATGAGGATACAAATCGTGAAAGATTCCAACCAGATTGGTCAAGTAACAGGTATATGTGCCGAGCTAAGATCCTACTTCATAGAATCTGAGGGTGTGGAATACAGGAGAAATCAGACCTCTTCTTCCTGTATCAGAATCGATATTGCAACATTGCTCCCATGATACAAACTCTAGATCTCAGAAGAATCCAGGCAATGTTCTTGTTGCAGAACAAGTCTTAACTTTTACTTCCATTCTTGATGATGATCCTGATGTCCCAAAAGTTGAACATTCATCATAGACTGTCCCAGTTGCTAGAGCTAATTCTAATTTCTGTGTCACACGATTTGGTCGTATTTCCAGATCTAGTGCGAAATACACAGCAACCTGGACATAATTGTCTATATCTATTTAGTTTTGTATAATTGCATGACTAAGAATTATTTGTATCAATTGCATGTCAATTAATGTCAATATTGCATGACTCATTTCTCAAAGAGGGAGGATGTAGAATTGTATGTGTGTTGTACCTTTAAGAAGTGTTTCAAGGTCAGCACGTGCATATAAATAGCAAACATGTGCTAGCTTCAGTGCCATTTTGAGAGTGCAGCCAGAGAGTGGGCATGTACGAATGTAATAACTGGTTTGTTTGTAGGTTTATCTAAGTTAAAGTTGTTAAGCCTCAATCCTGATGTGTTTGTACATAATAAAGCTACTTGAAGAGAACCCACGAAGGCTCGTCTATTTTATCCTGACTAGATGAGCAACATTTTCTGTGGAAGGCCAAAGAGATGAGGTGCTAAAGACTTTTGGCAGTAAATGAAAGTTAAGCCTTAACAGAAAAAGGCATACCTGCTCCCTAGAGATTTTAATTAAGTGACAAGGCATAGTTTTTCACCTATATTTGCAGTTTTGCATTTCACAGCCTGGGACACTAAGACTTTTGATTTGTGGTATAGAAGTAGATTCATAGATTGTTCCTAGACTAACAACTCAGGGGGACTTTCTAAGCTTAGCCAAGTTTCCCAAAAGAATAATGGCATCCTGTATCCAAATAGGACATTAAAAGACAGGCATTATATAAGCTATCTCTTTCTGTAAAGGACATAGGTGCCAAGATTTGTGTAAATTTCCTATTCCCCATCCACTGGTCTATGTTGCGTTTAAATTGGGTAAATTCACATGGATGGGAAGTTTATTCCATTGGAGGGTTAGTCTCTGGAACACATCTCTCTCACATGTTCTGTTAAAGTCAAAGACAAAATTCAGTTCTTTAGGCCTTGTACTTCTAGTACTGTTTGACTTACGAATATGCAGGAGATTCGTAAGTGTGAGGTTTCCAGGTGCCTTGTAAGCCAGGCATAGATCATCCCTTAGCAAGCTTTGGAGACTAACTAGAGCAAAAGAGCTTAAACATGCTGTGCATAAAGCAAGTTTGTTGCGCCTTGTATCCTTTTTGTAAAGAACCTCTAGTTGCTGCATATGCCTGGTCAGGTGCATACAGAAGGGAGCATTGTACTCAGATTGGTCTGATAAGGCAGAGTACAGTGAGATAATGACCTCTTGCCATGCCCTTACTTATAAGGTGAGCAACATAAAAAGATTTCCTCACCACTGGCCATGTGGTGGTTGAAAATAAGAATACTGTCTATGTGAGAGCCCAGATCCCTGACCAGTGGGTTGACTCTAAGGGGTGTATTATCAACATGGTAATTAGCTGGGGTGGTTGACTTCCAAAAGGGTACAATTATATATTTATTAACATCGAGTTTAAGACTATGCATTTGGCACCATTTGCTAGTCAGAGACGGGCCTCCTTGAACAATGTTAGTGTCTGCAGGGAAGTTAAGAGCCCCTAGCTTGCAATCATCTGCAAGCTTGGTCAGCCATAAACCTTCAATATTTGCTTTCACTTTTCAAATGATATCTTCAGAAAGCAAAAATACATGATCTTTCAGAATGGGATAAATCTTTAACCATTATTAAAGATGCAACTTGTTCTACTGCAGGTGTCTCTCCCATGGGCCCTGGAATACTTAGTCCTGCTGCTTTCTGAGGGCCTATATTTGCCTTTCAATTAAGATGTTTTGATGATTTTGGGAAATTTATGTTTTTTATTTTAACAAAAAATTTCCAAAAATTTTTTTCCAATTTTTGTTAACAATTAAAGAATTTTTGGGGTGTTATTCTAGGGGGGGCAGTTTGTTAAAATTTTTGGGGAAAATTTAAATTTTTTGGGGTTTAAAAAAAGGATATTTTCCAAAATTTTTTAAGGGGCTGAAAAATTGGGAGGGGAAATTTTATTCAAAGCTTTTTGAGGGTTGTAAAATTGGGAATTTATATAGGAGAGGTTTTGGCTTGTTTGTGTGACCATTGATGTTTGTGGTAATTGGGCCAGGTTAGTGAATGTCTCCATCCAGCAGTGATTGGAAATATAAGAAATATTCAAGCCGGTATTGTTTATATAAGATGTTGATATATTTTTCTAGTTTTGTTTCATGTTTAAAGTAAGCAAGTTTGTAGTTTTAAAAATAGGTAATTAGGTTGATAGTGAGATTTAAGGGGTGGCAGGGAGTACAATGTGAGGATGCAGTGAAGTGGTATGGTTTAGAGGGAAACACAAGAGTAGAGGGGAGAGTGATATTCATATGTAGGTTAGGGAATAAGTAGTTACAAGAGGTATTAAGAGTGTTAAAACAGATAGTTATCTCAAAGGTATGATGTGTGGTGATAAATGTACCCATTCCTGGTATGTTAAAGCAAGGAAGTAATCGGAGATAAAGAAAAATAGCTGAAGAAGAGGAAAGTAGAAGTAGTATAAAGATCTTTTAATAGGTAGTGAGGAGGTGGTAGGGTCTGAGTAAGAGATGGGTGTGGTTAAAAGAGATAAGGGTGAGGCCTACAAGGAAGAGGAGATTATACTTTATTGGTAGGGGTGTACAAGTGGGGGAATAAAGGTAGGACCCCTGGGGGCGGGTGGGAATTTGGGGCAGGGTAGGGGGATGGAGGAGTCTGGGGCATGAACGGAGCTTGGTAGAGACAAGAGAGCAGAGTGTGGATGAAGACAATCAGCAAAGTGAGAAAAACTTAGAAGGTAAGTCTAAAAGTATGAGAGTTTAGCCACAGGTATAGACTCTGCTAGCTTAGAGATGGTGAGGGATGATGTTATAGGAAAGGAGATAATTAGGAAATGGCTATTCTAAAAAAGGAAGGAGTATAGACAGACTGAGGGAGCAGAGTAAGGCAAGCTAAAAAGGGTTTAGCAGTAAGGAGGAAGTACTAAGCAAAAGCCAAGTTTGGTCAACACCAAGGGTCTGGGTGTACTATAGGCAAGAGGTAGATGCCAAGCTACAGATAGATATTCAAAGTGAAGAGAGAGGAGGAAAAAAGGGGGTAGAAAAGTATATCACAAAACAATGCTAGACAGAGAAGAAAGGTTTCTGAGACGGTATGGTTGCTGGAAACCTGTCTGGTGGCTTAGTTTTCAAGCACGGTCATTACAACCATTATTTAACAAATATATGTGTGCTAGTATCAGATACATACTTCACTGTCTTTCAGAGCTAATAGTCACTTTTGGGAGCTGTTAGAGGTATTTTCCTTATTTTCCCGATTGTACAGTGGTATCCAGATGGGAGATAGCAGATATTTGGTGCAGAGACAGTCTGAGCATACAGGTTAAGTACTGTAGATATGGCAGAAGGCAGTGAGGTAGGCAGCACTAAAGCATAAACTGTAAGTTTCAAACACTCTAAAAAATGGTAACTAGTAATATTACTTCTGGTATTCATGGATCTATACTTTTCTAATAGTATCAGGTATCATTATATAAAACAAAACAGTTAATAACTTAACAGTGACTAAGGTTCTCAAAGGTGCCTTGATAAGTAAGACTAGCATCATAGTAAGGATTTCATGTAAAGTGGCAGCTTTGCACAATAACATTGGGACTTCAAGACATTCAAAAATTTCTCTAACACATTGTATATCATGACAGGTTAAGCTTACAGTCGCTGTATAACATTATGTTAATTAATAAAACAATATTAGGACTGTTTAATTACTCAAACAATACCTTAAATTCACACAACACACAGGATTAATTAGTTATCTAAGAGTGTTCAATTATCAAATGATGCTTAACCTCAACAGTTTACAGCTTAAAATAATTAGTTGTGTCCTGATTGTAAGGAAAAGCATCCGTTGACTGGACATACACTAAGGCAAGCCTGTGTGAGACTAGATATTTTTGAAACAGATAGCCTAGAGTGTGCAAGTTAGCCAGTTTGTCGAATTAAACAGGAGAACAGCAGGAAAGTTAATTTATAAAAAGCACATAAACATATTCCTGTTTGAAGTGTTATAGGTCCCTTGTAGCAGCTGGGTCAGCTTTTCAGAAATGAGTTAGGGTAAGGAGTGTCCTTATCTTTATTCCCGAAACCGTAATCAAAAGCAATTAATAAGCCAAAATAACATACAAGAATAAGGTCCAAGAATAAAATGGAACTAATTCTATAAGGTAATATATAAGTAAAGGTAAACTATTCTGTTATTACCTACTGATTCATAGAATAACATCTAAATTATCAAACAGATATACTAAGTTAAGTAAAATTAAGGGCAGTAGCACGTGGAAAACACTATAGCAGTGGTCGGGATACTAAAAAGCATCTCAGCTTGAAATATAGTGTTTATATACAAAGTGAAATGCAGGTTTGAACTGAAACTCAGTACAACCAGTCAGGCGGACTCAATAATTTACTTAGCGACGTGGCAGACGCTACAGCAGTGGTCGATACTAAAAAGCATCTC
This sequence comes from Protopterus annectens, assembly GCF_019279795.1. Lineage (NCBI taxonomy): Eukaryota > Metazoa > Chordata > Ceratodontiformes > Protopteridae > Protopterus > Protopterus annectens. The sequence continues at coordinate 280,372,103 of NC_056741.1, forward strand.
CGCTTAAAATATAGTAAATGCTTATATACAGAGTGAAATGCAGGTATGGACTGTAAATCAGTACAGCCAGTCAGGCGACTCAGTACTTTTAGCGCACGTGGCAAACGCTACAACAGTGGTCAGGATACTAAAACATCTCAGCTTGAAGTAAGGCGTGTATAGACAAGTGAAATGCTGGTTTGAACTGTAACTCAGTACAACCAGTCAGGGCGCAACTCAGTAGTTAACTTAGCATAATCAAAGTATAGTCAGCGGAGATAGCAGTAAGCAGACGCAAATGAATTGTTATAGAGCTGTATTACTTGGGCCACACTTGTAACATCAGCGGCAGATTAAGCAAATGTTAACTGTTAAAATCAATTAAGGCATATGGTCCGTTCAGCGACTCACAGCAGCATCAGAAGGTAATAATCCTATAAGAGCAAACCGTGTACACCATTCAGGGAGCAGAGAGTTGTTTTGTAAGCGGCAGCAGAAAGCAAGTAAGGGTAGTAGGATGTAATCAAATAGATTCCAACAGCAGTCGGAACAAGTAGATAATAGTTATAGTGAGCAGACTGGACTAAATTCAGGCAAAAGTGTACTCATTAAAATCGCTACTATACAAGCATTTTATCAGAAATGAAAGGACACTTAACAGAGAGGAGCTACAAAACAATCAATGCAAACAGTTATGACATCAGTGAAATAGGCAGATACATAGACTACACATACGCTGACTATGCAAGCATTCTCTCAAATAAAAGACGCATTAACAGAGAGGAGATACTACAGACATACAGTGTAAGCAGTTAAGGCATAAATAACAGGCAGATGCATAGACTATACATTCAGTAACCTGCTCAGAAACAAGGTAGAGAGCAATACATTAACAACTCTAATTATGCGAACATCTAAGTAGAGTATAGAGTCACATAACAGAGAATACACTTTAGAAAAAACAGAACAATCTCACACAAGTTAACATTAGCGAGAAGTGTAATACAGACAAAGCTTTTAGTTACTTACTCAGTATCCAGCTCAGAGCAGGGATCGCAGCAACCAGATGAGAGAATAGTACAGGAAAGATGGCGGCCCTGAGTACGGGGTATATTTATAAGGTGAGAGAGAAGGTAAGGAGGGGGAGGGAAAGCCTAGAGGCGGGAAAGGATATTGGTATTAAGAGGAGGAAGTTAGGGGCAGGTAGTAGGTATGAGTAGTAGCTCAGAGGAGTTCCTAAATAGGAGCAATAGTAAAGTGTTAAGAGTATCTTAGAAAGATAGATAGGAAACTGGTAGTAAAAGAAAGTAAGGTATAGTAGAAGCTAGTGATTAGAGTAGATTGCGAGATAACCTCGGGGGAGATTTCCATAGGCTAGCTAATGAAAAAATAGGATAAGTGAAACACAGAGACAAGAGAGCAGAGTGTGGATGAAGACAATCAGCAAAGTGAGAAAATCCAGAAGGTAAGTCTGGAAGTATGAGAGTTTAGCCACAGGTATAGACTCTGCTAGCGAGATGGTGAGGATGTTATAGGAAAGGAGATAATTAGGAATGGCTATTTCAAAAAGGAAGGAGTATAGACAGACTGAGGGAGCAGAGTAAGGCAAGCTAAAAGGGTTTTAGCAGTAAGGAGTGAAGTACTAAGCAAAAGCCAAGTTTGGTCACCACCAAGGGTCTGGTACTATGGGGCAAGAGGTAGATGCCAAGCTACAGATAGATATTCAAAGTGAAGAGAGAGAGAAAAGGGGGTAGAAAAGTATATCAAACAATGCTAGACAGAGAAGAAAGGTTTCTGAGACTGGTATGGCTGCTGGGAAACCTGTCTGGGTGGCTTAGTTTTCTAAGCATCGGTCATTACAACCATTATTTAACAATATATGTGTGCCAGTATCAATACATACTTTCACTGTCTTTCAGAGCTAATAGTCACTTTGGGAGCTGTTAGAGGTTTTCCTTTATTTTCCCTATTGTACAGTGGTATCCAGATGGGAGATAGCAGATATTTGGTGCAGAGACAGTCTGGAGCACAGGTTAAGTATTTCACTGTCTTTCAGAGCTAATAGTCACTTTGGGAGCTGTTAGAGGTTTTCCTTTATTTTCCCTATTGTACAGTGGTATCCAGATGGGAGATAGCAGATATTTGGTGCAGAGACAGTCTGGAGCACAGGTTAAGTATTTCACTGTCTTTCAGAGCTAATAGTCACTTTGGGAGCTGTTAGAGGTTTTCCTTTATTTTCCCTATTGTACAGTGGTATCCAGATGGGAGATAGCAGATATTTGGTGCAGAGACAGTCTGGAGCACAGGTTAAGTATCAGTATCCAGCTCAGAGCAGGGATCGCAGCAACCAGATGAGAGAATAGTACAGTAGGTCATGTATTTACTAGCACTGGCTTGCGACCAGACCCGTCCAAGCAAGCAGCCATTCTTGAGATGCCAGCACCAGATAATGTTCAAGCTCTGCAATGTTTTCTTAGTATGGTCAGCTATTTAGGCAAGTTTATACTAGACTTCAGTGAGATTAACAGCACCTTTGAGAGAGCTGACGTGCAAAAATGTTATATAGTCTTGGTTGGAACATCATCAGAAGGCATTTGAAAACCTTAAGCAGAAAATTGCCACCCCACCTACATTAAGATATTATGATGTCAATAAACAAGTAACTCTTTTCTGTGATGATTCAAAATTTGGTCTTGGTGCAGTTACTCTTCAAGAGGGCAGATCAGTAGCCTATGCAACTAGATCTCTTACCCAAACTGAAATGCAATATGCCCAAATTGAGGAAGAATTTTTGGCTAGTATTTGCATGTTCAAAGTTTCATGATTATATCTATGGTCGAGCTATTCGTATTGAAACTGATCACCAACCTCTAGTCACTATTTTAAAGAAGTCTTTGCATTCAGCTCAAGCGAGATTGCAAAGAATGATGCTCAGATTGCAAAAGTACAACTTCAAAATGGTCTATACAAAAGGAAGCTGCTATCTGGCTGATACCTTATCCAGATCGCCCAGAAAAACAAAGGAACAGCTTCATGCAGAGAATTTTGATTTTGATGTCATGGAAGTGCGTAATTTTTCTACCACGAGACTTAATGAGCTGAGAGATCATACAAAGACTGATTCAGTTTTGCAAAAGCTCAGCCACTACATTAATGCTTGATGGCCATCAAAGCAATCTAGGGTACCACCTGAAGTACAAACTTATTTTCTTTACAGAGATGAGATGTTGATGGAAGATGGCATTATTTGCAAAGGTCCTAAAATTGTTGTTCCTACTTCCTTAAAATATGAATACATCCAGATTTTGCATCGTGGTCACCCAGGTCCCAAATCTACCAAAAGGAGGGTGTGAGGACTAGTATTTTGGCCTTCTCTAGTAAAATACCTTGATAAACTACTTTCTTCTTCTTCAGTATGCAATAATACTAAACCCCATTTGCAAAAAGAACCACTTTATCCAAGTCAAGTTCTTGAACTTCCTTGGTCAACAGTAGCCACCGATATATTCGAGTGGAACAATCCACATTACTTAGTGTTGGTAGACTCTTCTTCGAACTGGTTTGAGATTGATTTACTACCTAATCTAATGTCCACTGCTGTTATCACCACGTTGAAATGTCATTTCTCAATCCATGGTAGTCTGCACAATGTTATTTCTGACAACGGTACCCAATTTACCAGTCAGGTTCAGAAATTTGCAAAAGAAAGGGACTTATTACATGTTACTAGTAGTCCAGAATGTCTACAATCAAATGGACCAGCTGAACATGCAGTACAGAGTGCAAAGCAATTACTGGAGAAGTCAAAGCGTGATAATACCAATGTCTTTATAAAATATAAATTTTCTCAATCTCAGAAACATACCCCGTGACAATATACTTGGCTCACCTGCTCAGAGACTTCTATCTAGGCAAACTAGAATAACATTGCTTATCAGTTCCAGTTTGTTGAGGCCTAAAGCTAAGAACAACAGGACAGTTAAAGCCAAACTATTCAGAAACCATTCTTTCCATAAGTCCAGCTATGATAAATCGAACAGATTTCTTCACCCATTGAAAGAAGGAGAGAATGAGGATACAAATTGTGAAAGATTCCAACCAGATTGGTCAAGTAACAGGTATATGTGCCAAGCTAAGATCCTACTTCATAGAATCTGAGGGTGTGGAGTACAGGAGAAATCAGACCTCTTCTTCCTGTATCAGAATCAATATCGCAACATTGCTCCCATGATACTAACTCTAGATCTCAGAACAATCCAAGCAATGTTCTTGTTGCAGAACAAGTTACTTCCATTCTTGATGATGATCCTGATGTCCCAAAAGTTGAACATTCATCATAGACCGTCCCAGTTGTTAGAGCTAATTCTAATTTCTGTGTCACACGATTTGGTCGTATTTCCAGATCTAGTGTGAAATACACAGCAACCTGGACATAATTGTCTGTATCTATTTAGTTTTGTATAATTGCATGACAAAGAATTATTTGTATCAATTGCATGTCAATTAATGTCAGTATTGCATGACTCATTTCTCAAAGATGGAGGATGTAGAATTGTGTGTGTGTTGTACCTTTAAGAAGTGTTTCAAGGTCAGCACGTGCATATAAATAGCAAAGACGTGCTAGCTTCAGTGCCATTTTGAAAGTGCAGCCAGAGAGTGGGCATGTACGAATGTAATAACTGGTTTGTTTGTAGGTTTATCTAAGTTAAAGTTGTTAAGCCTCAATCCTGATGTGTTTGTACATAATAAAGCTACTTGAAGAGAACCCACAAAGGCTCGTCTATTTTATCCTGACTAGATGAGCAACAGTTTCTTTGGAAGGCCAAAGGGATGAGGTGCTAAAGACTTTTGGCAGTAAATGAAAGTTAAGCCTTAACAGAAAAAGGCATACCTGCTCCCTAGAGATTTTAATTAAGTGACAAGGCATAGTTTTTCACCTATAGTTGCAGTTTTGCATTTCACAGCCTGGGACACTAAGACTTTTGATTTGTGGTATAGAAATAGATTCATAGATTGTTCCTAGACTTAACAACTCAGGGAGCCTTTCTAAGCTTAGCCAAGTTTCCCAAAAGAATAATGACAGCCTGTATCCAAATAGGACATTAAGAGACAGGCATTTTATAAGCTATCTCTTTCCGTAAGGGACATAGGTGCCAAGCTTTGTGTAAATTTCCTATTCCCCATCCACTGGTCTACTTTGCGTTTAAATTGGGTAAATTCACATGGCTGGGAAGTTTGTTCCATTGGAGGGTTAGTCTCTGGAACACATCTCTCTTGCATGTTCTGTTAAAGTCAAAGACAAAATTCAGTTCTTTAGGCCTTGTACTTCTAGTATTGCTTGACTTACGAATATGCAGGTTATTCTTAAGTGTGAGGTTTCCAGGTGCCTTGTAAGCCAGGCATAGATCATCCCTCAGCAAGCTCTAGGAGACTAACTAGAGCAAAAGAGCTTAAACATGCTGTGCATAAAGCAGGTTTGTTGCGCCTTGTATCCTTTTTGTAAAGAACCTCTAGTTGCTGCATATGCCTGGTCAGGTACATACAGAAGGGAGCATTGTACTCAGATTGGTCTGATAAGGCAGAGTACAGTGGGATAATGACCTCTTGCCATGCCCTTACTTATAAGGTGAGCAACATAAAAAGATTTCCTCACCACTGTGGCCATGTGGTGGTTGAAAATAAGAGTACTGTCTATGTGCGAGCCCAGATCCCTGACCAGTGGGTTGACTCTAAGGGGTGTATTATCAACATGGTAATTAGCTGGGGTGGTTGACTTCCAAAAAGGTACAATTATATATTTATTAACATCGAGTTTAAGACTATGCATTTGGCACCATTTGTTAGTCAGAGACGGGCCTCCTTGAACAATGCTAGTGTCTGCAGGGAAGTTGATAAGAGCCCCTAGCTTGCAATCATCTGCAAGCTTGGTCAGCCATAAACCTTCAATATTTGCTTTCACTTTTCAAATGATATCTTCAGAAAGCAAAAATACATCATCTTTCAGAATGGGATAAATCTTTAACCATTATTAAAGATGCATCTTAGTTCTACTGCAGGTGTCTATCCCATGGGCCCTGGAATACTTAGTCCTGCTGCTTTCTGGGGGCCTACATTTGCCTTTCAATTAAGATGTTTTGATGATCTTTGTATGGATCAGTTTTGGAGCACAATTCCTGACCATTGCAAATTTGCTACAGGTAGACATCATCACTCTACCTAATTCACAGAGCTTTGCAGGCATCTCAGTGTGGACTGACTCCTTCCCAGCTGAGAAATGGAGAAATCTTCATTTCTGGTTTCTGCTGATGTAGCTGCTAATCCTTACCCCCTTAAAAAGATGCACAGAAAAGCCACAAGTAAGTTGAGGAAGAGTGAACCCTTAAACGAGATGCCAAAGAATAGAGATCTGTTCAAGTAGCACCGTGCAGGCTTGAGGATGTAGGATACCATTACTGGTGAGGCAGTTTCCAATCCTCCCAAGTACAGCATCTGCCACTTTTTGTCCAACCCCTGGGAGATGAACTCAGCAGCAGCAACTATTAGATCCTCCCTGGCCACATAGTAGAGACATGGTATACCAGACTTTAAGGGTATATTCTCTTGAAGTTTGGAATTTCCACTGGAAGCTGTGGCACAATCAGATAAAAAAGTTTACAGCTATACCTACAGTCTGTATAAGAGCTCAAACCATAGGACAGACTAGTACATTGTCGCAGCTCATCCAGAAAGGCACATGGGTCAGGACTTGCCATTCCCCACAGGCCCTCTGTCTCTGGAAGCACATGTATAACACCAGTGTATGTCATCCACCTTTATCATTCCTCAGGCTCCAGTGATCCAGATGAGCCTAGCTTTGCAGGATTACATGAGGCTCATGGAAGAGCCACTTGCTGCTTGACAAAGTCCTAACAAGGCCCTTCTCAGCCCTCATCTTGGGTCAGCCAACCTAATTAATGTAAAACTAATCCTTCCTTTCCAAAGACTGAGTCGGTCTCATAGTACTAGGTGGGTCATGGTCACACCATCCTCCTAGGTAAGACTGCCCTCCATTGGCAAACTCTTAGCCTTATGGTATAACACTTTTAGTGGAATTTCTGGGAAATGTCTCACGGTTCTAGGAAGTTTTACCCCTAGGTACATTTTGCCTCCGGATGTTTCGCCCCTGGGTATCTTTTGGCCTCCGCCCCAGTAAATTTTTATGTGATTTTTTTTCATTATGCTTATTATACATCTTTTGCTATTTTATGGCATTTTTCTGATCCAGTTATAGTAAAGCTGCATAAAATGAAGTCTTATTTGTCACCCAAAAAGTCCAAAATCTCAAAAAAAAAATACAACAGTAGAAAGATATGAGTAGTAAAAAGAGAATGATCAAATGAAAATTCAAAACAACAACACAAGGATAAAAGTCACAATGAGCTGCAACAAAATTGTAGGTAATACCTCTTAGACAATCAACAAAATTTCAGTTGTCCAAGTCTTGCACAATGCATTTTATCCTTGCTGAAATTGCAGCATATTTCTTGTTTCTGGCATTTGTGGGAGTTCCGGCTATGATTTGAGTGATTTCAAAATTGTGGAGTCCTTGCTGACATTTCGGACAGTTGAGGAACCAATAAACGTTTAGAAAAAGGGTACCACACGTTTCTTGAAAGCTGTGGTGCCATCCTTCATCATTGTTCATTTGATGTTGATCATCCAATGTTGATACACATTCCAAAGTTGAACTGAAAACAGCAGTGCTTGTTGTCTTCTGTGACTCATACGGCCGATTATAGGTGTCTTCGAAGTAATTCACAATGGGTAGTGCTTCTTGAGGAAAGACAGGATTTTCCAGCAGCTCTTCAAATGATTGCACAACACATACTGGCCAAAAATTGGCAAGGGCTGGTATCATGCCGATTCAGTGGGCAAATTCTTGGTCGCCTTAGTATTGCACCTTCAGTCCCTCATTCTGAACTTTCCGCCAAACTGACTGCAATAGGTGGAAGAAGCAACCTGTGTTCTCGATGTTGGGGAAATCGATATCAAATGCTTGGATTGCAGCTTGTTCAAAATCCGTCACCAGTTTTTGTAACTGGAGTCCAGGCTGCATGTTTTTCAGCTTTTGTATCAGCCTCTGGTATGTTGCACGGGTCTTATATGGCAGCAAGACATACACTACTGGAGAACAACAAGGCTGCTGTGGACTTCATGGCTTGTGTAAAGTTGCTAGAACAAGGCTGGTGCAGTGGAAAACATTCCATCGACAAACCACTCTTCACTTTGTACCAGGAGATGGAGATTGTCTATTTTTCCAAAAAATCAAAATATGGTTGCCTTCATTTCCTCAATAAAAACAAAAGTAAGAGTACAAAAAATAATGTATAAAGAGAGTGACTAGTAGTTGACCCAGGATTTTGGTAAGGGGATAGGAAAAAGATATAGTTCCATTTAAAATTGGTACCAAAGAAACGATTGCTGCTGTTTAAAAATCTCTCTTCTGAGTTAATGTAAAAGAACCATGCAATTTTATTAAGGAAACCAAAGTAAAAAGATGTCAAAAATTATTAATTTAATGACTTAGCTGACTGGAAGTGCTGCAGATTTTGGTACTTTAAGGCAAAATACTAAAAAAAAAATAAATAAAAACGTTATGTATAACAGACTAACATCAATGATTTTTAAAAAACTACAGGTAGCTGTTCAAATCAGCATAAAGTGCCGAAAATTTTTGGAAATTTCAGGACAGAATTGCACAGAATGAAATTGCCATACAAAATTAGAAAATTAATGCATCATGCTGACACAAAGCACCCAAAATTTACGCTAGTAAAAAGAGCAGGAAAAACTAGTGAATAGAAAAAAGAATACAATCATTTTCACACTAGTAAAAAGGTAAAAAGCAAAAAAAGCCACTGGGTACTGTGAATAACCCAATAAAACGTTAATGTTGCAAGTTAAAACTTTCACAGCAGTGTTTACTGGTGTACAAATGAATGCAGTAGACACACGTATGTCACTTAAATGTACCCATTTTGGAAATAATGACTGTGCTTTCAGTTTTAGGCTGTTCTTGTAACAAAGGCTATTCTTAAGGTTTGGGTACCTCTTATATCCAGACCTAAGAGTGTTTGACTCACTGTTGGCAAAGTCCAGTAATTATTGGACTACTGGCCAATATTTTACTAATGATGCTCTGTACTGCAGCTGTGTCAGAATTAAAAGAGAGCAAACGTCGATGTCCTTTATCTGTCTTGGCAATTTTATTACAAGTCTCTGTTACAGAGAATACAAGTTTATTGTTTATCAAATGGGTACTTTTATCATTTTCGATAAATAGAAAAACTGTGCAGTCCAGTAACCATAAACCAAGAGAAAAAAAACAAAGAACTCCATCACTCATTCCTTTCACTTATTTGTTGTCAAAACGTATGCTGAAAATTATCTTGGAGGCAAGAAAACCAAGCACAGGGAATTTATATCAGGAAAAATGGAGAAGTTTCCCCAGTTGTAGATTCATAAGTAGTTAACTAGATAATGCAGTCCAGGAGACAATTATGGACAATGGGCCAACTTCCCATTTGCCCCAAAACACTGTCAAATTAAGTGACTTGCTCAAGGTCAGACAATAGGTAAATGATGACTGAAGGAATTGATACTTGCACCACAGAGAGTAGCTCATTAATAGCTCATAGCCTTAATTATCTGTACTAACTGTCAGATTTAGTGCAACAAAAAGGCTGAGATGCCATCCTAGTAGCATTGCCCTGGTACATGTACTTGATGGATTTATTTACAGCAGGATTATCCCACTGTTCATTTAAAGTGCATGTGGCTGCCACCTCAACATGTCTGCTACTTCATCCACCTAGCAAGCCACCTTTCAGTGAAACAGTTTCTTGAAGGAGTCCTGCATTTTCATCTACCAAGGAGTGGCTACCCTTCCACTTTGGAACCTTAGCTTTAGTCTGAACAATCTGACCCTGAAGCCTTTCTAGCCAGTAATTTCCATACCATTACAATATTTTTCCTGGAAAACCACCTTCTTAGTTCATAAGTTCAAAGGCAAATACTAGGCTATCATTCTGCAGACTGTTACAAGTCTGGCCGATACCCAGAGGTCAGAATCAAACCTAGTGACTTGTATCTGTGAGATAGATCTTGACAGTTATGTTAAACCTCCCTTCTAGTTGCCATTACATCAGCTCAAATATCTTTTGAGCTACATGATCTAATATGCAAGGTTTGTAAGTTCATAGGATTTTTGAACAAGCTCACAGCCTACTGGCCATCAAGGAGCTGAATTCACTGGATTCCATGTTGGTATGGGAGGGTGTCCATTTCCTTCCTAAACATATGAATTGATTGGATAAGTGTAATTGAGATAGGGGAACTTTCTTCCATAAGTATGGGATTCTTTCAGATAAGTTGCCAAGTTTAATGGTATGGTTGATGGTTTTTAAGTTTTTCTAGGTGGCATCCACTCTTCCTACCAACCATCAAACCTCCATCTATTGGACTTGAACCTGTTTGTTCCGTGGCAGTGGACAGTCCCTCTATCTGCTGGAGTGAAAGATGTCAAGAACGACCATCATTCAGGCAGTCATCTGGGAGCTTGTGCTGTCTCTGTCATCTCAGAAATTAGAACATTTGTGTAACTCCTAAACCCCACCTCTGCACGTAGAGACTTGCTACTCATGTTACTACGAAAGCTCACAATGCTCTTCACCTGCAAATACACTCTCCTATGTACTCACTAATGAAGTTTGTCACCAGGAGTTTGGTGTGCTGAAAGTCTACCCGCTGCGTATCTGCTGCTATTACAAGTGATTGTGGTTCTGTATTTGTGCTATCTCCCACCCACCACTACTACCTGAATGGCTACACCCATCTTCCCTTGTCAGTGCCATCAGGCATCCATGCTGCTAATTGAACTCTGATCACATGGGCAATGTCTTTATCCATTTACACCAGTATTTCTGGCTCTAGCTATAACAGTATGGTTTGATCATTTTTATTGAGACCAAGTGCCTTCTTGTCATTGGGTTATCAGGTGATTATTCTGAGCAAAAGGTTTCAACCAGTAAAGTGTCTTTTAATATTCTATATGTCAGTTATAGGTGCCCTGTAAGACTGCAATAGCATACAAAGAAAAAGAGAAGAGTCTGTGTAGTCTTTGATTAGGTTCATAGGTAGATACTAGGCTATCTGCTCTAGGGCATTTATAAGCCTAGCCAGAGTGAATTTGGCTTCCGCCTCCCTATTAGATTAGCCTACTGTGCCTCTGTAAAGTAGGTCACAGAAGGTACCCTTTTAAGATTAGTTTACTGTGCCTCTGTCTAGCAGGGACACAGGAGAGATTTTGTGAACTTTTAGATTTCCCATCCACGTGTCCAAATTTTGCTTGAAGAGGGTCAGTTTTGGCTATGTCTAACATGAATTGGGATTCTATTCCAGAGAATTGGAGCCTCTGTTCAAAAGGTGAATCTGTCCCTCCAGCATGTCCTATTTATATTTTGTGCTGAGGTTTAGGTCCCTGTGGGTTCCTCCCACCTCCCAAAAACATGCTGAGTGCTTCCACCTCAAACTTAGCCAAGAATGAAGTTGACGGTGGCAGTACAAACTGTAAAGAGTTGTATAGATCAACTGTGTTGGGCATCAAGTGTGGTGTGCAGTATCCTCAAGATAGGAGAACACAAATCACAGACTGTGCACTATGTCTGAGCCTCAGCTACCAAAGTAGTCTCTAGGTGAGTTGATCTGGGTTGAGGTGGAGCATGGATCCATTAATTCTGGGTTTGACATGGCTTTGTCGTCAGGCATAGATCCCAACAGCTCTAAGTAGGCGGTAAGCAACTGAGTAGAGCTGGAGTTTCTTTAGTTGAGCTGCATAGGACATCTGTTTGTAGCCCATGATCCTCTTGGTGAGGTACTTTTGGTCTCTCCAGTTGCTGCAGGTGTCGGGTATGCATCCCAAAGGGGCATTGTGTTCAATTATGGGCCTGATGTGTCCAGAAAACCAGATGGCACAATGACCTCTCTTGATCTAGATGTGAACCCTTTCGTGATAAGGTGGGCTATATAGAAGGTCTTTTTAACCACTTTGGCAACGTGATTATCAAAGGAGAGATTACTATCTACGTTGGTCCCCAAATCTCTAATTACTTCTACCGTACTTAATGGATTACCACCTATGTGGTAATTTGTGGAGTGCATTCGTTTTTCCCAAAGGGGATGACTATGCACTTTTTAGCATTTAGCTTGAGGCCGTGGTTCTGGCACCAAGCATCCGTCTCTGTGAAACAGGTAACAGGACTAAAGGAGAGCCCTTTCTAGACTTCTGTCTGACAAATGGCTCGATGGTGGCCAACACATAGTTCAGCATGAGACAGTCACAAGATCACATACGAGATTGGCCAACCTATACCTCAGACCTCCTCGTAGCAAGGAAAGGGAAGAGTACTGGGGTAGAATCAGTGACTGCAAAGTTGGCCTACAGTATAAAGCATTGGTTGTTACAATCAGTTGCAAGCATTGGTCAGAGAAGACTCCAAGGTCAAGAAAAAATAGACTAAAAACTTGGAAATTGATTGGAGAGAAAGCGCAAGAGTTTAGGAATTATCCAGGGCTTTAGCACCTCAGGAAGAAGAGGAAATGTTTGAATTTGAAAAAGAATAGCAGTACCTCAAAACAGCATGTGTGAGGACTACAGAACAGATGTTCGGTCTAGCCATGTATGGAAATAAGATGCATAAGGAAAGATGATAGTGTAATGCAGAAGTCCAGGATTCATCAAAAGAAAGGAGGAATGCAGGAGAAGTGGGAAATAGCAAAGACTGATCAGACTAAGAAGGAATATTGGTTGGCTAACAAAGAGGCTAAGAGAGGAGTTTCAGTAGCAAAGAACAAGGTAACGGAGGCTCTCCACCAGTTTCTGGAAGTGACCCTGTATATGGTACAAAGAAACTAAGCCTCTCGAAGACCATCACAATACACATAATCCCATTATATACTGAGGTTCTAAAGATTAACTTACCTCCAAAACACAACATAGGCACAGAGCATACTCAGCATATTAAGCCTACTTCCTCACATAGCACATGGAGTCCAAAAGTCACAGATAGTGAGCCTGTAAAGCAGGCATCAACCCAAGCAAGCATTCTTGTTATAGGCGACTCCATTGTAAGACATACAGATGTGCCTCTTACAAGGCTGAGCAAGGAAAGAGGGACTGTTGGTTGCTTGTCTGGTGCCAGGATCTGTCAGATTACTCAGTACGACTCTGTCATAGTTCATGCTGGTGCCAGTGAGTTGAGGTGTACCTCCCTGGATTATATGAAGAGAGACATGATGGAGCTCTCAGGCTGTGTGTCCAAGGCAGGTGTTTGCCTAACATTGAGCAGCATTCTATTTTCTCTAAGGATGATGCCGTAATATAAGCAAAAAAGTAACTTCAATAACTGGCTTAGTTTTTGTCATTCAAAGGAGGTCCAATATTTCTCAGCCTGGGAGGATATGATTGACAGACGACATTGCTTCGCCAGGGATGGCTTGCAGCTGTGTCCTCTAGGGTTTCAGTTATTGGCAAAGACAATGTCCACCACCATTGTGCCTCTTTTTAGGCAGTGACAACCTGAAAACCCTAACAACATAACAGAATAAGCAAAAGAAAATACAGAGGTGTTATTGATCAATGCCTGGAACTTGAGCAAGAAACTCCACTCTTACAAGCCCTTCTCACCTTGGAAGGCAATTACTTCTCTTTAGTGACGGAGGCATAGTTTACAATAATGGACATCACTCCGGCTGTGCAGTTGAGGTGTATCAATCTACATCCAGAAGAGGCTCTCATCAAGGCTGGTAAAGCAGCGTGATGCACTAGAGCTTCTTCATCTCCAAATAACTATTAGAAAGGCCTTGCACCATATATTAGCTAGCTATAGAACTCCGCCTGTGACAAAAACTATCTGCAGGACCTAGAATCACTCACTATTAAACCTAGTTCCATTTTCTTAGGTGATTTAAACTATTCAACTATAGACTAGGAAACCTACACCACCACCACTAATGCACAAGCACAGCGATCGCTGGACTTTGTCAATGCATATGCCCTGGAATAATTAGTTAGAGTATCCACTAGGAGGAATAATGTCTTGGATCTTGTCCTTACTAATATGGGATGATCTTGCAACATCCCTTCTGAATCTTCATTAGTTGTTAGGTCTGATCATAAAGTAGTCTTCAAAATAAAACTGAAACCAGAGATCTCTTCCACTCAAGATACCCTTAGAAGTTTCTTTAAGGCAAACTACCTACTCCTAACTGATACATTGGCAAGCTTCAAATCCCCACCAAAACCAGTTAACTCCACTGAGTGCACAGAAATGTACACCACCACACTATGCAAGCATGTAAACAGCTGTATAGATGCAGCTGTATCCCATAGGAAAAAGTGCAGGACAAACCCACATGGTCAAACCATAATATCAACAAGCTTTGTAATAAAAAGGAAAGAGTTTTGACCAAAAGAAGTGTAATTCCCAGAATATTAGAGCCCTTGTCACTGAAATAAACAACTCAGGTGCTTAATAAAATCCACCAATGCCAGGTTTGAGGCTAAAATAGCTACCCAAGCCAAAGACAATTGCAAGGCATTTTTTAGTTATGTTCATAATCTCATAAGCACAATGCAGATATGCATTGAGCGGATTGCAGAAGATGGTAACCTGCACTGAGAATGAAGATATAGCAAGCCTACTGGCCAATAAATTTATCTCTACCTTTAACCCTCTGCCTGACCTCCAGCCATCACACAAGACCAAGTCCTAAAAATGCTATCAAAAGCTAAAAATACTGCATCAGTAGGATGTTCATCGTGTTACACTGCTGCAGTCATTACACTTGGGTTATCCTGCCGTCAGGCGGTCCCACAGTCGGCCAGAGTTCCAAAGTCTTGGTCCGGCATCATTTGCTGTCGCCTCCTCCCTGACGTCAGTGCGACAGGGGTATAGAAGATGCAGCCGACACCATTTTCTCCAGTCTTTCTTGCCGTGCAGTGCCCGAAGCAGAAGCAGTTCGCAAGTGCCGGTCGGCCGACTCCTGAGATTTTCATTCCAAATCCAGAACCGAAGTCTTCTAAAAAAGCTAAGTACCCCATTGGGTAAACTTTTTCTTGCCTCAGACCGATGTCAGTAAAAGTTAATAACTGTATTTCTTGTGGGAAGCAAATACTTCATAAGGATTTCCACTCCTACTGTATTCCATGACTAGGCCCTGACCACGACTTCACTGGTTGTCGGTTTTGTGCTAGGTTTAACAAGCGCGCTATTAAACGTCGGTTTGATTTTGCCCGACATTATTTTGGTAGAAAATTCAATTACACCATGCCGTCGGAAATTCCGATGACTGCAATGCATAAAAAGTGCAAGGACAAGGACAGGCATCTGAGGCCCAGAATGGATGACGAGGCCTCTTCTAGGCCAGTCGCCGGTTCTCCGGTTTTCAGCGAGGTGCCTTCACAGCCCCTGACTACCGCTTCGACAGAACCACAGTCTGCCTCCGACTCCCACGTGGAGCTGGCTGGGCCTTCGAACGCACTAGGCCTTCAGTTTACCAATCCTAAACCTACAGAGGAAACCGAAGTAGCTGAGCAATCCACAGCTACAGAGGGTGTTTTCAGACCTACCCAGTTAACCATTAAACCCTCTGTTAAGTCTAAGCTCCCCTTAAAGACTAAGAAACAGACACAACTCTCTCCAGGACAGGCTTCCATGCCTAAGAAACAAATGCTAAAAATGTCCGAGGACCTAATCACCATGATCAGGGGGTCCCATCCCCCTCCTGATAAAAGGCCCAGGCAGGATGCAGACTATGAATCTTCTGGCCAGGTGTCCATTTCCTCTGACTCTTCCTAGGACCTAGGATACTCTTTACCCCCTTATGAGGATTCTGATGCTGAGGAATCAATTCCATCAGCCTCTCCGCCTGAGGATTACTCCTTTGGGGAGACCTTACATACCATGAGAGAGCATTTCCATTGGGAAGGCCAGGATTGCTCAGAATCCAAGAAAAGATTCAGAGACTTCCTTTTATTGCCCCATACACAGACCCCTTGCTATCCCACCAGTTTTAGACATTGTGGATGATGTGTACATGGACTCCAGTTTTGAACCCTGACTCCTTACCCCCAGCTCCAGTTAAACCTGATAGATATTACAGAGTCCCTGACTCTCACAAATTTCTGTACAAAAGCCCTGTTGCTGACCCTGAAACTATTTCTCAGGAACCCAAAGGGATTAAGGCCTCATCAGCAAAAATAAAAAGTTCCCTCTGACAGAGATTCCAGAGCTTTAGACCGATGGGGAAAGAAGGTATATACGTCTGCCACTTTAGCAATGAGAGCCTTGAATTTGCAGTTTCACATGCTAAAATATCAGCAATTTTTGATGTCTCAGTTGAAACAAAAGATGCTCCCAGATTCAGATCCTCCTAACTTAAAAGAAATGCAGGATTTATGGCATGCAGCTGAACAAGTAGGAAAACATACTTTGCAATGTGGGTTTGATTCCTTAGAGGCCTCCTGTAGAGTAGCAGTTACAGGCTCTGTCATTAGAAGACATGCTTGATTAAAAGAACATACGTTACCAGATCATGTTATGGTCAAACTATTGGATGCACCTTTACAGCAGGATGTGCTGTTTGGAGATAAGGCAGAGGAGGTATTAAAGAAGGTGGAGGATAAGGCAAAATCTATGCAAACGGTGAAAGATTTATTACAGGTTCAGCCTCCTTGTTTTAGCAGAAATTGGCCAACAAAGAATTGGTCCGTTCCAGTCACAGATAAACCTCAAAGGGGCAGATACAGACTGCCAAGAGGTAGAGGTCAGACTCAAGACCCTTACAGTTCTCAACAATGGGGCACACCAGGCCAAAAAGAAGGTGAAGACAGGCCTCAATCTTATAAAAAACAGCATCAGTGACTTTCCACTACAACTGCCAAACAGCTCTCTCTTCGCAGCCCCCTTAGGAGGAAAACTGGCACTTTTGTATCACAACTGGCATTGCATCACCAAAGACAAATGGGTTCTCTACATTGTATCTCAAGGTTACAGGTTCCATTTCCACACCTTTCCAAGGCTAAAAAGAATGCCAAATCTGCCACCAAATCAATGGGCAGAGGCTCAAAAACAAATTACAGCACTCATGGACATGAGAGCTATTCAAAAGGTACCAACACAGGAACAAGAACAAGGATTTTACTCAAGACTCTTTCTGGTTCCCAGAAAGGACAAAGCCTGGAGACCCATTCTGGACCTTTCTACACTAAACTCTTACCTGGATGTTCCGAAATTCAAGATGTTGACACTACAGCAGCTTCTTCCCATGCTGGGCAAAAAAACTTGACTCGTGACTTTGGGCCTCAAAGAGGCATACCTGCATGTCCCTATCAGACAAAATTGCAGAAGATACGTCAGATTTCTAGCTGGTTCAATGCACTATCAATTCTCTGCACTGCCCTTTGGCTTATCTACTGCGCCCAGGGTCTTCACAAAGTGCCTGGCACCAGTAATTGCATTTTGCAGGCAAAATGTAATTCAAATTTATCCATACCTGGATGACTGCCTGATTCAAGCAGAGAGCAAGGACATTCTACTAAAGCATCTGGCGTGCACAAAAAAGTTAAGTTGCCTGGGGTACACAGTAAACGAAAAGAAATAAAAACTAGTGCCCTCACAACAGATAATATTCCTGGGTACCAGCTTGAACACAACAGCCCAGATGGCTCATCTCACGCCAGACAAGCAAGGACAACTGACTCAATATTTTCAATTAATGGCAACAAAAACCCAACTCCCTGCAAGAAAAATTCTGCAGGTCTTGGGCTACATGGCATCTTGCATACTACTAATTCCATATCCCAGACTGCATATGAGGAAACTACAATGGTACCTAAAGAGTGTATGGTCTCAACACTGTCAAAGTTTGGAAACAGTTATACCACTAATTCCTTGCCTACAACAGGAGTTTTGATGGTGAGCACAAGCTTGTCACCTCAACAAGGGACAGCCTTTCACTCAACCCACAGCCAGGCAAACACTGACAACAGATGCATCGGATTACGCCTGGGGAGCACACATGGCAGGAAAATGTATCCAGGGCGAGTGGCCCACAGAGTAAAGACATCTCCACATCAACCAAAAAGGGATGCTAGCTGTACAAAATGCTATTACAGCTTTCAAGGACCTACTACATCTAGGACAATTACTATTAAAGATAGACAACACCACAGTTATGTGGTACATAAACAAGCAAGGGGGCACACACTCCTACCCCCTCTGCAGACAAGCCATGACCTTGTGGAACACAGCTCTAAACTACCAAGTTCATCTGCAAGCACAGTTCCTGCCAGGAGAGAAAAACACACTGGCAGACGACCTAAGCAGAAACATTATGGACCCTCACGAATGGGAACTGAACCCACAAATATTCAGAATGATAACACAAAAATGGTGGAGCCCGGACATAGATCTGTTTGCTACCCCAAAGAACTGCCAATTACAGAATTTCTGCACAAGGAGCTACCATCCACAAGCATGGAAAGTGGATGCCCTCTGATTCAGCTGGAAAAAAACTACAAGTATACGCTTTTCCCCCCTTTACCTCTCCTTTCAAAGGTACTCATAAAAGCCAGGCAGGAAGAGCCAAAAATGATACTGATTGCACCAGACTGGCCACGCCAGCACTGGTACCCAATCTTAAAAAATTTGACACAAGAACCACCCTGGATTTTACCACAAATTCCACAGTTGCTGACTCGGCACAACAACCAGATACTTCATAGCCTGCTAAAGACCTTAAATCTAGCTGCATGGAAAATTCCTTAGTCAAGCAAGCTATGCCTCTCTCCAAAGCAATTATGGATGTCATTCTGGAGGCCAGAAGGCCTAGCACCAGGAAAGCATACTCGGACAAATGGAAGAGATTCTGTGCCTGGAACCAAGCACACACAGCCTTGACCCTCTAGTCCCAAACATTCCTCAGATACTGCAATACTTAACTGAGATGCTGGACAAGGGTCTCTCTTTTTCATCCATCAAGATCCACGCCTCAGCTATCTCTGCTCATTACAACATGGATCCACCAATTTTTTCTAATCCTTTACTCAAACAATACCTCAGAGGGGCTAAAAACATAAGACCACCACGTAGAGCACCAACACCTACTTGGGACCTGAATTTTGTTTTGGAAAAATTAACTTTACCTCCTTTTGAGCCAGCTAACACAGCAGAAATAAAATACATCTCTTGGAAAACTGCTCTGCTACTGGTAATAACATCAGCACGAAGAGTTTCAGAATTACAGGCACTAATGGCAGCGGAACCTTTCCTCATCTTCCACCAGGACATGGTGTCTTTAAGAACCAACCCTATGTTTATGCCAAAAGTGGTATCAAGTGTGGCTCTAAACCAAACTATTCACTTACCAACATTTTATCCAAAACTGCAGAACAAAGGGGAGAGACTACTACATTCTTTGGACATTCACAGGCAGTTACACTTCTACTTGGACAAAACCAAAGCTTTCAGAAAATCTGAACAATTATTGGTAGCCTACGCTGCAGGAGCACAGGGAAAAGCCATTTCAAAGCAGACTATTTAAAAATGGATAGGACATTGTATACGTTTCTGCTATACCCACCATGGGAAACCTGTACCTAGCAGCATTAGATCTCACTCCACCAGGGCAACAGCCACTTCAACTGCCTACCTCAGAGGAGTACCTACCAAGGATATTTTGGAAGCAGCAACATGGAGTTCTGTCCATACCTTCACCAAACATTACCATTTGCCTTTATACTCCAAATCCAGAGCTGGCTTCGCCACTGCTGCAGAACTGTTCTGCAGAGCCTTATAGCCACCCCTAATGCCTTATAGATCCAGCCTCCCTACCTCAGCTTTGGGATTCCACCCAATTGTAATGACTGCAGCAGTGTAACACGATAAACATAGTACAGTTTTGTACCTACCATAAATGTAGATTTCGAATGTAAACACTGCTGCAGTCCAGGTTGCCCTCCCTCCTTCCCCTCTTACTTTCTGGTATTTACCTAGGACATTTACCCTTTACTACCTATGGGGAGTATTTGCTGGTAACTAAAAATGGTTGTTTGCTTTTCTTTTGTATTTTTTACTAAGCAATTTGTATTGCCTACCTATTTGGGGGTACCTGACATCTGGGGCAAGAAAAACTGAAGAAAATGGTGTCGGCTGCATCTTATATACCCCTGTCGCACTGACGTCTGGGAGGAGGCGACGGCAACCAATGCCAGACCAAGACTTTGGAACTCTGGTCGACTGCGGGACCGCCTGACAGCAGGATAACCCAAGTGTAATGACTGCAGCAGTGTTTACACTCAAACATCTACATTTATGGTAGGTACAAAACTGTACTTTCTGCCAATATCCCTGCATGCATCTTAAATAATATGAAGCACAATTCAGCCATGCCCGCAAAAACACTGTTCAGTCTCGGTTTCCATACAGTTTTTACACCAAGTGAATGGAGACTAACTACAGTCATTCCCATACATAAGGGAGGACCTTCTACAGACCCATAAGTCTGAACAGCCTCACATGCAAAGGCATGGAATGACTTATGGAATTAATCAGGACATGGGAAACATCCAAACACTGGACCCATCTCAATTTCAATTAGTCAAGAGAGGTCATGCTTACTCAGCCTGGTGGATTTTCATGAAAACGTCACCAAAGCAATGTATGAGGGCAAAATTGTACGCACCGCATACCTTGACCTGGCCAAAGCTTTTGACGCAATTCTCCACTCGAACATAGTAGAAAAGCTAAATAAACTGGGAATGAACTCCTGTGTGACCCTCGCTGGATTTCCATTTGGATTACAGGATGCAGATAACCAAAACAGAGGACTTTACCTCTACAAAGAGACCAGTCACCAGTGGAGGTCCCCCAAGATTCTGTGCTGGGACCTCTCCTGTTTGGCATCTTCTTTTCTGAAGTAAAAGCCAGTACCAAAAGGCAATGGCCGACTTTTTGCAGATGACTGCAAGTTAAGAGCAGTTATTGAATCCCCAGATGACTTGGCCATCTTGGAGGAAGGTATGTCTCAAATAAATAACTGGTGTCAAAATTATGGTCTGCAACTAAATGCCAAAAAATGCATTATTTTTATCCTTTAGGAAGTCATGTACCCATGGGAACTACCACATTGACAATATTCCCTTAAAAGTTGACCCCAGTTTTTCGAGATTTGAGAACTTATGTGGACAGTGATCTAACTTTTTACCAGTATGTGTTTGTTGTAAGAAAGTACTTCTGTATTGTACAGCTTATAAACAAAAGGATTGTGTCTAGATTATGGAAGTCATTGTCCCCCTTTACTCATTTCGTATTAGGCCAGTCATTGAATATAATGCCCCCTTTGGCATATATCTTCCCAGATACATGCAACAAGTACAACACCCACAGAGATACCTTAGTGAAGGATACAAGGCCTAAACAACATGTCCCACATGCCCAACACTAAGCCCTGTCACTGTACTCTGCATCATACAGACTACTTAGAGGTGACCTTTCCTGGCATACAAGGCATCCTCCAACCCATTACTGTTGGAGTTAAAGCACATCAGCAAGTGAAATTGCACGAGAAATGCTCTGTATAGAGATCTAAACCTCTTCTGCAACATCAACAGAATGGTTTGGATGGACAGGTATATTTCTCAGAGGATACCGCTGCTGTACAACAGACTCCCCATCCACATAAAAAAAAAAAGTTGATTCCTGTTCGTTTTCAAGCACGTTAGATTTATGGATGGGAAACAGAAAATTTACCCCAGGATTGCCCTTCGTACTACTCATGGACAGATGCAACCCCTAAATGCTTTTTCCTATGCATGGTTCCCCTCAAAGTTTCTATGGTATGATCCCAGTTATTCTTATTAGGTATAATTATCGACTGTGAGATGGGCAAGGCCACTCTGTAACTAAATGTGATGTTATTTCAAGCACAAAATGGGAAACTGGCTAAGCTTAAAATGGCCCTTAAGGGCATCTAGCTTAATACTTACCTATGAACTCTGTGAGGTTGAAAGGCAGAATCAGAAAGCTAAAGAAGATAGTCGCCCTTCATAAGGCATGCCAACAACGACCTACTCCCCAGTCCATAGGACATCAAAGGCAGATGGAAGGAGGAGTTCAGCAGCTTCTGAATGTAGAAAACCCCACATAAGTTGTACTGTCTTAGGCACAGCCTACATTGAAGAAGGAGGAGGAGCCCACTAAAAACAGCAGTAAAATTAAATCAAGGAAAGCAGCAGGCTCAGACGATGTCATAGTAGATATGATCAGGATTCTGGGTGAGATGGGGGAGAACTGGCTCCTGAAGGTACTCCGTAGTATGTAGAGAGAGGTGTATCCCAGATGACTGGAAAAAAGCATACTAGTGCCAGTCTACAAGAACCAAGGGGACATTTCACAAATGAGGGCATTATAGAGGTATCAAACTCCTGTCACACTGTATAAAAGTTCTGGAAAGGGTGATTGATAAATGAATACACAGAGTAGTAGAAAATAAGGTGGGAGATGTAGTCCATATTCAGATCAGGATGTAGCACAACTTGCCTGTTTGCAGTGAGCAGATAGTTGAGAAGAAGCTAGAGATGAGGAAAGAATCCAACTGGGCTTTCCTAGAAACAGAGAAACCGTGCGACTGTCTCAAGAAAGCTGATATAGGCAGTCTTCACATAATTCAAAGTACCAGAAGCATTGGTAGAATTAGTGCAGGCTATGTACAAGGACCTAGTGACTCGAGTATGAACAGTGTTTGGTCTCACAGAAGAGTTCCCAGTGGGAGTGGTTGTGCATCCGGGCTCAGTTCTGATCCCACTGCTGTTCATACTGATGGACTAAATTAGCAAACAGATTGAAGGGGACAGATCAACCAAGTTGTTGTATGCAATCTCTGTGGCATTACAGGCAGACTCTGCAGAAAGACTTCAGCAAAGAATAGGGGGCTGAAATGCAAAACTTGAAAGCACATGGAATGAAACTGAATACAAATAAGCTAGTTGTAATGGCAGCAAATGTGAGAAATCAGAAGAAGCTGAGAATTAAGATAGAAGGGAAATGGAACAGGTTAACAGCTTCAGGTAGCTGAGAGGGGTGGTTGAGGAGGATGGAAGGCCAAATCTATAATCAGACAGTATGCAGCCAACTGTCAGTGTCAGAGGTAGTTTATGACAGAAGAATGCCAAAGATGCTGAAAAGTAAGGTGTACAAAACAGTTGTGTGACCAGTACTATATGGCATGGAAACCTGAACAGTAAAGGCAGAGCAGCTGAGGAAGTTAGAGGTGATGGAGATGAACTGCACAAGACTAGTGGTAGGCAGCACATTGTGGGACAGATGAAATGAAGACAATGGAGTAGAAGCCAAAGTAGCTCCAATTGTAGAGAAGGTCAAAGAGAGCAGATTACAGTGGTTTGGAGACTTGCAAAAAAAGCAGAAGACAATCTGGTGAAGAAGATTTGGGAAGGACAGGAAGAAGGCAAGAGGAAACAAGTGTATCCCGCAAAGAGGTGGATGGGGATTATGTGAAAGAAGACCTGTGACAGTCAGGCATTAGTGTCAAAGAAGGTAGGAGAGTGGTATTGAAGCGAGATATGCAACTACAGTGGACTTGACACCCTGACAACATGTAGAATTTGAAAAAGGGGTTTGATTATTTTTTTAATATATGCAACTACAGTGGACTTGACACCCTGACACCATGTAGAATTTGAAAAAGGGGTTTGATTATTTTTATAAACATCAAAGGCAAAGTAATTTCTACTGCACTGTCTGTATACAATGTTAACTGACGTTTATCTAATTGTCAGGTTGACAATGCTGACAAGTTTACAGATATCTGGAATTGTTTTGAGCCAGACACTGGAATCAGTTTTGATATCCTAATGAATGATGCCAGAATGATAGCCCCAGGATAATGGCTTGAGAGACTCCATTGGTGTGAAGGGACAGTGAAAACAGGAATTCTGCTATTTTGACCTCCAAAATGTGCAACCTTGTAGCAAATCATGAACCCAAGTTAAGGCTTCTTTTATCTTCATATCCCTGAGCTGATGTATTATTCTGTTATGGAATATAGTGTTGAACACGCAAGTCAGACCTGTGTGAACAACTGCATGGACAGATAAACCCCAATCCAGTGCAGCAGTCTCACACACACACACACACACACACACACACACACACACACACACACACACACACACACACACACACACACACACTAAATATTGAAGATCTATCTTTGACAAACCATACTTTGTTATGGAGAAAGTCTTCCTTTGCCTAAGTGCCAGGATTCTTTTCCATCACCTTACACAATATGCTTGTGGAGCTGATCAATCTGTAATTATTGTGGTCTAGGGATATTACAGAAAGTGTAGATGGGGTTCCCACTTGTTGAAAGTTTCTGCAAATCTGTATGTTCTAGATGCTGTATCTGTTGGCATTGTTATTGTTACATTGTTTTGTTCTAGCATACTAGATCCTTTTCTCATTCTTCATTTTTATGATGTCCTTCTAGGACTTCTTTATAAACCACCTTGATGGCAAAATTTACTTGAAGGAAGTACATTAGGTACCACTCAAATGCTCATAGGATTCTGTTTGTGCACGCTGATATATTCTTATATATTTTTATTTTGTTCCCTGGAGTTTACAACCCTAACAACTGTATATGGGGTATTAGTTTTATCGGCTCTCTCTCTCATAGAGATTTCTTGTTAGTTGCAGAGTAGATTTATTGTTATATAAATACCAGCATTATTACATTCCAGGATACGTGAATAATTATTGTGATGTACTTGGAAAGAATGGAACGTTGAATAGGTGTATGGTTGACACTATATGCACTTTTCATTCAAGTTTACAATGTTGTCATTTTTCTAGTTTTTCTGTTTAATGTATAAT
This sequence comes from Protopterus annectens, assembly GCF_019279795.1. Classification (NCBI taxonomy): domain Eukaryota; kingdom Metazoa; phylum Chordata; order Ceratodontiformes; family Protopteridae; genus Protopterus; species Protopterus annectens. The sequence goes on from NC_056741.1 coordinate 280,397,074, forward strand.
ATGGGAATAATGTGGTATACAGGACTGCCCATTTAGCTTAGTGGCATAGGTTTTACATATTGTTATCTTAAAAAAAAATGTATTATTCTGAATATCTCAAATGAGCATGATGGGTTGAAACAATATTAGGTGTTGCTTTAACACAGGTCTATATTTTTATTCATTTGTTTTAAGAATTAGTGATATATAGATGCGCTTATGCGCCTTTATGGCTTATTCTTACGTCAGAGATGCATGTGCACATGAATTTAAAGGAAGATTGATTTTCTCCTAAAATGTCTATTAGGATGCATCAGGCTCTGCATGCATTGCATAGTTTATTACTGGGGCCACGGGGTTGAAGTGTCTCTGATTTTAATAAATTAGTTCAGAATGGAGCCCTCGGTAGTGGTGCTGCGGTAGCGTTGTCGCCTCACAGCAAGACATTGTCACATTCAACTCTCAGCTAGAGCGTCTTCTGTGTGGAGGCATGCGTGAATGGGCATGCCTTCGTTGAAGGTTGTGCGTCAGGGCTGGTAACTCAGCACGTAAAAATCCACTACCAAACAATAGTGGACCGGAGTTCCGCTCTGGCGACCCTAACCGGGATAAGCCAAAAGACACAACAAGAAGAAGTTCAGAATGGAATATCTTTGATTAGACTGTGAGACACACATCAATCACTGTTTACAGCCCACTTTAAGCTGTTTTATTCTTGAATTAGGTAATTCATATTCAGTACATACATTGACTGTGGTAAAGAGTTGAATAAGCTCTGTTTGGAAGTGATACACACATTAAATATATTGTATATCCTCTATTGAACTGCTCTGTATTTAAAGCAGATAGTTGATACATGGTCCTTATATTGGATGTGATCAGAATATGCTTCCTTGCTTTTGAATTACATCTGCTTTTTATAATGTATATGAACTATGAATTCATGAAAGAATACTTTTAATATTTTGAAATAGGAAGTAAACCAGCTTTTTAGTTGGTTATTGGATTCATATCTGTGTACTATGTGTCTTTAGTGTCAGTTTTTGTATAGCATTAGATTTTTATAATGTTTATCCACTAGGGGCTTTGAAACAATGTAGCAAGCTTTTAGGCTGTGATGCGATAGTTTGGAGCAATTTGATTGGTTGCTCTGTACTTTTTAAATGTCTTGTAACCAGTCTGTTTTATGGTCTGATGAAGCTATTTAGTGAAAGCGATTACTGTATTTAATTAAACGTGGTGGTCTTTTACATTTCATGACAGTGGTTATTTACTTATTGCCAAGTTTGTGGACTACTCTCGTATTTCTATTTATTGTGACTTGTGCTTATTTTGTGAGCAGTCATACATTTATTCTCTCCAGCACAGTGTTTTTAGTCTGTGTTGTTTTATATGTATAAAAAGGAACAATGAGAGTTTTTTGGGTAAGTGGCTACAGAAAACCCAGTTTTGTCATAATGTAGTTCCATGAAGGCAGGGCATTTACTATTAAATGCTTCTCTGAAGCGATTAGCTTTATAGGTTTTAGAAGACAGTAGAGAGGGTAGTCAAAGGAAGATCAGAGGGAGCTAGGGAGAAGAGTGAGTAATGGGCAAGAGGTAGTGTAAGGTATGGGAAGTAAGGGATGTTTAGGGAGGGAGGTTGCAGTGGCAGGACCAGTGACTTTTGAAGTACTCTTTAGTGGCTGTCTTAAATTGTTTAGGATGTGTAAGGGTCCTGATTTCTAGTGGAAGCTTATTCCAGGCAGTAGTAGGGTGATAACTGTACACCTAATGTCCAAATTTAGACTTGGGTTTGTAGATTTGTAGTAGGTCTTGGGTAGAGCTTCGGAGTGGTCTGGAGGGAGAATAATGGGAGATTAGAGGGGATAGTGTAGGGCAGTAGGAAGGCTGGTATAAGAATGAATGATCTGGAGCTGAGAGAGGAGAAGCTGGTGGAGTAATGCAAGCCAGTTTAGGTGTTTTAGAGAGAGACATTGATGGATTTGTAGGTGTATTGAGCAGCAAAAGGTGGAAGTCGTAAAATAATTTATATTCCTCCAAATATAAAGATAATACAAAAAACTTCTAGTTCTAGGCATTGTGTCTGTTACTGCATTGACCAGACATAAAATCTTTTGTTTGTGGTCCAGCTATAAAGTAACTTAACCTCAGCCACTCTTCTGAAGTTTTGTAAGTTAATCTCTTGTGTTTCAGTCTCCCCTGTTAAACAGTTACAATAATGTGTAAAAAAAAAAATCTCTTCAGCACACGTCTACAGAATATGACATACAGTTCTAACACATTTGTAACACAGGCATATGAATCATGTTGATATTTACAAATGACACATAACCACTTAGAAAATTCTAGAGTCTAGACAGTTGTGCTGGCAGTATCTCCTTTTGTTACATTTCTATATAAATCATATTAATATTCACAAATGACATATAATTATTTACAAAAGTCCAGCTAGCTGGGATGGCAATATTTTCTTTTGTGACATATGGTACCATAACTGCTGTTTGGAAAAAAATCCTTGGTATCATTTTTCATTAGAATAAGGAATGTCACAGCATGGTGGAGCAACAGACTAGCATAGCTGCCAGCAATGTTTGTCAGCATGATATCAAATATTTTCCTTGTTGGCATTTGTACAGTTTGAGATTGTTAAATAGTTTTGGCACTCTGTTTTTAGTTGGGAATAATTATTCCAGTCAATGTAGTGCTATTTTAAGTCACCTGACATAATATGAGATGGGTTATAAGTTTAAAGAATATGTTGTCATGTTCTGAAAGTGACATGGAGAGAGTAGGACAGAATCTTACAAAACTGTAGTTTGTGGTGGTTATTGTAACCTGTGTGTGAAATACTTTATGCCCAAAGTTAGATTTTATAGGTTCATATGTATATACTGGGACGGCGCAGTGGTATAGTGGTTAGCACTGTCACCTCACAGCAGGAGGTTCTCTGGTTCGATTCGCTGCTGGGGTGCCTTCTGTGTGGAGTCTGCATGTCCTCTCTGCATTTGTGTGGGTTTCCTCCACATTCCAAAGACATGCAGTAGGTGGATTGGACACCCTGAATTTGGCCTTAGGTATGTGTGCTGCACCCTCTGAGGGGGGTTGGGCATCCTACTTTTGAAGACTTGACTTATAAAAATGGATGCGCCACACACTTAGTGTGCCAGATTGAATGAGTTGTAATTGGGTATTTGTGCAATACAGGATGGATCATTGAAGGAATCATGTTTGTATTACTGCAGAGATATGGTTTAAAGGCAAGGCAAGTGTCTAGGGAATTTATTTTATTTATGTTGCAGGCATTGAGGAGTGCACCAAAGACAAGTTAAGTGTTTTGGAAACCTAATTTTTTTTAAAGTCCCATCTTTTCTTTATTGTGTTGTTTTCAGCCTGGAATGCTCATTAATTTCATGCTGTGTAAGGAAAGTTACTAAGGAAGAAGAAAAATACTCTATTCAATATCCTAAATTCTTTTGATGAGAGTTGCATCCTATTGCTCACAAAGCAATTCTGGGGCCCACAGCATTTCTTCCCAAATAAAAATGTACTGAATCTACCTGGATCAATACCATGATTTATGCCAGTATTAAAAACAACATTCCTTTCTGCATGTTTAGATGCTGTCCCTGGTGAAGGAAGGATCTTGCTCACTACAAAGGATTTACTAGCATGAGACAGGGGATCTGCAGTGTCAGACATATCCCTTTGCTTCACTCAGACAGAAGAACACCAACTTCGTTTATCTATTTACATTTGTTTACTGGGAAATCCCAACTAGGTACAGAGGTACCCATTTTCATCTGAGGCCCAGAGCGAAAAGCTCCAGCAAGATATAGCACAAGACAAAATGACACCAGAAAACTACACAAAAAAATTGCAGGATTATTTGCATTGCAATTCTATATATGAAAATAAGTTACACGGGTCTGTATGACAAAATCGACTTTTTGGAAAGTCAAACTTCATACGGTTGAGACCATATTATTTTATTTATTTATTTACATTTGTTGACCGGGAGTGTCCGACTGGACGTAGGTCCATTTTCAGAGGAGGCCCGGGGAGAAAAGCTCCACAATTAAAATATACAGACAATAGTTACATTGGATTTACATAGCAATTAATAATTTGATCAACATAGCAATTAACAATTACAAACATAGTTACAGATGAACATAGTACATCAGTAGACAACTAGAGTCTTTATCATCTGAGAAGTACATAACAGACAATGTTAAGTTGTCAATCTCGCCTTCATTCTTGCTGGATGGGTTCGGAGCTGATCCTCGGCTCCGACTCGGCACTTGCTAAGCTCGAGAGCTAATTTTACCAGTTCGAAGCAACCCTATATCCCATGATGCAAGGCGGAGACTACCCAGATCTCGTTTGCTGCTTCGCTAACGAGGTGTCTCTTTTACCAGCTCTAGGTAAGTTTTTCTTATAATAAGACTTTGTCTCATCCCTTTTATTTTTCATAACCTTAGTAGTTTTGTGAGCTCTAACGTTTATTTTAACCCTATTCCCGTTAGTGTCCCCTTTTTTTGGGTTATTTATCCCTTCCTTAGGTTAGGCCTTAGGCCTTTCCCTTTCCTAATTTTTCCTGTCAGGGATTTTTGTGTCTGTTTGAGTGTTGTATCCCTGTTAAGTTTAGATTTTTGGATTGGGTGTTATTTGTGTGTGTGTGTTTGTGTTTTTTTCCTGTCAACTTGTGTTCCCTCGACACTGCTATGTCGAAGGTCTCAGGCTTCAAGAAGTGTGACTCGTGCTGTCAGAAGATGTCTCTGACAGACGGTCACACTTCTTGTGTTTACTGCCTGGGACCTTTGCACCTGCAGGACTCTTGTGCTATCTGTCATGCCTTCAGCCCAAGAGTCCTGCAGGAGCGCAGAAATAAGTTAATATTGAGGGGCTTATTAAAGCCTGAGAGCTCCCCGACTAAGTCGGCTCCGTGGAAGCCCTCGAAACCTGTTAAGCCTTCGGCTGCAAGTCCCAAGCCGTCGGCTACTGGTTCAACTTCTTTAGTGTCAAGATCGGCTCCGGCCAGAGCCGATCCTTCCATGTTAGAAGTCACAGTATCGGCTCCATCCGGCGCCGATACTGCCAGATCTGGACACTCAGTGTCGGCTCCGGCTGGAGCCGACGTATCCTTGGCTCCACCTATCTCTAAAAAGAGATCTCGATCCCCCTCATTGGAATCGATACGTTCGGCTCCGAGATCACCCTTGCTCTCGGAGCGGAGTCATCGGAGCCGTTCTTCTCGGTCTTCCAGGCTGTCTGATCACGACCTCGAGAGAGTGGTGAGTAAACTATTAAAGTCTCAGGCATTGGCCCAAATGCTCCATAGCCCGTCTCAACAGACGGTAGCTATTTCATATCCACCTAACATTCCTCCTTCGACTCTCTTACAGAGCTCGGAGCCGGAGCTCCTCGGAGCCTTGACTGTTATAGCTTCGGAGCCGATACCACCCTTCCTCCGATTTCCTCCTTGAGGCCTTCATTGGAGGGATCCGGGCGTCTGGTCTCTCTCGTCGGCTCCAAGGGGGGCGAGTGGCATCGGACCCTTGTCCGACCCAGTTCTCCCTCTCGGGGCTTCGGCGTTGGTGAGCTCAGCCCCGACATCTGCCTCGGAGCCTTCCTTCTCGGTGAGGCCTGGAGTTCCTATCTCTTCGGAGCGGGAACCTTCTGGTCTCTCTGATGGGGGAGCCTTCGAGGTGATGAGGAGTGTACTAGCCCCTGGGCGTAGTCAACTGTCAGTTTCATCAGCTCCTCCCACTACAGTGCCTGCTGACGTCTCTTCCCACTCTCTTGCTCCCGGACCCAGAGATCCAACGCCTCAGGTTTCCCCATTGGGAATATCTTCCTCTACCGAGGCTTCTCCTGATCCGTCAGGTGAACCTCCGCGTAAGAGGACATGTAAGAGGAAACATCTAGACTCCCCTGAGTCTATTACATCTGATACTGACTTGGATGAGTCGGAGGGATCCCCAAGGTCCTCCTCTGAGGATGTCTCTTTCTCAGACATCCTTGAAATCCTTAAGCAGAGGGGGAACTGGCCCTCCCTTAATCCTTCCGAGGACAAGTTAGTATACCCGGAGGCGTTCGGATCTCGACCCTCCACCTCCTGGGTGTCTCCGCCTTTCGACCCTCTTATGGATGTAGTGGCTCGGAAGGCGTGGATGGCACGGGATTGAGTGCAACCTATTGCTAGGAGGCCTTCTAAATTTATTACGGCCCCACCAGATAGGCAATATTTGACAAAAGGTGTCCCGGTTGATGCCATGGTGGTGGCTGCAGCCACCAAGAAGGAACTAGCTGATCCTTCAGTACCTGTCCATCCTCCTAACAAGGATTCTAGGACTATGGACAGGTAATGCAAGCGCTTTTTTCTTCAGTGACCTTTGCCATGCGATCGCTGAACTACTTGTGTCACTTCACCCGCCTTCAAAGAGATATTCTTAAAGAGTTGGGAGAAGTTTTACAGGATCCGTCAGCTGCTGGGTCTCAGGATAAGATTAGCTCACAGCTAGGAATCCTTAACTCCATTGTTAACTCCTCCATGCGGCTCATTTCTTATGCAGCTGATGGAGAGAGTAGGGCCGCAGGCACAGGAGTGGCTTTAAGGCTTCAGTCCTGGATGCGGCTTTGTAATTTTGTAGACCCCTTCAAGGCGTCCTTCACAAACTCCCCTTTTGATGGTTCGACCTTGTTCGGACCTCAAGTGAAAGACACTTTGACTAGATGCGAACAAGATGGCAAGACTCTTTCTGCCGTAGGAGTCCGTTTCTCCATCCCTTCAAGACCTTACCCAAAAGGTCAGAAGGGAGGGAAAATGTGGTTCCGCAAATCTCAAGGAGTCACGCCTGACGCACGAGGTCAGTTTACCCCAGAGGCAGAGGGGTAACAACAACAGACGCCCTAGGGGCAGAGGGGTCCGCAGAATCAGGGTAGCAGAGAGCCTCTTTCTGACAAACCCTTCCAGCATCCCTGAGATGTTGCCCGATTGTCCACCTTCGAGGCAGTCGGGAAGATTATCGCTGTACCCAATAGCCTGGCTTTCCCTTTCTCAAGACAAATGGGTACAGTCGATTATATCCGAGGGTTACAAAATTCCCTTTATTCAAACCCCAATTCAGCAAAGGGAACCCTTCCAGACGTTCCACCGGTCTAAGGAACTAGCAGTACCAGAGATATCAGGACTGCTAGCAAAAGAGCCATCCAGCCAGTCCCAGCAGACCAAATAGGATCCGAATCTACTCAAGGTTCTTTTAGTTCCAAAAAGACAGGGAACTGGAGACCAATATTAGATCTGAGCAAACTAAACAAGTTTGTAAAGAAAACAAGATTCGGATGGTCATGCTTCAGTCCATTCTACCCTTTCTGGGCAAGGACAATTGGATGTGCTCGTAGATCTTCAGGATGCGTACTATCACATAAAAATTCACAGGCGCTCCAGAAGATTTCTCCGCTTTCGGCTGGGGACCAGTCACTTCCAATTCAGGGCCCTGCCCTTTGGACTCACTACAGCCCCCAGAGTGTTCACCAAATGTATGGCAGCGGTTACGGCTCACCTGAGACGTCAAGGATTCCAGGTGTTCCCATATCTAGACGACTGGCTCCTCACTGCCACCACCAGGCATCAACTTCTCCAGGCCAGAGACTACAGCATTCACATTTGCAGAGGGCTAGGGATTTCTATAAATTTCGAAAAATCTGCCTTGTCGCCTTGTCAATCTATTACTTTTATAGGCGCAAAATTGGACACCGTACAACTTTCAGCAAAGTTAACAGACCAAAGGATCTTGGACATTCAAAGTCACGTCCAGGTGATTCTTCTCAGCTACAAAATTCAGGCCAGATTTGCTCTGAAAGTATTGGGTCTTATGGCGACCGCCATAACACTTCTTCCCTTCGCCCGTTTTTACATGCGTCTTCTACAATGGATGCTATTCGCCCAATGGTCCTTTCAACAACTACCCATGCGTCACAGGATCATAATCACTCCAACTTGCAAAAAGCATCTGACCTGGTGGATATCATACCCTCAAGTCCATCAGGGCAGACCCTTTGTTCCTCCTGCCCCGGTCGCCACGGTTACATCGGACGCCTCCCTGATCGGGTGGGGGGGGCATTATCAGGGCAGGATGGTCCATGGCATTTGGCAACCTTACAAATACCATCTGCACATAAATGTCCTAGAGATGAGAGCAGTGCTTTTAATGTTGCAAGCCATCAACGACTCTCTTCCCCTGGGAACTATTGCAGTCCAAACGGACAATATGTCCGTAGTGTGGTATATCAACAAACAGGGCGGAACCAAGTCCTATCCACTGTGTCGAGAGGCTCTCGGACTTTGGCAATGGGCAATCTCTTCTCAGCGGTTTCTGATAGCAACGCATATCCCCGGGAAATCCAACATCATAGCGGACAGGTTGAGCAGAGCTATTCTCATGCCTCACGAGTGGTCTCTAAAACAATCAGTGACGGAAGAGATATTTCAGGAGTGGGGCCTTCCTTGCTGCGACCTTTTTGCTACACCTCAAAACAGCAAATGCCCAGACTTCTTCTCTCTCTTCCCCCTTCCAGGCCATCCCCCCAGAGACGCTCTAACCCAAGATTGGCCCCGGGGACTTCTTTATGCCTTTCCCCCTTTTCCGCTGATACCTCAAGTAATTCAGAAAGCAACCGCCTTGAGAACCAAGTTGATTCTCATTGCCCCTTACTGGCCTCGACAGATATGGTTTCCGTTCCTACACCGTTATCTCTTGGTACACACATGGCATCTGGACACTGTTCCAGATCTTCTGACCCACCAGTCGGGGCAGCTGCACCAATCCATACCTTCTCTCAACCTCACTGCTTGGTTGCTCCACTTCCATCCTTAGCCAGGCTTCCTATGATTTCTAATCCCGTCCGGGATATCATAGTAGCTTCCCTAAAATCTTCTACCAGAAGGATTTACACTAGTAAATGGCAACGTTTCTCCTTCTGGGCAAAAGCTAGGAACATAGACCCCTATACTGCTCCAATTCATTCGGTCTTGGATTTCCTAGCTGAGATTTTTCATTCAGGATCCTCTTCCTCCACAGTGAAAGTTCAGCTGGCAGCCATTTTGAATTTTCATATAGGCCTTTTGGACCATAACATTATGTCACATAAACTTTGCAAGGCATTCCTTCAAGGTATCTTTTTACTTAAACCTCTGATTAGAGACCCCCCCACCACAGTGGGATCTAAATTTAATTTTAACATCCTTGATTCTTCCCCTTCATTCAAACCGGCTGCCTGTTCGTTGAAATTTCTTTCTTGGAAGACACTCTTTCTAGTCGCCATTACTTCTGCCAGGAGAGTATCTGAGCTTCATGCTCTCTGCATTCGTCCTCCCTACTTAATTTTCCACAAAGACAGGGTATCTCTAAGGACTAATCCGTCTTTCTTACCCAAAGTGGCATCACAGACGAACCTAAATCAATCCATTGATCTTCCAGTGTTTTTCCCAAATTATTCTGATAGAGCGGAACAAAATTACATTGTCTTGATGTTCACCGCCAGCTCAGATATTATCTAGACAAAACTAAACATTTTAGGAAATCTGATCAACTGTTTCTATCCTATGCAGAGAACAGGAAAGGCCTTCCAGTTTCCAAGGTGACTTTATCTAGATGGCTGTCTTCTGTGATTACTTACATTTATCAGCTCAGAGGCAAAGAGTTGATTTCTAGGCCAAAAGCCCATTCTACCAGAGCTCTAGCTACATCTACAGCTTTTCAGGCTAGACTTCCAATAGACACTATTTGTGCAGCAGCCACATGGGCCTCTCCTCATACCTTTGTTTCACATTACAAATTAGACTTGGCCTCCAGAGACAGAGCAATTTTGGTTCCACCATTCTCAAGAGTCTGTTCCATTGAGCCACCCAGGATAGAGGTGCTAGGGACGCAGTCCATCCAGCAAGAATGAAGGCTAGATTGACAACAACATTAGAAGTTATGTACCTACCATAACGTTCCATGTTAGTTGTCTTCTCCTTCTTTCTTCCCTCCATCTCCTAGCCTGGTCAGACCGAGAAGATTATGCCTCTTCTATTAAGAGGCTTTATCCTTTTTTCTAGCTAATCAGCTTCTAGTGTCACTAGATTAGGTTGATCCTTTTCAGAGGATTATAATGATTATGATTGTCATTTTTAGTATTGTTACTTTTCTTCCTCCTTTACAGTTGGAAGAATATATTCCTAATTTCCTTAGCTACCGAACGAGATCTGGGTAGTCTCCGCCTTGCATCATGGGATATAGGGTTGCCTCGAGCTGGTAAAATTAGCTCTCGAGCTTAGCAAGTGCAGTGGGAGCGGGATCGACCCATCCAGCAGAAGACAACTAACATGGAACGTTATGGTAGGTACATAACTTCTTATTAACAATTGTTACAATAAGTAGTTCCTGCTGTATAATAAGTAGTTAGGCTTATGAACATCCGTTCTTGCTATAATCAAGGTAGTTAGTGGGGTGGAAAGAATGCTTGACTTTTTGAAAAATCAAAAGAACAAAACAGCCAAAATCTACTTTTCTGCATGTGGGTAAGCCCCACTGCATCCGTACACCCCTTGCAAATTATATATATAAAACTGAGATCACACTACAGTGGGGAAAAGGGTAAATTCCCTAATCCCCACTGTACTGTGATCTCCATACAAATGCTATGACTTTTCAGAAGGTCGAGTATATGGTCTTGACCATATGAAGTTAGACTTTCCAAAGAGCTGATCATCTGGAGGGAACCCCAGTTACATAGATTTCTAAGAAAAATAGATAGTGACAAGCAAAAGCAATGTCTTTCAGCTTTTTCCAGTTAAGGGTTGCCACAGTGGATCACCGGTCCACATTGATTGGCAGTGGTGTTTTTATGGTGCCAAGTTGCCAGCTCGGTGCCCAACCTTCACAGAAGGCACATGCACCTACCTGCATGTCTTTAAAACTCACTTGACTGCAGGGGAGGACATGCAAACTCCACACAGAATTTACTGTCTGACTTATATTAAATATTAGCAAAGGAAGCAAAGGAAAAGGATGTTGACAGAGAGGGTAGGGTTAAGCTTTGTGAAGGAGAACGGCCAAGAGTGTTGAGATGAGTGTTGTGTGGAAAAACTTTTCAGAGTCTTTAATAAAAAGTGAGATTAGCAGAAAGCTTTTTAGCCAGGTTGAGAGAATTAATTCTGACATGCTCAGTTTCAAAGTCAAAATTGTTGCAAAAACTGTAGATATGCTTAACTTTGGTGACATCCCTAATCCTAGCTCCAGCAAGGTAGGGCACTGACTCTGTCAGAGTTAGTACCTCTAATCAGAATGATCATTTATGAAGGCTTTTCCATTATGCTCTATTTTGGTTTAAGTTCTGGATTTGGTAGTTGAATTATTACCGTTTCCTTCTGAGTGGCATGTGAATTTGTGGGTGTGTGGAGGGATTAGTGTTTTGAGGTGTGCATCCAGTAAACTACAGGATTTGGGGGATGAATAGGCTTGTTTTTTTAAGATTGGGGGGGTATTCCTTGGCAATCTTGTGCTGTGAGCTTTACCTATGATTTAAGTAAATACTTGCATCTCACACTGTTGTAATTAGTGACACCAATGTAAAGGATGTTGTCAGTGAGCACCAAGCAAGTGTATACAGTGTCTAAGGAGTTTTGACTTCGAGTGGTGGGATTTCTGGCCATTACCTTGATAGTATGAAAGATTTAAAGGACAGTGGCAAAATAAACTTTACCTATGGCTAGTGAACTGTGTTTTGCTCCACGAGGCATGGAAGAACTGTTTAGGGGCAGGTAAACGCGTGCACTCCACTGGAGCAATCTTCTTTAAGCAAATCACTGCTTATACTATTTGTATATTAACCACTTGATTCTCCACCCACACCTTTTTTTCAAACATTTAATGCTGGAAATCCAGTCAAGGAGAAAAGCAGGATTCAGTACTACAATCTTGCAGAACCTTTTCCTACTGGAGACATTTATAAAAAAATCCTGTGAGCCTTCCGTCTCATGGGGTACTGCTTTGAGAATATTCTTACTATTCAGGAAATCTATTAGCCATGATCCATGTGAAGAACATAATACAGTTGTCTGCTCAGCTTTCCACAGCAGTAGATGTTTACATAGGCTCACTGTTGCAGTACTAGGTCCCACCCAATTTGCCCCACTAGAGGCAGGATCGTTTGAGATGGTGTGTGAGGTGTGGGAAAGGAAGTGGTGAAATCGGTGGATGCTACCTATTCCTATAGGTTAACTGCATTAGCCATTCACATCAAAGGGCTAAGGACTAAAGCTAGGACTTTCTGAGGTTCAGTGTCTCCTGCTGGTATTTGTATGTAATCTAAGAAAACTATGCAAGAAGTTCTTCCCTTCAAAGAAGATGGAATTGGGTCATTTTCCCATTTTATCTGATATTCTGGCATGCATCCCTTTATTGATCCATACCAAAATAGCCACAGAACCCTCTAAGTTGAGCTGACTAGTGAGATGTCTTTCTGTGGCTAATTTCCATTGTTCAGGAATTTTTCTGCAAAAGTGGCCCTACTTAATTGCTGTTATGGGGTGTTATTCACACAGCTGTGATTTCTTGCATGTCTGCTTGCCTTCCTGGAGGTCATCTCTTGGCTCTCGAACCTGCAATTATTGTCTCTTGGAGTTTCAAGTCTGTATCTTACGAAGAGATCCTTGAGTATTATGTTAGGAGTTTAATCTCCTTCTCCTCTAGGGCTAAAACCGTTAGGACTTAGATTGGTTTCTCAGGCTGTCCATGCTTCTCCTGGACATCTAAGGGCCCTGTTAGATTAGGTTTCATTTAAATGTATTTTGTTAGACAAAAATACAATATTCTCTTTGCATAAGTCTAGAAATGCAGCCATATTAAAGCAGGCCTTCACAGTGTGCGTACGGTTTCAGTGAATGCTCTTTCAGTAAGTGAAAATAACCTTCAGTGAAGATAACTGATAAGAACACAATGTACAGTACATTTCAGTACAAACACATTTTGTTTGTATGGTACAAGGCTTGAGAACCAAGGTTAAAGGGGCATGTAGACATTTACTGTGTTTTTGCATTAAGAGATACTTCAGACACAGTCAGTTAAGTTTATTTGTTTAGACAGATATGCAGAAAGTCATTGCAGTGCAGTCCTCAGAAGTTTTATACAGACACTCGAGAGTGAGTGCAGAAGTCAGGTCAAATATCCAGCATTCCAGAATATCAATGATGTTATTCAGGAGGATCAGAATATGAGAACTGAAGCTATGGACATAATTATCACAATGAGTGCAGAAACTATGAACGTAATTATCAGCACTGTTATTGGCGACGGTACATTTGAGTACAGAATTTATGGACAGTATGAGTGCAGAAAATATGGACATTAAGATTTAATTCAAATATTGTTGATATCTACCTCCACTGTACATAATAAAACGTTCTTAACCAAACCATAATGTGTGCAGACTTTATTCTGGAAGGTACAAGAAGATTTGGCCCATAAAGGAGAGACTGGCACCTGTTAAGCACAAGTTTGGGTAATTAACAGATAAAGACATTCACAGTTCACTCCAACTTCTTCCAGTTCCAGTTATTTCCAGCTCATTCCAGTATTCTGCAGTCATATCAATGTTTACAGGCCCCTCTCTTAAGTTTCCTTAACCATATATTAGTCACACTAATAAAATAAGCTCAGGCTTCAGTTTGGCATCATTGTTTGGTTGAGTGAAATTTGTCAGCTCCTCTCTCCAGTTTAATTTTTCACTTTACTTGCCTTCCAGATCAGTTTCATTTTGTTGTTGGTTCAAGCATTTAGTTTGTTGTAGGCTGGTTTCCCCTTGATACCATTTCTGTCTGGCTGTTGGCTATTTTGTTTTAGCCATGATGAAGAAAGAGTTCTCAATATTTTAAGAAGTGGAAATGTAGAACAAAACCCCCTCCCCCAAGGTAAGCATGTAAAATGTGTGAAATATTTTGGGGAGGTTGTTTTTCTGATGACTTCAGTAACTATTCAAACTCCTCACCTTGAATGAAAAAGAAATCCTCAGTGTTATCTCCACTTCAGATCCTATTCTTTAGGCCTCCCCTTCTACAACCAAAATCCCCGAGTAACTTTAGAGTAATGTATCTTTAGATAAAGACATTCTGCCTGTGTCTAAAAAAAAAAGTCTAGGACTTCTGATGTTTCCGCATCTAATTTTGTTTTGTTAATTTTGTGCATTTTGATGTTTCTATTAAAATCTAGTAGATTGCATATATCTGGATCTGTCCAGCTGTATTACAACAAATGTGACCGGCATATATTTTTAGCTTGCAGCAATTGTTGTCATAGGTGTCTTTCCCCACTGTTATTGAGGACTTGAGGGCACTTTCTCTACCCATCTTTTCTGACCTTAGATTTTATCTTTCCTTACTGGAATCAGTTTGAGCTTCAGTCACTTCAAGACCGTCTGTTCCGTCGTTAAAGTTGAAATCAATGACCCCATTGAGGTTGATGCCCTTATCCCCTAATGATTCTTATATTAACCATTGACATTTTTCTTGACACTAACCCCTTTAGGGGTTCTTGCCTTCTTTGGTGTCAGGGTCTTTCTGCTTGTCACCCTGCAGTCAGCATTGAGGTCACAAACTCAACTGGGCTGCTGGCATCTGGTTTGACCTCAGTGAATCGCATTGTTATATTATTGTTGATGGGTTGGATCCATTTTTCTTCAGGGCCTTAAACATCCAGTAATGTTTTTTCAGGGTCCATAGTACCAATCGCTGGTACAGAGAGTCTGGCAGTTCCCCTGATGCAGTTCAGACTGTGGTTTTCCTGGGACTTCATTTTATGGCTGCATCCAATGTCCAACCTACTCTCTAGCCTGGAAGAATGAACTTGATTGCCTCTGCAAGATATTTTAGGTGCCTCCAGCCTTCATCCTTCCTCCTTTTTAGCATCCCCCACTCATGAGGTCCAAAGATAAGGTAAAGTGCTATCCAGAATAATATTCCACTCTGCATGACCCCAGAAGCTGACTGTTCCCTTTTAGTTCCTGATGATTACCTACTAAGAGGAAATTCTAGAGCTCATCAGGGTTAAGACAAAATGATCCATAAATGTCCCATCAGAATCTGAACTCATCTTTACTGGGACCTTCCAATCTCCCATGTCTTTGTCTCGGGAGATTCCCCTTACTGATTAGATGGTTCAACTGATTACTTGCAATGCCTCAAGCAACCTTGATGTGGTGGCTGCAATCCCAGAGAGGCCTGACAGGATCCTCTCCCATGGACTGATAGAGATGGTTGCAGAATCCACTTGTGATGTCTAGAATTTTGTTGTCATCTCTCAAGGAGACCTTTAAACCTCAGTTTAAGGGTGCATATCCTCATAATGAAGAATCTAGAGCTCTGAACAGGTTGAGGAAGAGTAGTTTTCATCCCTCACTTTCTTTGATTATTAAACTTTTTGACCCACAAGTTGAGATTCCAGCAGGAACCAATTGATGACTTTGCCTGTACTTTTGAAGGGTTGTCAGACTTGGAGCTTAAGACTTGGTTACATTTCAAAATGTCAACTTTCGGTTAATTTAATGAGACAATATGCTTTCTCATTCACTAAAACGTTGCCTTTTCAGATCTTTTGTAAAAACTTAACTAGAAAAACAAGAGACTGAAGACAAGATGCAGTTTAAAGTTTGGGTATAATTTCAGACTTCTCTGCACCTGTTCTCTAGAATGCAGCAGAGCATGCATTAACTTTTTTAAAGATACCAACAGAATCTTAATGGTTTGGTAAGCATGGTAGGGGCAGCTGTGTCTTCCAGAATGGCTATTGTCCCTGAAGGTGATTTTTAAAAACAGGAATGACCCAGCTCTTCATTTGGAGAACTGCAGTATACTCCCTGAGGTCTTGCCCATCTCCTTTCCTCTAGAGGCCAGTGGCTGTTTATACCTCCTCTTGTGAGCAAAGAAAGCTACCACATGTAATAAATGGTCAAGGGCTTATTATCTGGAGGCTGTTCCCTTCCTTTATTGACCACCCCAAGCTGCAGTCTCCCCAGCTGCTTGGATAGTTCATTCTGTCAAAACGTTGTGGCCAAAACTGAGGCTCACTGCCCACTTATAACATGTGACACCCAAAAGGTCCCAGACCTGAAAGGGGTTAATGGTACCAAAGAAGGCAACAGGACCTCATGTGCATCCTCAGCTTGAATGGCTTAAATCAGCATATTGTCAAAGAACCCTTCCAGATGGCCTCCATAAAGTCCTTCTTAACTTTTCTGTCCAAAGGAGTCTCTCTGTGCTATTTGGACCTCTGCAGTATACATACCTGCATGTGAAGGTTGAGGAGAAACCATAAGGTTCCTATACTTCCAGAGAGGTGCCAGTCATTTGCAGATTGGAACCATGATGATTTGTCTCACCACATCCCTCCGGATACTCTCCAGGTGCAAGTCAACATTTCCCAGACAGCAGAGTACCAGCATTCCTCCTTTTCTGTATGACTGACTCCTAGAAGCCACAGCTATGGACTATACAGTTGTCTCAGGCTTATTCCACCCTTTAGGAATAACAGTGAATGATGCAAAGTCCCAGCTGATGCACAAACAGTTTATTAACTTTATAAGCTGTACTGTGGAACTTCTCTTGCATATCTTCCACTAGACACAGTTTTGTCCATCAGGTTCACTGCTCTTCAGATTCTGCACAGCAATGTTTTCCCTACAGTGCTGTTTGAATGCTAAGCTAATGGCAGACACAATTTTAATGGTTCCACATGAAAACATTTTTGAAGTTTCTTCAGTGAATCCGCAAACTTCAGGGGGGATTAGCTGACAGACCCCTTGCAAACTCCTCCCTCAGGTTTTCCAGGGATCAAGAACCTCTCTCATGATAGACTAGTGATGCTGCCCCCTCTCTGTGCAGACACTACCTAGCTCTTGTTCCACAAGCAGCAGTACTTGCAGATGCTTCTGTTTTAGGATGTATGGTCCTTAACTGGAACAGGTGGTGTATGACAATTTTGTTTTACAGCAAGAAATCTGTATATCTACATTCTGGAGATGAGGGCCATTCTACTCTTATTGCAGGCCTTCCTGCCATCTGGTGCATTAGCTACTGCTGCCGTACTGTTGTAGTGAATATGGTATATTAACAAGCAGGAGGGAACACGTTCCTACCCACTATGTTAGCAGGCCACAAGAGTATAGCAGTGGGCTTTTATTTATTCCTTTAATTAATTCATTTATTTATTTCTTCTTCTTCTTCTTCTTTCAGCTTTTCCCGGTTAGGGGTCACCACAGCGGATCACCTGTCCGCTCATGATTGGCAGTGGAGTTTTACAGTGTCGAGTTGCCAACCCAGTTCCCAACCTTCCACAGAAGGCACACACATGCACACACTCACACCTAGGGCCAATTTAGTGTGTCCAATCCACCTACTGCATGTCTTTGGGATGTGGGAGGAAACCGGAGCACCCAGAGGAAACCCATGCGACCACAGGGAGGACATGCAGACTCAGCATAGAAGGCACCCCAGCCGAGGATCGAACCGGAGAACTTCTTGCTGTGAGGTGACAATGCTAACCACTGCATCACCATGGCCGCCAAATTAATAAATTTATTTATTATGTTTATTTATCGAGGGTCCTATGGGGCAATGCAAGTCCCATTATTGTCAGAGGCCCGGGGTGAAATGCATCAGAATGCAAGAGTTGCGTTTAAAAATAGAAAAAAATGTAAAAGAAAAAACATGAAATATAAAAATGTACATGTGGAAAACTAGGTTTACAAAAAGGAACTATATCATTCACTATTTTATAAGTGAGAAAAATTGCATTCATTGTGAGAGAGTAATACTACAATAGATAATGAAAGAATCGCTAAGATTGTAGTATACTGGAATTAACTAGAAACCACTGGAATGAATGTCTCTCTCTTTTAATTACCCAAACTTGCTCTGAACAGGTGCCAGTCTCTCCTTTATGGGCCATGTCTTTTTACACCTTTTACAATGAAATCTGCAAACTGTAGTTCGGCTAAGAAAGCTTTATTAGATATTAATACCAGAATACTGTCTCCAGTAACAGTGCTGATAAATATATCCAAAGTTTCTGCATGTATATTCTGATTCTCCTGAATAATATAATGCCGGATATTTGATCTGACTTTGCTACTCAGGCTAGAGTGTCTGTACTGCAGAGACCTTGTGCATATCAATCCAAAAACTAACTTAACTGATTCAACTGACCATGTCTGAAGTATTTCCTAATAATACCAAAACCCTGTCTCTAGCCTTGGTTTTCAAGCCTTGTCTTGTATCTGCCTCACAGTGCCTAACTGTCTGTTCTTTATCTAGCATTCATTTGCAAGTACATGTATGTTTCCCTTGAGAAAGGAACATTCTATAGCTTTCCTCATAGCTATTATTTCTGCAGATCTCATGCTTCGCCAGCAAGATTCAGTTTACCTTTCTACTGAACTGTCTTTCCCTGAAACTGAATGCATACATGAAAACACAAGTCAGACTCTATATTTAGGCCTATTATTCTACCTTGATCTACTATAGTGAGCTCGCTAAGAATAAAGTGAAAACCCTCAGTCTAACAGATAATTTTCTTATGTGTTTGTTTTTTTTTGTTTTGTTTTTAAGATTTGTTAAAAAGAATAAACATTAACTGCAGAAGGATTAAGTTAAGGATTGCTAACTGTCATCATATTGCTGCTGCTCACAACATGGAGCAAACCATCTTCCTTCCATATTCTGCTGATTCCCCACAAGTCGTCTCTGTCAGTGGAGTGAACGCTTTTTAGTTGCTTAGGACAGCCGTACTGCAATGTCTTAATTTCCTTAGTAACCTTTTAATGGAGCTGTATTTTTTCTTTATTCCTCCATTGTGAAGACATTCCAGAGATGTACTCATTAAGCAGGGTCTCCCATATAGCTATTATGCTATTCCCAAATTTCAGTAGAAGACCAAGTATTGCAAAGACAAAGTTATCCTAATTTCCCCATTTGTGGATCAAAAAAAGTCCCTTTCTAGTTAGCGTGCTTCAGTGTTGATGCTCACCATCGTAGAAAGGATTTTTTAAAACTCATTTATTAAATTATCACTTAAGACATAGACAAACATACGATAACAGAAAAGAAAACAAACCATAATCTCAGGATGTCAGTCTTTATTCTGTCCTCAAATGGGTTCGGATCCAATCCGTCGAATCTGACTCAGCCAGTGCTACAGCTCGCATCCACCAGATCTCTCGAGCTTCTCCTTTACAAGCAATGCATCTTGCCAAACACCTCAGATCTCGTTTGCTGCTTCCTAGCTAACCAACATGGTCTACCAGTCTCTCTCAAAGCCTGTTAGATAAGTACAGTTTATTTTTTCTTAAAACTCTTCTATCAACAGTTTTTTTCTCCATAGTTTACATTATATCTTTTTAACCCTTACTGTTTGTACTGTTTCCGTTTTTCTCCCTTGCTCTTACAACTTCATTGTATTTCTGACATACCATTGTTGGTATTCCCTTGCTTCTCCTTCTCTGTTCGACTCGAGGGTTGTAATCTTTTTGTTTACTTTTCTTCACTCTCCCTCTTTCTTATAACTTGGCTACCTTTGGAGATATTCCTTCTTCAGCCTGTTTTTAAAAAAGTTACTATTTTCCTCATATTCTTAGCTTAAATTTTTGTTTATTTAGTCCTGTAGAAACAATGATTGACAAACCTGCAGGATTCAAAAAAATGGTTCAAGTGTGGACATAAGTTGCCTATCTGAGATGCACTTTTGTGTATACTGCCTGGGTCCATTACACCTACAGGAGGATTGCTCGATTTGTCACAGATTCAATCCGCTTGCATTAATGGAATGTAAAAATTAATTTTAAGAGGTCTCCTTTCTTCTTCCTTTGCATAAGCCATATCCCAGTCTCCAAAGTCGAAGCCCTCCACATCATCAAAGTACTCCTGTGACTCCTCCAGAAAATGGACTGCTAAACTTCCAGTCTCAACCCTGGAACAGAAAAAGACAAAACTTTCAGATCTGACTGTTACTTTGGATCCTACAACCTCGAAAGTAATTTCAACGGCTCTGGCTCTGTCAAAGCTGGATCAGACACAACCACCTGATGAGAGACAACCTTCACAGATTCTCTGTTGCCCTCGCACTAGGTACTCTCCGTCAGCTGACCCAGTACCAGACATGCTTCCATCTCCTTTTCTGCAGAGATCAGCATCCCCCTCCATGTATTATGCTCATTCTTCTAGAAGTCTCACAGAAGAAGATGTGGAGAGTGATGAAGAAGATTCTGTCGGCTCAGTGGAAGAATTGGTCTTCCTTTGTTGCCTACTCCTCTGGGTCAGGTAGTCTGACCTTCCACCACGCCACTTCTGCAAGTTCCTCCTCTAACTTCATCTGATGTCTTAAAGTCTCAGGATCCCAGTTTTCCAGATCAGTCAGTCTTGGTTCCGAGGATCTCCATATCATCAGATCAGACATCTTCTTTCAGACCTCCTGTCTTGTCGTATCAGGAGAACTCTTGAAGCCGAAGCCTGCCTGCCAGGTCAGGGTGCAGCTTTTGACTCTGAAGTTTTCAGTGTCATCTATGTTCTTCAGCACCTTGGCACTGGACAGTTTGGCTCCAGGTTCCTACTTGGGGAAGGTGCCATTGGATTTGGAGAGAGGAGATGATTCGGAAACTTTGTTTCTCAGATCAAAGCCTCACTCTGGATTGTTCAAGCTCTGCCTTCGAGGCTGCAAAGTTTGTGTTCGCTGCCTCAACAGCCCTGGTGGAGTCTTTCCACTGGGATCCTACCCATTCTATGATGCCCCAGCTTCTGGCTCTTCAACTACTCTCTCCATGGGGGCATTCTGTACCAAAACCTCAGGTTTCCTCTCAGAGAATTGTGATTTCCAATTCCAAGACTTCCTCAGACAATCCCACTGAGGAAGTACCCAAGAAAAAGACATGCAAAAGAGGAAGCACCTAGACTCCCTGTAGGAATCCGTCACCAAAGACACTGATTTTGACAAAGGTGAATGGTCCCCACAGTCACCTCCTGAAAAATGTCCCTTTTGGGGACATACTAGAGATCCTGAAACAGAGAGGTGGCTGGGTATCCTACAACCATACACTGGAGGAATCCATTCTCCTACATATTTTTGGTACAGGATCCTCTACTTCCTGGGTGACTTAGCCTGCTGACATGCTCATAGACATGATCTTTAAGTGGACATGGAAGGAGCCTGAATCCCTAGAGCCAATCCCTCAGAGACCAGACAGGATAATGACACCACTTGCAGACAGACAGTTTTCAGGAAAAGGCATTCCAGTTGATGCTATGGTCGTTGTGGTGGCCACAAAGAAGGAACTAGATGACAAGAGCTCCACTGTCAATCCCTCCATCAGGGATTCACGAGCAATGGACAGACTGGGGAAGCGTGTCTTTGCTTCAGCAACCTTTGCATTACAATCGTTGAACTATCTGGCATGTTTTGTTAGACTTCAGAGAGGTATCAAATACTCTGTCAGGAACTGTATCTGCAGATGTTAAAGATTCCATAACTTCTCATTTGGCAATCCTACAGGCTATTTCTAACATTGCAGAAGCGACTTCTAGAGCAGTGGGTTCAGGCATTTACATGAGGTGGCATGCCTGGATGAGCTTATGCGACTTTGAGGAGCCATTTAAGTCCAATTTTGTCAATGCTGCCCTTGACAGAACTACCCTTTTTGGCCCTAAAGTGAAAGAAACTCTCTCCAGGTGTGATAAAGATGGTATAACCTTGACTGCTGTGGACATATGTTTTTGCCCCCCCCCCCCAAAGAGATCCTTCTCCAGGAATCAATACTGTGGCCGGATAATGTGGTTCAAAAAATCCCAAGTTCCATTCCATGATAGATGTGGAGAAAGTGCTCCCCAAACAAGAGGGAGGACTCCAATGGACATAGTCACCCTTGTGACAGAGGTGGCTTGCAAAACCAAGGTTCACAAGAACCTTTCTTCAGTAAACCCTACCAGCACTCCTGAATGGAGGCCTGACTGTCCATCTCTGGAGACTGTCTGGGAAGAGTATCCCTGCACCAGAGAGCCTGACTAGAATTAACAAAAGATACTTGGGTGCAGAGGATTATATCCAGTGGTTATATAATACCATTTTCCCTTCCTCCCCCAATTCCCAGAAAAATCCCCATTGTTCCACCCAGTCAGAGGGGTCAAGCAACTGTTCAAATTCAATAGCTGCTAAAAAAGTCATGAGGTCCCTCCAGACAAGATAGAATCTGGAACTTACTCGAGGTTCTTTTTAGTGCCCGAAACAACAAGGGACTGGAGACCAATCTTGGATCACACAAATCTAAACAAAACTATTTATTGAACCAAGTTCCAGATGGTTACAGTTCAGTCCATTTTCCCTTTTCTGGGCAAAGATGACTAGATGTACTCAGTGGCTCTCCAGGATGCCCACTATCACATAAAGATGAACAGGCATTCCGGAAAATACCTACACTTCCGGCTGGGAGCCAGTCATTACCACGTCAGAGTACTGCCCTTTGGACTCACCACAGCTCCCAGGGTGTTCACCAAATACATGGCAGTACTAGCAGCACACCTCAAGCTGCAGGGATTCTGAGTGTTTCCCTACCTGGGCGACTGGCTCATTACCGCTCAGACCAGGCATCAACTCATACAGTCAAGAGATCAAGTTCTCCACACCTGTGTTCTCCTAGGAATAGCCCTAAACTACAACAAATCACATCTTCAGCCAACTCCGACATTGGAATTTACTGGGGCATTGCTTAACACAAAGATGGCCATTGCTTCCCTTCCACCACACAGGGTTCTAACTATCAAGTCATAGGTCAGGAAGGTTGTAGACAATACATCAATCTCAGCCCGCACAGTCCTCCGAACTGTGGGTCTCTTGGCTGCAGTGATAACCTTATTTCTAATGGCCGTTTTTTACTTGCGGATCAGTGTGATGCTAGCTACTCAGTGGTCAGTTCTCCATCAGTCAATGTTGTAGCAAATAAGAATTGCCAACACTTGTAAAAGTGATCTCTACTGGTGGATGCAGTCTGATCAACTACTCCATGACTGTCCCTTCCTTCCCCAGCAGCCTAGGGTCATAGTGACCATGGATGCTTCCCACATGGGGGGGGCATTATCTGGGGAAAGACGGTCTAGGGTACTTGGTCCCCAAAAGAGGCCAGTTTGCATATTAAATGTTCTAGAGATGAGAGCTGTGCTCTTGACATTGCGAGCATTTCAAGATGTTCCCTCTGGGATGATTTCAATTCAGAAGGACAATACATCAGTCTTCTGGTAAATCAACAAATGGGGAGGACCAGATCCCACTGTGTCGAGAAGCACTCAGTTTCTGGCAGTGGCTGATCTATTCAGACTGCTTCCTTTTAGCGACGCACGTTCCATGAAGATCCAAGGTGATTGTCAACAAGCTGAGCAGGCGCATCATACCTCCACACGAGTGGTCCTTCAACGAGAAGGTGACAGACAAGATTTTCTTTCTATGGGGCCAGCCATGCTGAGATCTTTTTGCCTCTCCCTTAAACAAGTGCATCAACTACTGTGCCCTGATTCCCTCACGTTGACAGTCACTGAGGGATTCTGTACTTCATGATTGGCCTCTCAGCTTCCTTTATGCATTCCCACCAACCCCATTGATTCCAAAATTTCTGCAGAAAGCTGTCTGGTCGAAGAGCACGGTGACCCTCATTCTCCCCCCTACTTGCCTCGACAAATTTGTTTTCCCTTTCTATGGCCTCACCTGGTCCAGCCACCTTGGAACCTAGAGCTGAGTCCAGACCTCATGTTTCACCTGCCAGGCATGTCACACCAAGATATTCCAAACCTCAAGCTGACCACTTGGCTTCTCCAGTTCCCTTAGTAGCCAGTCTATGCTCTCATCTTCTGTCAGATGTATATTTCTATCTTCCCATAAACCATCAACAAGGAAAACATATTCAAGTAAATGAAAAAAGTTTGCTATTTGGGCTCAGCAACATGAACTCTACTCTTTTCAGCCTCTGTTTATCACATGTTAGATTTCCATGCTCACCTTTATTCAGAACTGTGCTAGTATCACAACCTTTAGGGTACAGTTAGCAGCAATTTCAAATTACCATACAGGATTGAATGGTGCACCCACTGCTTCTCCCAAATTGAGCAAGGCCTTCTTGAAAGGTGCACTTCTTCTAAAGCCTCCTTTTAAACACCCTACTGCTCCATGAGACCTGAATTTGATACTGCAGTCTCTTAACACAACCTCCCTTTGAACCAGTAGCCACATGTGACCTTGAATATCTTTCATGGAAAATTATCTTCTTGGTTGCCATCATTTCCGCAAGAAGAATTTCAGAGATCCAAGCGTTCTCTTCTAAATCTCCATACTTGGTTTTCCATAAGGAAGAAGTGCCAACCCATCCTTTCTTCAGAAGGTGGTGTCAGAATCCAACATAAATAGTTCTGTCAATTTGCCAATATTTTTTCCTAAATTTACCAACAAAGGAAAATACATTTTGCATTTACTGGATGTTCGTAGACAGTTGTTTCATTTTGCATAGAACAGAAAACATCAGGAAAGCAGACCAACTGTTTATTTCCTTTTCTGGACCAAAATTGGGAAAATCAGTTTCTGAAATTTCTTTGTCAAAGTAGCTAACAAATTGCATCTCCTTTGTCTGTAATAAACTGATTATTCCTCTCACGCAGCCTTTGAAAACACACTGTACTAGATATGTGGCTACTTCCAGAGTTTTCCAATCCAGGATGTCTATGGATGATATTTGTGCAGCAACAGCTTGGGCTACTCCTCATACCTTTATTACTCATTAGAAATTGGATCTGGTCTCCAGAGGTAAGGCATCATTTGGTTCTCCGTTGCTCAAGAATATCCTTCCTTTAGTCCACCCTGGATTCAAGTAGCTAGGGATGCTGTCCCATTTGAGAGGATAGAATTAAGATTCTATAAGATAAAGAAGTTATGTACTTACCATAATGCTCCATCTTTGTTGTCGATCTTCATTCTTTCCTCACATCCCCTCCCACCTACCCCTGTCCATGACTTCTGGAAGAATGAGCAGTTATATGATCTCTGAATGGATACATTTATATGTTTACATGACTTTGGATATGGCTTCCCATATTTCTTTCTGTATTTTTACACCTTATAGCAGAAAACAAGACCTGAGGTATTTGGCAGGGTGCACTGTAGTAAGGGAGAATCTCAGGAGATTTTTGTGGCTGTGAGTTGTAGCATCGGCTGAGTAGGATCCAAACTCATTTGTGAGGAAAGAATAAAGATCGACAACATAGATGGAATGTTATGGTAAGTACATAACTTCTTTTTTTGTCAGACCCCACTCTCATGGGCTTCCTGCATATCCACAAATCAAATAGCACCAGAATTATCTGTTCTAAAGTCTTAAACCTTGCCTGTAATATTAATAGGATCTGCTGGATAGACAGGCATGTATCCCAGAAACTATCCCCATCTCTGGAACAGGCTCCCCATCCATGTGAAGCAGAGTTCCTCCCTAGCCCAATTCAAGTGCAACTTGGACAATTGGATGGGCAACAGGAAATCCATCCCTGGTTTGGCACCCATATCTGTAATGGACAATCTGTAAATGATTCATCTCCCAGGGCCCTGCTTGTAAATGTTTCATCTCCCAAGCCCCAGTTTACACTTAAGGGTACCAGAACTTGTCAGAGATTGGGGGGATGCATGGTTAGGCTTAAAAAGCCCCTTGTGGATGTTCTTCATCTCACATTGCTGCAGTCCTTACACTTGGGTAGTCCGCTGTCCTCGGTCGGCCCGAATATCAAAGTATAAGGCTGACGTCGGTCAAGGCGCATTTGACTGACATCAGGACGTCAGGGTACAAATGCGCATGACCGACATCATATCCTCAGTCTTTTTTGCCGCATGGTCCGATGCAGAAGCAGCGTTGCAAGTGCCGGTTGGCGTTCTGTAATTGTTCGATTTCGGAGTTTCAGACCGAGTCAAAGTTGGCTAAGTACCCCGTTGGGGAATATTTTAGTTTTTCTTGCCTCAGTGGTTTACCGGATGTCAGAAAAGTGAATAATTGTATTTCTTGTGGGAAACAGATACCGCAGAGACTACCATACTTTGTGTATTCCTTGTTTAGGGCCTGAGCACGGCGTTGTTGGGTGTCGCTCTTGTGCTAGATTCAATAAGCGCACTATTAAGAGAAGATTAGATTGTGCCAGGTTAGTCTTCGGAAGCGGTGCAATTATAAAATGCCGTCGGATGCTCCGGCCTCGCTTCTTCGAAGAAGCGCAAGGACAAAGCAGTTAAACCTAGGCTAGAGGAACCGTCAGTACCGGACGCGGTTCTTTAGAGGTGTCGGTGGAGCCGGTGGTTCCACGGAGGTTTCTTTGGGATCCCAGGGGAGACTTTGTTATTGCAGGATGTGGCCTCTCAGGAGGCAGGCCAGGCTGATGGGGCTTCTCAGGTTACTATACTCCCCTCCTGCCTAGGGTGGTTAGGCCCTCTCCTTCTGTTTCCAAGGCTTCTCCCAGGGGCAGGCCAGGTTTAGCTTCAGTTGGTGTTACCCTAGCTCTTCAGGAACTGTGCCCAAGAAGCATATGCTTAAAATGGCAGAAGATTTGATTACTTTGTTTAGGGGTTCTATGCCCCCTCCTGATAAGAGACCTAGGGTGGAGCCTGAGCTAGGGAGTTTTGAGCAGTCTTCAGGTGTTTCAGAGTCTTGACTGAAGACTTGTAGGAGTACTCTCCTTATTCTGATTCTGATGTGGATGATTCTACTCCTTCTGCTTCTCCTCCTGAGGATTTTTCTTTTTCAGAAACTCTTCATTCCATGAGGGAGCATTTTAAGTGGGAAGGTCAGGACTTCTCTGATTCCAGGAAAAGGCTTAGGGAATTTTTGTTTTTACCCCAGCATAGGCCTTTGGCTATACCTCCTGTTTTGGATGTAGTGGAAGATGTTTACAGAGGCTTCTCTTAATCCTGATTCTTTGCCTCCTGCTCCTGTTAAACCGGATAGGTATTACAGGGTGCCTGAAGCTCATAAGTATCTTTTTAAAAGTCCTAGGGCAGACCCAGAAACTGTTAGCCAGGGGCCTAAAGGTGTTAAGGCTTCTGTTGTTAAGAATCCGGTTCCTGCAGACAAAGAGGCCAGGGCCTTGGATAGATGGGGAAAGAAAGTTTATACTTCTTCCACTCTTGCTATGAGGGCTTTGAATTGCCAGTTTCACATGTTGAAATACCAAAACTATCTCCTTTCACAATTGAAGTCTAAAGTTGATGCTCTGGCAGAAGGTATTGATTGTAAAGAGTTGCAAGATTTAGTACATGTTTCTGAACAGAGGTGGGTAAGCATTCTTTGCAATGTGGTTTTGATGCTGTACAGGCCTCGTCTAGGGTGGCTGCCACTGGGTCAGTTCTTCGCAGGCACGCCTGGCTGAGGGATCAAAATTTATCTGAACATGTTAAAACAAGGATTTTAGATGCTCCTTTACAATCTGACGTGTTGTTTGGTCCTCCTGTTGAGGCAGTTTTAAAGAAAATGGAAGACAAGGCTAAGTCTATGCAGACTGTTAAAGATTTTTGCAGGTCCAGCCTCCAAAGTTTAGTAGAAATTGGCCTACTAAGGGGTGGGACGTATCCTTCTTATGATTCCCAGTCTAGGGGTAGATCTAGACGTGGTAGGGGCAGAGCTCAGGGCTCTTTCAGGCCTAGAACAGGGAGTTCTCCTGCACAGTCTTCGGGTGAGGGCAGGGGTCAGTCCTTTCGTAAACAGACCCAATGACCTACCTTTTCAGCTGCCAGAGCCTTCTCGTCTGGCAGCACCTTTGGGAGGAAGGTTGGCACTTTTCAAAGAAAATTGGAGTTTAATTACCCAAGACAAATGGGTATTGGATATCATACACCACGGTTACAGGTTTTATTTCCATACCTTGCCTCCTTTCAAAGGCATGCCAGGCGTTCCTCCTCAACAAAGAATAGAGGGTCACAAGCAAGTTTCTCTGTTACTCCAAAAAGGGGCCATACAGCCGGTCCCTATGCCAGAAGTGGGCCTAGGATTTTATTCTCGCCTGTTCCTAGTACCAAAGAAGGGGAACACGTGGAGACCAATTTTGGATTTATCTACCCTCAACACTTATCTGGACATTCCCAAGTTCAAAATGTTGACGTTACAGCAGCTTTTACCTCTGCTGGGCAAAGATCATTGGATGGTAACTTTGGATCTCAAGGAGGCTTACCTTCATGTTCCTATCAGACTAAGTTGCAGGAAGTATCTGCGTTTTCGAGCTGGGACTTCTCACTATCAGTTCTCTGCATTGCCCTTTGGCTTATCTACTGTGCCCAGAGTGTTCACGAAAGTTCTGGCTCCAGTGATAGCTTTCTTCAGGCTAAAAGGAATACAGATGTATCCTTATTTGGACGACTGCCTGATTCTGGGAAGAGCTTCTTCATCATTTGGAATATGTGATAGCAGTGCTAAGATGCCTGGGGTATTCTGTGAACGAAATAAAGTCCAGTCTAGTACCCTCTCAGGACATGTGCTTTCTGGGTGTGAGACTGAATACAGCATCCCAGATGGCCTTTTTAACCCCGGACAAACAAAAGAGTCTATCCCTTTACTTCCATCAACTATCTTATCAGTCCGGGCTGACTGCAAGGACAGTCCTTCAAGCCTTAGGGTTCATGGCATCTTGTATTCTGGTGCTTCCCAATGCCAAACTGCATATGAGGAAGCTGCAATGGTATCTCAAAAATGTATGGACACAGCACTGCCAGGATCTGGACACTGTCATTCAAATAATACTTTGCATTCAAAAGGAATTTTTGTGGTGGGCTCAGGAAGTTCACCTAAACAAGGGACTCTCTGTGACCCGGCCAGAGGCGAGTCAGATTTTAACGACAGATGCCTCAGACAAAGCTTGGGGAGCTCATCTAAATGGAAAGTGGATACAAGACAAGTGGCCTGCCAGACTACAACATCTACATATCAACCTGAAGGAGATGTTAGCAGTCCAGTTTGCATTAATAGCTTTCAAGGATTTACTTCTTCCAGGGCAGGTGTTGATTCTAACAGACAACACAACTGTCATGTGGTACATCAACAAGCAAGGGGGAACGCATTCTTATCCTCTATGCAGGCAAGCAATGATTTTGTGGGGGACTGCTCTCAGTTTACAGCTCAATCTTCAGGCAAGGTTTCTGCCAGGAGCACAGAACTCCTTAGCAGATGTGTTGAGCAGATTTAATTATGGATCCCTCACGGTGGAAATTGGATCCTCATGTATTTCAGAAATTGACAGTGTCATGGGGAACTCCAGACATAGATCTGTTCGCTTCTCCACTAAACCATCAGCTGCCAAAGTTTTGCACAAAAGGTTTCATCCCACTGCTTGGAGAGTGGATGCTCTTTCTTTCAATTGGAGCAATCTTCATGTGTATGCCTTTCCACCTCTGCCTCTCCTCCCAAAGGTACTTCTAAAGGTCAGACAGGACAAGCCAAGGATGATTTTAATAGCTCAAGATTGGCCTCACAGCACTGGTACCCATTACTGAGAAGTCTAGTACGGAAGCCTCCATGGGGGGGGGGGGGGGGGGGGGGGGGGGGGGGGGGGGGGGGGTGGGGGGGAGGGGGGGCGGGGGGGGGGGGGGGGGGGGGGGGGGGGGGGGGGGGGGGGGGGGGGGGGGGGGGGGGGCGGGGGGGGGGGGGGGGGGGGGGGGGGGGGGGGGGGGGGGGGGGGGGGGGGGGGGGGGGGGGGGGGGGGGGGGGGGGGGGGGGGGGGGGGGGGGGGGGGGGGGGGGGGGGGGGGGGGGGGGGGGGGGGGGGGGGGGGGGGGGGGGGGGGGGGGGGGGGGGGGGGGGGGGGGGGGGGGGGGGGGGGGGGGGGGGGGGGGGGGGGGGGGGGGGGGGGGGGGGGGGGGGGGGGGGGGGGGGGGGGGGGGGGGGGGGGGGGGGGGGGGGGGGGGGGGGGGGGGGGGGGGGGGGGGGGGGGGGGGGGGGGGGGGGGGGGGGGGGGGGGGGGGGGGGGGGGGGGGGGGGGGGGGGGGGGGGGGGGGGGGGGGGGGGGGGGGGGGGGGGGGGGGGGGGGGGGGGGGGGGGGGGGGGGGGGGGGGGGGGGGGGGGGGGGGGGGGGGGGGGGGGGGGGGGGGGGGGGGGGGGGGGGGGGGGGGGGGGGGGGGGGGGGGGGGGGGGGGGGGGGGGGGGGGGG